>NC_034592.1:20451439-20454674 GCF_900095145.1 Mus pahari | reverse complement strand
TGCCTGCCGCCTGCCTGCCTGCTGCCTGCCTGCCTGCCTGCCTGCCGCCTGCCTGCCTGCCTGCCTGCCTGCCTGCTGCCTGCCTGCCTGCCCGCCTGCCTCTGTAGCCTGGAATGGTCTTGCGCTCCTGTTCCTCTTCCTCTCTCCACTGCATGCTGGGCCTGCAGCTATGTCACTACACCCAGTTTCCTACAGATACCTTGAGTCACACAGGTTTATAGGAAGCAGAACTCCAAACTTTACCTTGTGTGGGGTCCCCTTGCCTCGTCCAGCTGGACTGCTTCAGGCCTGGCCGTCTATGGCAACAGAGCAGCAGCATGGCCTCCCTCACTGAACAGTTGTTCAGATCCCTCGATTTGCTAATCACAGCGCCATTTGTACCTGCCCCAGGGGTGTACAAATACACTCGTGGACCTCTGAAGCCCTCTCAGAGCCACCTTCCCACCAGCAGCTTCCCACTAAGATCCTCTCAAACCCTCCATGCTGTCCAAGGTCTTCTTACTAGAGCCATCTCGTCCACAGGAGGCCAGGATAGCCCCTCGTTCTAGCACATGTGAGAGTACAACTTACCATCCTGTGGCCACTGCTGCCCTAGCCTACTGTCACCCTTACATCCTCAGGGCTGAGTGAGACACTAACTCACAGTGCCCTGGCCCAAGTGTGGAGACATCTTTCAAGGAAGGCCATTGTGGTCTGTGTGGTCTCACCATTGAAATGCTTGATGAAAAGAGCCTAGGAAAGAGGTGGGGCCTCCCTCCCGCTAATGCTCTTCCTTTGCAAACCTTTCTTGTGCTCAGAATGGGTTCCTCTGGGGGAAGCTCAAGGGCTAGAAGCAGGTGGCACAGGGCTCCAGCCTGATCCGCCCAGCTCCTTAGCTCTGCAGAAGCCCGAGCACCTTGAGTGCCAACAGCTTCCGAGCTTTTGAAGTCCCCTCTGTGGCCTGTGAGGCTGCAAGGAGAGCACAGTGCCCCTTCAGCCCAGAGATGACGTGTTTCTCAGAAGGAAATGAGCTGGACCTTCTGCACAGAGATAGAGCTTGGCTCCCAGTAAGACTTATGAGAGCTGTGTGTGTGAAAAGCAGAGTGTGTGAACATAGAAATGAGTGGCTCCCAGGCCCTACCAGAGACCTGGTCAGAGGAAAGTTGCCACACAAAGACTGTAGAGGGCCTGGATGGCCCAAGAGCTACAGGGCTCTGGAGGATCCAAAGGGGCTGAGTTCTGGACCTCAAAGAAAGGCTCTCCACGGGGGCAGGTGGGAGGCAGAGGACACAGAACCCTTGAGTTGGGTGACAGCCCATCCTGGCCTCTAGAGGCTCAGAGTTGCACTGACTAGAGATCCAGATGGCACAGTTGCAGTTCCTGGGGAAAGCATACCAAGAAGGAGATGGCATGAGCCCCTGGCCAGCTGGGGCCAGGGGCGGGACTGGAACCCAAGTTTTGTGACTTCAAGTTGCTAATTTCCCCTCTGCCACAGCTGCCTCCCATTACTTTCCAATGTGTGAGATTTGGAAAGGCCAGCTGGAACGAGACAGTGCTAGCCAGAGCAGGGCCTGGCCAGAACATCTTGAGAAGAGGTTCCTCTGCCCATGGTGTGGGCTCTCCTTGCAGCCATGCCCATCTGCCTCCGGATGTCGGCCCCACACGTGCCCCCAGATCCGTGCCCCAGATGCACACCATTCTACACAGAGGCTTACTCTCAGTTCCTTCCCTGCTTGGCCCACCCCCAGACACGCCTTGTACATATCTCTCCCTCAAAACCTGCAGCTTCCAGTCATGCCCACATCCAGTGACTCCTCTGGCCAGAGGAACTTCCTAAGATGTGAGTCTGAGCACATCTGGTGAGACCTTACCTTGTGGGGTCGAGTCTCTGATGGGGCCCTGCTGTCTTTCCTCTGAGCCTTTGCACTGCACACATTGTTTTTTTTACCTGTGTCGCTGCCTGTGCCAGACTCTTGTACCAGGCAGAATGTGGAACCTTCCAGAAGTCTTGTCTGATCACTCCCCTATGTTCCCCAAAGCCCTGTAGTATTGTGAGACTTCCATAGTGTCAAATGGACAGAGTGTGCACCATTTGTTGTGTCAGGGAGCAGATGCTAAGTCAACGTTAGAGGCTGCCACTGTCTGCACGTCCTGCCATGCTGTGGGTGTAAGTGGTGCTTTTGCTTTATCGATCATGACCATCCTCCTGTCAGAATGTGTGTGCTGCTGGGTGAGGCTCCCTGGTTGCTCTCTCCCCTCTTGACTGTCAGCTGTTACTCCCATGCAGGTAGAGCATCATGAATTTTCCTATCTGTGGCACAGCTTCAGTATTGCACCCAGGGGCAACCCCAAGGTCTGGGCTTCCTAAACATTTGTGGCAAAAAGAGAGACAGTGTATGTTTAACTCCTTATAGGAAGCAACAAAGACTGGGTTTCTCCCTCATGTAGATCCAGGGCTTAGAGGTGACCTCCCAAGGCCATGCTACCTGTAAGCACAGACACATGAGAGCCCAGGCTGCCCTGACTCCAGGACCAGAGTCCCATTCTGTCACCGCACACTATGACGCTATGGTGCTGGTCACTCTGAGGCATTTAGGAGAAGGGCGTTTGGTTTGGTTTGTTTTCCTGTTGCAATCAATGAGTGGTCTGTTGGGCAGTATGTTGGTTTCTTGTAATGAAAACCAGATTTTTTTCAGCATATCTGGCTGCCTACAGAAACTGTCAATTCTCATATGGTCCCATAAAACTGCTGAAGAAACAGCCACTTAAGGGGCTTTAAAGATTATTCATGGAAAACTTATGCTGAGGAAAAATAGAGCAATCCTTTGAGATAGTCAAGCCACACGGTCAGTTTTTCCAGCTGTCTACGCCATATCGACTCTGCTGTGTAGACCAGAGCCTCAGCTCGTCACCACCCCTATCCTGCCTGAAGCCATGACCAACAAGAGTTCTGGCCACCCAGTTCAGAAGGCACGTGTCCTGGCACTGTCACTTGGGCATTACCCCAGGCTTAGAGGGGCAGGGACGTGCAGCCTTTCGGGTAGCAGAGGGTGTCACTTACTGGCAGAGGCCCCTCATCTGGGTCCCAGCCGAATAGAAATTCTTCTGGTTCCCCGTCAGACCTAGGCTGTTGGTCAACAATGCTAGGAGAATGTGGGGGAGGAGGGGCTGAGACCTTGAGCCCAGAGAGCAGCAGCAGCCCTGACATAGGCCCAAGAGGCCACAGCTCTTCCGCTGCCCCCCCCCCCCCCCCCCC
>NC_034592.1:20431939-20450679 GCF_900095145.1 Mus pahari | reverse complement strand
CTCTCTCTCTCTCTCTCTCTCTCTCTCTCTCTCTCTCTCTCTCTCTCTCTCAGCTGCACTAGCTGTATCCTCAGTGGCATCCTGTGTCTCAGAATGTAGGCCAGAGGTTCCTCCTCAGGGCACTGTAGGACCAACTGAGAGCCTGAGCATTGGTGCCCAGATCGCCTGTGACCACGCAGGCACAGCCTCTAAGGACAGCCTACTCTTCAGGGCAGATCCGTTATATCCTGTGATGGAGAGGCAGAACCTCAGAGCAGCCAGTGCCAGCATGCAAGCCCTGGCCAGGGACAAGAGTGTGAACAGGGGCATAGGTGCAGTTCCAGTTGGCCCAAATGAAGGCCTCCCATATACCTCTCTGGGCTTGTGAATTCCAGGAAGGGCCTTTGCCTTAAGGTTATGTTTCTGGTTCTGTTCTTGTGGGTGGGTCCTCAGCCAGCTGCCTGGCAGAGCTGCCCAGCTACTGGACTGGGCACCTTAGGCCTTCACTCTGGGAGTTGATGCCATTGGGAGGGAAGGGTTATTATCTGATGGCCGTAGGCTTCATGTGTCTTAAACATAACAACTGGAGAAAGGTCCACAGTACAAGCCTGGAGCCCAGTTCCCCCGAGCCTCTGCCCTACTCTCAGCCCCACAACTCCTGCTAACTCTCTTCTCTCTCTGGTCTTTTCATAGGCTCCTCTGCCAGCTCCAGCTCAGCCAGGTTCCGCCGGAGGCCCACCTGTCCAGATACATCTGTGGCCGGCAGCCTCCCCACACCGCCAGTCCCCAGACACAGGAAGAGCCACAGCCTGGGCAACAAGTGGGTGACTGAGAAACTCTCTTCTGGGGTGAAGGAAGGCTGGGCCCTTCCCTATCCTCTTTTGGAAGCTCTTGATGCTCTTGGCAGACACTCTCTCCTAAGGCTGGTGTGAGCGTGGGAATGCAGAGGGGACAGGCTGCTGTCTGTATGCGGCCTGCAGGGACCTGGGCTCAGTAGCTAGTGAAGAACTGCGTAAGCTCAGTCGACAGCTCATCTAGGGAGAACTGAGTCCAGCAGACACCAGAGACTATCCTCAGGGCAGCAGTGGGTGTCTCAGAGTACCTGCTGGTTCACTGGCCCTCTGGAGTCCCCAGTTGGGGGACATACAGGGCCTCAGCGTGGCTGGGGAAAGCCACGCCTTTATCTTCTGGGACACCCTTTGTCCCTCCCTCCCTCCCTCCTGTCCCTCCAACCTTCCTTCTACCTGCATCCTAGCACCAAGGCACAGATGCCCTGCCTCTTAGCTGGTCCTTGTGGGGCTCAGAGGCCAGAGCAGGACTAAGTGCTTAGGGCCCCTGGTGCCTCCTCTTCTCCAGACATTGCCACACACCCATGGTCACCATCTCACTGGCCCATGCAAACCTCTGAGCAGCTGCTGCCATGCTCACTGTAGGTCTAGCAGGGGTCTCGGGGTGGCCTACGGGCCCATCATCTCACAAGCCTCACCATCATCCTGAGACACAGGCAGGACACAGGCAGGGCAAGCAGCATTAGTCTCCATTGACAGAGGGAGAAGTGGAGGCTCAGAAAAGGGATGTGACTTGCCCAAGGTCACACTATAAGAAGGGGCTGAGCCTGGTGCACCAATGGGCTCTGGGCAGAGGCGTCTCCAGCAGTAAGTCCCTAGCTCTGGCTTCCGGGGCCAGCGCGCCACTGTGCTCCCAGGATAAGGAGCTGCTTCTCTCTTCCTCTCCGTTTTCCAGTCTGATGTGTCAGTTGAGTGTAGTTGAAAGTAAGAGTGCGACATTCCCATCGGAGAAGGCCAGGCACCTGCTGGACGACAGTGTCCTAGAGTCCCGCAGCCCCCGCAGGGGCCTCACCCACACCTCCTCCACCGCCATCACCAACGGACTCTCCCTAGGTAAGCGTCTCTGGCCTGTGCACACAGGCAGGGGCAGCAGGCCCAGTTTGTGCTCCGTGTCTGTCTCTGTGTCACTGTACCCTGCCCAGTGGCCCCTCACCCTTAAAGAATGGCTCCCTACAAGAGTCTTCTGCTGCAGGAAGAGCCCTGGGTTGGCCTTCTCCTTCTGGTGGTCCCCAAATGGACAGTCAGATTGAAGAAGGAAGCTAGACTTGAGTCCACCTCAACCCCAAGGCCAGCTGCTACCTTGGTGGCGTTTATGTCCCAGAGGGAGTCCAGAGCCGTGCTTGGAGCAGTAGGTAGGTGGTCCATTGCTTCCTGCTGTATGCTTAGCTGGACCCAGAGGAAGCAGAAGGGTAAGCTTCAGGGATGACATTACCCTACTGGACAGAGGCAGGAAGAGAGTCTGTTCCATGGAGTTACAGAGACAGGGCTGTTGTTGCCAGCAGAGAAATGTTAATATTAGGGGCTGAGGCTAGCTCAGAACTGCATTCAGAGATCTCAGGTCATCTGTGACAGGTGAATACTATCCTATGATTGCTGTCACCAGCCCGGTGCTCTGTTGATGGCCCTTGCCTTCCAATGTGCCTGTGTGATTGTCTGCTTTACATAGCAGAGTCCTCCTAGCAATGGTGGTGGGCTGGTGTTTGATCTGGTGAAGACAGTGGGGCAGAGTGCCAGGAGCTTGGAGAAGCAGGCAGTAGGAATACCAGGTGGACATCTCATGCCACAATGTCCCTGTGAAGTTAGGCCAGGAGTGGGAGTCAGGAACAACTTTAGGGCAGCTGCCTCCTAGAAATGTGATAAAGTCTCATACCTGCCTTATGTATTCAGACGAGCTCATCCTGTTTGGATAAAAGTGTAGGAAGTGTGGACATTGCATTTTAGGCTCATAGGTGTGGCTTGAAAGAAGTGGTTCAGACTCCTGAGCTAGGGAAAGGTAATCAGGCCTCTTTCTGAGCCTTTGCTGTGTTCTTAGGCACTGATCCCTCAGCCTCGTAGGTTCCACTCTTGGACCTCATCTTAGAGTATAGGATGGGACCTGGGTTCTTATGAGACTTTATGAATGCACAGTTGAGCTCAGAGCAGCTGCTTGATATCCAGGAAACTCTGAGCTGTGCCTGAGTCTGGGCTGCCGTTCCCGAGAGCCAGTCAGGTGCTGTGCTGTCCAGCATCCAGGGGAGATCACAAGATTGCTTGGCTCCGGCTCATCAAGGCAGGGAACTCAGGACATTTTCTGCTTAAGCTGAAAGGTCTGAGAAAGTGGCAGAGTGTGTGCCCTGGTGGATGCCACGCTAAGCTGCACTCCCCCCCAGCCCCCAGCCCACACAGCAGGGACTAGGGGCTCCACTCAGACCAGGCTCTTTACCCTTTCCCACTGCTCGGTCTTAGTGATCTTTCTGGCAGAGCTCTAAGCTTTACAGCCTACAAAGTCTAAGACAGTGCAGAGGCCAGGACCCCAGATGCACATGCCAGGAGGGAAGCTGGGTGCTGCTCACTGTGAGCCAGGGTGTCCCACTCAGGCCCAGCACACCATGGTCAGCTCCAGAATGTGGGCCTGGAAGAGACTAGGAAGGCAAAGGATCCCAGCTTAGGCCTTGGCACTGACTCTGTGGGCAGGGGACTGCACTGACCCCCCACCTTTGCAGCCTCCATGCATCCCTTGTGCAGGCAGATCCACCTACCTGTCCCTGGGGCCAGAAGTGCTCACCCTGCCTATGCCCTCAGGAGAGCCCCTGGGACAGCAGGCAGACATCAGTGCAGACAGACGTGAGGACCCTGGCCTTCCAAGCCAGAGGGTAGGCAGGGAAGGGAGTGGGAGGTATTCTTGAGAGTGGTGGGACTGAATGCCCTTTAAACCTCCCCAGAGAAGAGACGGGCATAACAACAGAAACTCAACTCCTTTTGGGACCCACAGGGTCAGAATGCTGTGAGCTTGGGGACCAGGGCCCAGTGACTGGGAGCCTAGGAAAAGAGGCCCCTCTCTTCGAGGCTGCCATGCTCACTGATCTGTGTTCCTTTTCCAGGCAGTAGTGAGAGCTCAGAGTTTAGTGAAGAAATGTCTGCAGGGCTGGAAAGGTGAGTGTGGCCTCAGCAAGGCCTCTCAGGGCCCAGGGAGCTGGAGTCAGGGGCCCCTCCCCCACCCATATGTTACATACGCATAATTACATGGTCACACCTCAGTGTGCGCATACTAAACACTAATCTCACACTTACACATGCATACAGGTGGCCACATTCATAATTCACTTATACACTCATGCATTTGTAGATGTATACACAGGCTTAGAAAGAGCTCTCCACCTGTTCCCTCCTGTCTTTTGTCAGCTGACACTCAGAGCACTTGGTCCAAGCCAGCTAGAGGAAACCTGGGAGCCTGGTAGGCTTGCAGTGAATCCTGGACCTCTAAGCCCCAGGCCTGCTGGAAGTCTTGAGACGGGCATGTGGCTCCATCTAGTGATACCTGAGAGTATTGCACCAGTGCATCCTCAGGCCTCAGACATTTTTGAACCCTGCCATGTGTGGTTGTGACTCCCATCAGCCCATCTGTTCTAAGTATCCACGCTCCCATCCGCCTCGCATCAGGAATTCACCTGCAGCGTATATTCCATGTCCCAATATTTCTTGGGCCACCATCAGGAATCCAGGGAGACTTGGCAGTGCAGGTGGTGAAAGGTACCTTGCTGATTGGAAGTCTGAGGACACACAGGGAAATCTAGTGATGAAAAAGATCTCCAAGGTGCAGGTTTCCATTGGCCTTCAGGACGGTTCCTCCACCAGTGCCTAGGGGACTGTGTGCATCTGTGTACTCTCGCAAGTACGCATGCACAAAGTTACATAACCTTATGTGTACATGTGCACAGCTATACAGTCTGTCTATAGACATGGCCATGGTCACACTGTCTTATGTGTACATATGAACACAGTACAGACTCTCATACATACATATACATACATTCATAGTCACATACTTACATGCATATATACAATGCTTATACCCAGTTACATATGTATAGTTTCACTGTCACACCTCTGTGTGCGTATATTAAACACAAATCTCACACGTATGCATGCACACAGGCAGACACATCCTTAATTCATTTATATACTCCTGATTATGTGGTATGCACTACACCACACAGCATACGCACATGCATCTGTGTGTGTGAACACTCCTTTTTTGAAGCTAGGGCTTCAGTCCCTGTAATTGGAAAGTGGCCAGAAGTCATCCTATCTGCACACTTCCCACAGAGCAGAGACTCGTTGGTGGCCCAGGCTGAGCATTCCCTGTGCACAGGCTCTGTCTATGCATAGACTGCCTGCAGCCTTGGTGCTCGCCCAGAGCTGTGAAAGGAGAACCCCACAGGCCCCATGGGACAGACTCCAAAACTCTTGGTCCAGGTGGGGATTCCTGGGGCCACCCTGTAAAAGAAGGCCCCAGGCAACCCAGCGCCTCCCCTGGCCGCTCCAGCGGCACGCTCAGGCACGGTGCTGAGACCCACAGCAGCACACGCGGGTGTTGTGTTCCGTTGTTTGTCCTTTCACTCATCCATCCCTCCTCCCTCATCAGTCACTCGGTAGCTGCTTAGTTAGCACGGCTGCCTGCACGGGAACTATGCAGGCAGGCTCTGTGGGCCCTGTTAGTGCTGGCTGAGAGTGGAGCCTTGCACAGTCGAAGTGTATGCCGTCATGACCGCTACAGGCAGTATTTTGTACGCTCTAGGTCACTGAATTTCTGTAGCAGATACTCTCACGTAAACTGTCTGAGCACTGGCCACCTCCTGGCTCTTCTATGCATATGCCCAGCCCTTGAACAACCCTGCTCCCAGCAGCCTTTCCTCTGCTCTACAGAGGGGATCTTGGCCTACTGTTTCTTGGCTGAGGAGATATCAGTGGGGCTATGATTGCATCTCATCAGAACCCAGTCCCAGGCAGGCCAGAGGAGCTAGAAGCTAGCTGACCCTTTCCCAGGGGTCCAGCTAAAAGTCTGCTCCCACTGTGTATCTGCTCTTGTGCCTGCTTCAAAGAGAGTCTGCTCCCCAAGGAGTGTGAAGAGTCTGGGCTTTCCTGTAGACTAGGCACACAGAAGAGTGCTACTTTGTCACTTCACAGCTCAGGTACCATCTCGCCACTTCCTGAGCCCCTTCATCCTAACCTTCAGGCAGCCAGTGCTCAGCCCCACTGGATCCTCTGTGCACTCCCAGGTCTCCTCCACACCACATGCTTCTCCTCTTCATAGAGGAGTGGATTCCAGGTCTCCCCCTGGCCAGCCCTAGAGGCCAGCATCTGCCAGAAAGAGCCTCCCTACCAGATCCTCACAGAAAATATAAGGTGTGTTGCAAGCTAGAGCAGAGGCAGAAGATGTGGGATAAGGATGCAGAGGGAGCTGGGCCCCCTCAAAGGGATGAAGATATGAAGAGGGATAGGGGTGTGGCTAGTGTGCAATGGAGTCCAGAAACTGTAGTGTTTAACTGGGTAGCCCCTGACCTATAGCCCCCCAAGCCCTGGTTGTGAGCTCTATCCAGGCCAGGGTGGAACAGAGCCAGACACCAATGTAAACAGCAGAGAGACACCAGAGCAGGGAGTAGAGTAAGGGTGTGCCCAATCTTCTGTGACTTTATCAGACAGCCCTGACCTGCAGGGGTGAAGGTAGGAAGCTTCACTGTGTGCGCCACTTCCCTGAGGAGAGGGCCCCCGCAAGCCTATTGTGTACAGCACAGCAGTGCTCAGTGGCCTGGAGAGTAGGCTTGGAGGTGAGTACCAAGCCCTGGTTCTAGCCAGCCTCAGGCCCTAGAGACCAGGAAGCCTTGGGGCTTGGCCTACGGCCACTTTTATACTTAGATGGAAAGGCTCTAAGATGAAAACAGAAATATCACCCTTAGGGCCAGCCTCTAAAAAGAGATTTTTTTAAAGGAGGAATGAAATGGGTTATGAGGTAGATAGAGACAGAAATATGGAAACACACAGCGTCCTTGGCCTTGGTTATCTCTGCTTCACAGGATTGCCACCCTCGTATTCTGTAAACTTTAGCAATATGTCAGTCTCATTTCTACTCAGAAAAGTAATCGGCATTTGGCATTTCTAAAGATGTCATCAGAAATGTTCACTGACTGTTTCTGAAGAAGTGACATAGCAAGTCTGTCAGAATCCATCACAGGTCCTCCCCAACCGTCTTCCCGACAGACATTGCCAGGTGGGTGGAAGTGGACGGTGGGGGTGGGCAGTAGCAGGCTAGGAGAGGACCCTCGAGGGAGTGAGCCCCTTTAGTGGAAGACGGGAAGGGGCAGTACAGCTCTCTCTACAATAGAGGGTTGTCTTCCATCCCTACAGGGAGTGGGGGCACAAGAGTTTATCCCCCAACACACAGTGCTTGTCCAGCGGGACGACCGTATCAGCTGCAGGTTCAGGCGGCTTGTGTGAAAAGAACTCTGGTGATGGTCCTGGGACGTGGGGATACAGAGTCGATTCTAAGTCATGAGCTGGGGTGGGAAAGGTGGCCTGTGAATGCTCAGGGTTTCTGGGGGCCTTCTACAGGAGAGGGTTCTCCACAATATGTTCTGCTAGCCTGAGACCAGGAAGAGCAGTGTCAGAGGCCTTGCTTCATCTGCCTCTGAGTTCCTTGGGTATGCAGTAGAGATGCACATGATGAACACTCAGCCCGAGTGTAGAGCTGCTGCAGGAGGACTGGGTGTGGACTCTTAGCAGTGTGCCATAGTGGGTGCTTCTGCCCAACAAGAAGGATGCCAGAGACAAGGGCTAGAGTGGGAAGCACACCCACCTCAGGTTGCCATTCATAGACTGTATAGACTGGAATGAAGGCGGTTTCCAGCAACCGCTGCTGGCTTCTATGGTAGCATTAGTCTGGGGAGGGTCCTTGCAAGGTCATTGATGCGGTCTGTCTCTGCCCAGGGTGAGGTTTCCTGTTGGTCTTAATGGAATCACACACCGTTCTTACAAGAGCAGCCAACAAGGGGAGTCATGGTAGCAACAGAGGGCCAGGTCGGCTGCCCCAAATGGTTTTAGATATGCATCCAGGAGATGTGTCAGATCTCCCAAACCCCAAGTTTTGCAGTATTTGGAGAGAATTAGGCCCAGCTCTGGAGCAAGCAGTTCCCTCTGCTGTAGCCCACCTGTGTGAGTGACAGAACTCAGAGCCCAGGAAGGAGCTCAGCCCTCATTAGGGCTCCCTGGCTTCGGGCTTCTGAGGGTTTGCCCGTGTGCATGGATTAAGCTTCCTCGCCCAGGATTACAGGGTGGCAGCCTAGTTGGTTGACTTGCCAAACTAACTATATAGTTCTCTGAAGACACCATATCTTGCTTTATTTCCTTAGAGGTGAGTGAGGCCCCTGGCAGACTCCTGGAGAAGACTGGGCAAAGGGGTCTGGGCTTGGAGCTTGCCTCGGCCATGGCAATCAAGGCTGTGTCCTGTCAGTCCATAGCCGCTTCATGGGGAGCCCACAGCCTCACATTCTGACTCCTTCAGAGCCTGAACTGGATAGGCCACCCTTCCGTCTGCCTGCCCTTCCTGCTGCATCTCTGGGGTGTTTACTGTTTCTACTGCACCCCACATTTCTGAACCTTGCAGCACACAGAGGGTATTAGATGCCTCATGGTACCTAGACACATGCGGTGGTTTTACCCAGCCACTGAGCCAGATTTCCAGCCTCGTCTAAGTCCTGACAGCCAGGAGAGAAATCTGGCTTCATATACCCTCAGCCACTCAGGGAAACATGCAGTGTTTTACCAGTGTGGTTTCTTGGCACTGTTTAGTGACTCCAGGACATTACCCAAGAAGGGCATGTGTACAAGGAGAGCGAGATCCTTCAGATGGGACTCCTTGGGAGTCAGGTTGGCATTTCCTGCCCACTCACCTGTAAGTGACCCAGTGCGACCGGCGGCTTCTATGGGCCTGCCAGGGAAGTCGGCACGGCTAGTGCACAGAGCCATGTGGGCCTTTCCATGCATCGCTCCCAGTGGGGTTTGGGAATGAGACAGGAGAGTGGTGTGGGAAGGTGACTTTGCTAGGACAAAGATTCCAAGGGCCTAGATACGGTTGTCATCTAGATGTCTCCTGTTCCTCCACCTCCTGTATGAGCAGGCTGCCTTATGAATTTCAACTTGGAGACACCCACATGTGGTGCAAACCTAGGAACCAATCAATGCCTTGCTCAGCCCAGGTGCTCGCGAGGCCGGTGGTACAGGCTGCTTCCACCTGGGCTTCCTCTTCCAGTGTTGTGGCCTTGGGCAAAGTGACTCTCCTCCTGCAAGCCTCAGAGTTATCTACGAAGCAGGGCTAGAGCAGTGCCTTCCTAGTAGCACTCTGTAGTTAAGTGAGGCAGTGAATACTGCTGACAGAGCACATTGCCTGCCCCCTCTCCTCCTCACTCCCACCATCCTCTCCACCTCCTCTAGCCCCGCAGCAGCCATCATCTCATCTAATCGCCATCATCGTCACTGTCATTGTCTTAGGAACCCTGTGGGATAAGCTGTTCTGTTTGGTTGCTTGCCTACATCTTCCCTAGAGCAGACATCCTGTGAGCCTCTGGTCTGGTATATCTCAAATCTGTGGAGGGAGTCTGAGAATGTGTGCTCAGCTACATGTTCTCAGAACAATCTAGGAAAGATTCCTACGGCTGTGGGGTTGGGGCCCTGTGATTTTGGGGGCTCATTAAATCCTGCTGTCCATTTGTTCTGCATTTTGTGGTATTTTAGGGCAATTTAGGGGAGGGCCCAGGCTGCCAGTTCCTGGGGTAGAAGATCTGGCTGCTCCAGGTTGGCACAAGTCTCCCCCAGCTCATGGGGAGAGAAGGGCAGATATTGACCTGACGCCCTTCTAAGGGATGGGCAAAGGCCACTATTATGCTACTCTTTCACACCGGGATTGCCACATGGTTGCAGGGACAGGCTGTGGTGTCCATCCACCCTGTGGGACAGTGAGGCCCTTCACCCTATGTTGGGAGCAGGCCTTCTCTAGACGCTTGCACCTCCATCTCAACAGCAGGCCAGCATCTCCTCTGGCCTCGGTGTCTTCATCTTAAGTAGACATGAGAGCATCACCCCTTCTGTGGGGTGGGGTGGGGTGGGTGTGTTCTCAAAAGCATGCACATGGCACATTGTAAATGTCTGACAAGGCAGAGATGCTGAAGTGCAGGGCAGTCCCATGCAGAGCACAGAACTGAGAAGTGCCCCGCCCGACCTGAGAAGATCCTCACACCTAAATTTCCTGGCTGTTCAGCCTCATGGACGTGGACACAGACACAGCTGTGGGAGCTGTGACACTCGAAGTAGCCACACGTAGGAGAGCGGATGTTAGCCAGGTCTGGCACAGAATTTAGACATGGACCCAGTGCCCAGAGTAGGCCCCAGTGTTTCAGCCCCTGCCTCTCTCAGCTGTAAAATGGTTGTGTCTCATGGCATAATGAGGAGTTTGAACTGTAGTCAGGCAGACCTTTATTCAAATCTTAGTGTAGGAGGCTTATACCTTGGACAGTAGCTCCTCATTGCTTGCTGAGCCTTAGTTTCTCCCTTTGGGAAGGATAAGAGCGGTGCTGGTACAAGCACAGCAAGGATAATACAGTGCTGTTGGACTAGCACAGTGAGTCAGAGGCCTGCTGTGCATGCGCATACCTTAGCCTCTGTGGTCTGTCTGTGTGACCTCAGTGAGTGAGATGGCTCTGTGTCTCTTACACTGGACTCCCCTGGAAAGGGCCTGCCTGCCGACTGCCTACCAGCCTAGACTGCTCAGAAGACATGGATTTTGCTGCTCTCTGTCCATTCTAGCAACATCTGTCAAGGATGCAGCCCCAGGTGGTCTCACAGAACAGGCAGTGCCTCCTGCTTGCCACCTTGGCAACTTGAGACAGTCCTTCCTACCACCTTAGAGCAAGAGGATGGTAGAGGGGAAGCTACTGCTCTAAGTGGGAGTGCTGATGAGCAGAGAAGGGGTGTATCATATTCACAGAGAGCTACAGAGGACAGCACTTCAGAAAACTCTGGTCAGGGCTGACTCTGAAATTCCTGCCAACGGCTGGGGAGGAGAGCCGCCTAGGAGAGCAGCTGGTCAGCCAGGGCTGACAGCTACTGTGGCTTGGGACATGTGTCGGGGACATAGGATGTCTACGTGTTCCACCCACTGGCAATCACAGCAGGTGCGTGGGTCTCAGGGAAGAGTGACTCGGCATATACCCAGCCTGCTGTGGATGGAGAAGAAGTGGGTAGAGCAGGGTTAGCCTGTGACTACCCAGAGACCTGCTCTCTCAAGGACTTGGGTTAGGCAACACTTAAAAAGGAGAGGCTGATGGACAGAAGAGGCGGATCCTGGAGCCACCAACACAGATGACCAGCCCTGAGCTTGGGCTTCTGAATATTAGACCCAAGATGGCAATCAGAATGTCTTCTTAGTTGGAGGGCAGACACCTAGTCATGCATGATATTCATGGCTGCAATGAGGCTGTCCTCAGGCCACACACGCTAGAGTCCCTGACAATAAACAGCATCCCAGGCTAGCTGTGGACAACAGAGAACACATTTGGACAAGTAGGGGAGACGTTGTCTGGCTCTATACAGACAGCTCTGTCATCTGCTGGCCGTCGGGCACAGAAGCTACAGTATGCCTCAGAGCCAGGGAAGGACGGGGCAAGGCAGTGCCTGCCACACCCCAAGGAAGTGGAGCTGAAGTGTCACACTCCCCTGACTGAGGAGCCGGGGAGAGAAGCCAGGCCAAGCCCACAGGAGAGGCCCTGGAGTCAGAGCCCTTGGAGGCCATCAAGTTCCAGAGGCCGTTTCAAGGACACTGAAGCAGCAAGGAGCCAGTGCAGAGGTGAAATGTAGCAACGGGATCCAGAAGCATCCTTGAGTATGTGACCTGGCCAGATGTGCAAGACTGCTTACCATTCTGTGCTGTGCGTGCTTTTGTCTTGGAACCTGTGGACAGCATGGCATTTCTGTTCAACAGCGCACCCTTAGATTCTCTTTGGAGGATCCGGGAGAAGGGTGAACAGTCAAAATGTTCATAAAATTGTGTGAGACCCTCATGCTCTCCTAGATGGATACTTGGTGGGACGAGTCTTCCCTGGCCAGATGGCTCCAGATAGATCCCAGATGTGCTGTAGTGGGAGCAAGGAACCCAAGGAGGAAGTGGGGAGGGGCTGGGCTGACCTATGCTGTCTGGGATGCTCTTGCCTCCTTAAGGATCAGCTGGGCTTTCCAGTCTGACTAAAATTAATCCCCTTTCCTCTGAAGCAGGGGACGTCTTTATGCCACGCTGGGACCTAACTGGCGGGTTCCAGTTCGGAATTCTCCCAGAACTCGGAGCTGTGTCTACAGGTATACATTTGTTCATTTTCTCATTTGACAGATGGTTTTGGGGAAAGGCTCTGTGCCAGATGTATCGTAACACTATCATGCTCCAATTGCTCCAGAGAGGTATGGGACCCTCCGGGAGAGGGGCGGGGACCATCAGAGAAAACAGTGCTGGAAGAATGATGGGAATTGGCCAGGTGACTGGAGAGGGATTCCCAGGGCCAAAGCTCTCAGACAGACAGACAGACAGACAGACAGACAGACAGACAGATGTGGAGCTGTGAGGCAATAGGAATAGGGGGCTCAGTGAGGAGGGTAAGATCCACTGAGTATAGGAAACCAGAGAGGGGTTTCAGATGTGGCTGGGGAGGTGGGCAGAGCCACATCCAACAGGAGCAAGGATATTACCTGCCCCTTCAATGCAGTGGGACCTAGGGAGGTTTAGTGGAGAAATAACTGTGTGGTTGGCGAGGATATGGGGGAGACAGGAATGGAAGCAGGGACCAGAGACAGCATTGGGCTGTCATCTAAAAAAAGATACAGTGGCTTTGGTGAGGAAGTGGCATGACAGCCAGATGTGCTAGGATTAGAACATCCATGGGACTAAGTTGCAGATCATGAATAAGGAAAGAATCTTTCCCAGGTCTGACCTCACTACTGGCGTGGTGACCAGGTGGTTAGGTTAGGTGGACATCCAATAAGCAGGAGCACAAAACTCTAAAGCATGGGACAAGACTTGGACATTGTCACCAGGACAATGCCTGATGTCAATGAAGTGGGTGAAATAAAAGCCAGGAAGAAAGGGGAGCAGGCTGGTAGTGTGGGGCTCCCGCCCCCCTTTCCACTGTACCCCATGACTTTGCACCCTCCTGCTAACATGTGAAGGACCTGCAAGGCATAAACCGTAGGCATGAGCATGGGGAGCAGGCTAAGGTGGAGAAACTTGGTGAGAGCTTCCTGAGGAAGCTTATCCTACTCTTTCTTTGGTAGCTTTGGCCCAACCCCAAGAGCCCTCTGACTATGGGAACATCATAGGCTCACCTGGGAGGGACAGTGAGTGGGACGGTACCAGGTTTCAGCTGCTCTGGGGCCATATCTAACTGAGAGTCTCCCTTCAGCCCCACAAGCCCTTGCACCTGCACTGTGGGAAGCTCAGCCACTGTGCCCACTATGGAGGGGCCTCTGAGACGGAAAACCCTGCTCAAGGAAGGCCGGAAGCCTGCAGTAAGTCACACATGTGTTCGTCAGCGGCAGCGTGGCCTCAGATGGTCTCGAGTCCTGCCGTCTGATTTTGGGTTTCTGTTGCTATGAAGAAACACCATGACCACTCTTACAAAGGAAAACATTTCATTGGGGCTGGCTTACAGTTTCAGAAGTTTAGTCCGTTACTGTGGCAGTAGGAGAAATGATGGCGTGCCAGCAGACATGGTACTGGAGAAGTTGCTGAGAGTTCTGCATCTTTACGAACAGGCAGCGGGAGACTGCCCCACTGAGTCTAGCTTGAGCATCTGAGACCCCAAAGCTTGTGTCCACACTTACCCACTTCCTCCAACAAGGCCATACCTCCTGATAGTCCCACCACACCTGCCAACCAGGCTCCTACGCCTGGTTGTAACCACTGGGGGATGGGAGGAAGGCCTCAGTTTCTCTATCTGCGACTTAGGATGGAACTACATTTCTCCAGGGGCCATCTGTGGCAGAGAACCAGCCTGTGGGTGCATGGGCAAGTTAGAGCCATGGCGGTAGTCTATAGAGGGTAGACGAGGCCTGGACACACAGCCCCAGGAGGCAGCGTGGCTCACTGTGTGGCACTCCCATGTAGACTCCCTCACTCCCTAGCAGCATGCGAGCACCAGTGGGAAAAGCATGGAGACAAGGCATCAGGAGGATCGTCATGCCTGCCACCAGCCTTCATGTCTGACTCGTATGTGACAGCCACCGTGACCGCACATGACAGCTTCAGCTCCTTGGGTGGCAGTCTCATCCTCAAGCCGCCTCTCCTCACCTCACCTGCTCTGCTCTGGTTGATTCCTGTCTACAGAGTTGTCTAGGGATCCCAGCTGTGGTGAAGATGCCAGGGCCCTGTCACCAGCCCTCTGCAGTTAGAGGCCTTGTCTCTAGTTGCCAGTAAGAGGGTTGGATGACGGATAAGGTAGAGAGCTTCCACCTCAGCTCTGGCTACTCTCAGTCTCATAATGCCAGAGTGTTAAACAGCTCCCTACAGCATGGGCCCCTTGTCAGACCTGTGGAAGGACTTACTCCCTCTCCATACCACACTCACCACACGTACAGAGTGGATCACAGGACAAACCACAAGAATTGGTTTACACTTGAGTCCCAGGGATAAATAACACTTAGGTCAGTGGGGTAGGGGACAAGGACCTTTGCCCACCAAGCCACCTCAATAGCCAGGGACTAGCATTTTTAATAAAATGGAAGAGAATGGAAAATGTCTACATTCTTCACAAACAGTAAAGATAAGTGTTCTGTGAGCCTTTTTCAGTTGAGCATGTGTGTCTGTTATGTGCATCCTGTGGTGTCAGAGAAAGGCTGGAAGACAGCTTTCCTTGGTTGTGACACAGCTGTCCCCATGAGGAAGAGGACTCTTTCATGGTGCTGACTAGTCTGCTCCTGGGAGGTGTGGTCCTTTCCTTCCAGAGTCCGGTGCTTACACTGACATTGCCTACCTGCAAGCACCGCCGAAGGCCTCAGCGTCCCGCCCTCAGCCTGTCAGAGAAGCCCACGCCCACGATGAGCAGACCACTTCTAGGTGGCAGTTTGGCATGTCTGTCTTCCTGATACACCATTGGGCCCAGCTCCCCCACACAGGATTTATACCCTGAAGTACCTCCCACAAGGGGAAGGAAGGAAGGAGTGGGAGAGGAGAGAGATCTCCCGGCCTGGGGAGAGCTGGCACTACCAAGGATGACAGAGGGCCAGAGGAGGAGGCCTGGGATGGCACAAATGGGATGGCCATGGCCACCATCTGGCAGTCTGAGGCCACTTGCCCCCCCCCCCCCAATATCACCACTCTGCCTGTCCTCCTTCTGCAGCTGTCCTCGTGGACCAGGTACTGGGTTGTACTCTCAGGAGCCACCCTCCTTTACTATGGAGCCAAGTCCTTGCGGGGCACAGACAGAAAACATGTAAGTCCCCTGAAAAGGCTGCCCGTGCTGGACTTCCCCTAGTGGGAGTGATCCCTGTGGCTGCAAGAACTAGGTTGGGCAAGACATCTGTCTGGCCCGCGTTAGTCTGCCTTGCCGAGGGCGGGGTGCGGGCCCAGGCCCCCCAGCTGACTGTTGCTCTTTTCTAGTATAAATCCACACCTGGCAAGAAGGTCTCCATCGTAGGCTGGATGGTACAGCTGCCTGATGACCCCGAGCACCCAGATATCTTCCAGCTGAATAACCCTGACAAAGGTGGGTGGCAGAGTCGGCTGGAGCCTCTGTTCCCTCTCTGACCAGATGTGCACCCCGAAGCTCTGAGATCACTCTTTTCCCTGTACCCTAGGTTCGCATGGCACCCAGTCTTCTTGCTGCTTAGACTCTGGTTATATTGAGCAGTGAGAGCGGCCTTGCCTTTGACTTAATGGGTCTGTCCTCCCTCGGTCTGTAGCCCAAGGGTCTTAGAGTAAATAGAAACCAACGTTAGCTGAGGCAAAACCTTGGGACCAGAAGGGTCCTGGTTTCCAGGGACTCTCGACATAACTTTACTATAAGACTATACATTGTCCAGGTCCAGTGGCAACTCAGAATCCGTGTAACTCCCAAAAGCTCCAAGCTGCTCTTCCCCCACTCCCCTCTCCGTCCCTGCGGAAAGGAGGGAAAGGGCCTGGCTCTATCCCGCCCAGGAACCTTGTCTTCACCGACATGCCTAGCAGTCCACATCCACTCCCTTGGTATCCCAAGTTACAAAACAAACATCAAATAGCAGCAGCCACGCGGTTAGAAGCTTACACACATTCATACCGTAATAGGAACGTTCGAGTACGGAGTTCAAGCACAGACAAGTTATCTGAGATCATGCTAAATAAAGTTTTGTCTTTGGCGTCTGCAGATCTGGCTAGAGACCAAGACTGCATTTCTAGCAAGTTCCCTGGGAAGGATGATGGGGGTACAGTCCAGGAGACCGTAAGAGTGTCATGTTCCCATGGTTGCAGCAGAGAAATAAGGGCACCCAACCACCTCAAGGAGCCCTGCAGGAAGAGAGGCAGTAGACTGCCAGGCTCTGCTCTGTACTGGGGTGACTAAGAGTGCATCTGCGCCACACACAGGTGTCCTTACTCTCATGCCACTAGAGTCCCTTCCCCAGTGGCCTTGGCCAGGCCAGTGAGGTTTTCTTCTCTTTCTTCCTTTCTTTTTTCCTTAAAGATTTATTTATTTATTATATGTAAGTACACTGTATCTGTCTTCAGACACTCCAGAAGAGGGCATCAGATCTCATTGCAGATGGTTGTGAGACACCACATGGTTGCTAGGATTTAACTCAGGACCTTTGGAAGAGCAGTCAGTGCTCTTAACCACTGAGCCATCTCTCCAGCCCTCCAGTGAGGTTTTCCTTAGGAGGAAAGCCATGCTTGTGCAAACACCATGGGCCTTTGAGCCGAGACCAGTGCTTCTCAACCTTGCTGATGCTGTTACCCTTAGTACAGCTTTCCATGTTGTGGTGACCTCCAGCCATAAAATTATTTTGTTGCTACTTCATAACTAATTGTGCTACTACTATGAATTGTAATGTAAATATCTGATATGCAACTCCCAAAGGGTTCACACCCCACAGGTTAAGAACTGCTGGCCTAGAGGAAAGCAATGTCTCCAAGCAGAAGGAATATGACATGAGGTCAGGGGGCAGTGCCACTGATAGAGTTAAAGGGGTCTATAAACTAGATATGAAAATTATATCTTGGTCTTCGGTGACAAGTAATGTTGTCTTCCTTCCATTCCGAGTATAAGCATCAGATGGCAAGAAATTCAGAAATCCTGTAGGTTTTTGTCCCCAGGAGAAGTTGTAGGCATTTCCTCAGCAAGTGTGGCTGCAGACATCTCAGGATGCACCTCATTGGTGCTCCTCTTGAAATCCCAGCATGGTATTAGACCTATTGCCAGCTCTAGGATGTAGAGACAGACACACAGACAGACTTACATCACATCACACGGTGCAGGTAGTTTAGTACTGAGTCTTGGTATCAGTGATTTTCTTTGTATTTTATTTCATATGTTTTTAAGCGTTGGTTTGAGAACTGCTGGGAACCTGGTTGTTAGGGGTCTTAGTCCAAAGATACTCGGCCTGCCAATGTTGGCTCACCCTGGCCTATGACGACTTTTCTTACTCTTACAGACTCAAGCTCACACAGCACACTCAGGCCTGCCCTCCTGTGTGTCCTTCTTAACCAGGGTTCCTTTCCCCATCAGGCAATGTTTACAAGTTCCAGACGGGCTCCCGTTTCCATGCGATACTGTGGCACAAGCATTTGGATGATGCGTGTAAAAGCAACAGGCCTCAGGTAACGTCCCTCAGATCTGTGTGTCAGCCTCAGGTAACGTCCCTCAGATCTGTGTAAGCCTCAGGTAACGTCCCTCAGATCTGTGTGTCAGCCTCAGGTAACGTCCCTCAGATCTGTGTCAGCAGAATCCTTTAGACAGCAGGTCTCCCTTCTTCCCTCAGAGCCCGCCAGGGCTGTTCCTAGGCCCCATGAGTCAAGGCAACCCTTGCATGAATGAAGCCTGGCCTAAACTAGAATGTAGTATCCTTTCCACTAAAGAAAATGCAACAGACATAACCTTTAGGGGACAGTGAGGTGGCAAGTGTGACACCATCCAGTGTCCAGCTCTAGCATCTATTTAGTCAGTTCCCCAAAGCTAATTTCATTGGAAAAATGCAAATTGGCCAATAGATCTGTCTCTCTACCTGGGGAGTGTCCTAGTAATATCTAAAGTATTTAGGGACAACCATGTGCCAGGCAAGGCACAGAACCTAGGTCCTGGTCTGGCCTCTTCCTCTGCTGCTTGACACCCATGACTTTACATGAGCCATGTCCCCATGATGTGAGTTTTCTTACTGTTTCCTTTGTACTCTGAGGAGCCTAAGGCTCAGAAGTGGAGGACACCTGTGCAAGGTCCCATTGTGAGTGAGTGGTGGAGCTGGGACCCAACTCAATCCACCTGATCCCCAACTCTGACCTTATAGCTCCTGACTGAGAGTCCCTGTCATTGTACCAGACAGAGAGAGCCAGGAGTACAGCCCCTACTGGACAGGCCTATGACAGGAACAGCAGTCTCCATCCTTAACACAGGTGGGGTTGAGTTGGAACATCTTGCTCCCTGCATGTCACATGGGCAGCATTGATGCCACAAGGAAGCCCAAAGTAAACTACCCTTGTCCTCAGGACCTGTGGGACCGCGGGTGTGCTCACCTTGTCCTCAGGACCTGGACCGCGGGTGTGCTCACCTTGTCCTCAGGACCTGGACCGCGGGTGTGCTCACCCTGTCCTCAGGACCTGTGGGACCGCGGGTGTGCTCACCCTGTCCTCAGGACCTGTGGGACCGCGGGTGTGCTCAC
>NC_034592.1:20412334-20431267 GCF_900095145.1 Mus pahari | reverse complement strand
ACCGCGGGTGTGCTCACCTTGTCCTCAGGACCTGTGGGACCGCGGGTGTGCTCACCTTGTTGTCCTCAGGACCTGTGGGACCGCGGGTGTGCTCACCCTGTCCTTACAACCAAATGTAAAAGCATGCTCACTTTTATCACTGTCCATGATAAAACACCAGAAACCCCCAGCCTGCCTGAGATGCCTGAGCAACACCAGATAGCTACCAGGAAGATGGTGGCAGGTCTAAGGAGGTCCAAAAGGCATTGGGGTAGGCAAGGATGATCGCATTTGCTTTTAAATGTTTGTGAATATTTATTATATGTATCTGAGCATATTCATGTAAAATCTCTACAGTGATATACAAGAAACTATAATCCTATAATTTTAGAGTGCTTATTTACCTGTGAAATAGATGAGCAGATAGATGCACAAAGTCTTTTTCAGTGGTGCTGAGGTTGAGCCCTAGCCTCAGACATGCTTGGTAGTTGGTCTGCTACAGAGGTACACTCCCGGCCCAGCTTACTTACTTCTATACATTACATCCGTGTCACTGTCCATCTCTGTGACGGGAATACCTGTGATTTGGGCCCACTGCCATCTCAGGGCAACAAGGGGAAGGAGGCTGAAGCTTGAACAAGGTTGCTGCTGCATTAAGAGGAAGATCTGGATCTTCCATTCCTGTCTCCTCAGCTCTGGGCTCCCTTACCTTTCCCGAGCTTTCACAGCAAACTGGAGCTCACCAGCCATGCATCAGCAGCCCCAGGGCCTGTGCGCGGGAGGCCATGTGGTTCTAGGTTCGCCTGATGGGCTTGAGGTAGGCACCTGGCTGGGGGACAGGACGCTCTCAGCCAGGTGCAGCAAGGGGAGCCCTGAGTGAGTTCATACTCAGGGGTAACAGCAACCAGAAAGTGCAGCAGACGCATGCAGCAGGCTGGCATGTTGTCCAGAAGACTCCTAAGTGGGATTTCATGCTCTGGCCAATACGGCATGCCAATATGCCATGCCATGGCAAAGCCCTGCCGTGTGGTTGTCTCTAGTTCTCAGACCTAGGGGACGAAGGATTTTCTTTTTATGCCTTTTTCTTTTTTATTTCCAATTTTCTTTTCATCAATTTGTTTTTATACTGTGATGTATAAAACATGGGGACAGCCTCAACCCCATGCATAGGGTAGAGACTTACTTAAATCAGCCACTGTGCACCTGAGAGGCAGCTCAGGAAAGGCACGGAAAGGGTACCGCAGAAGTGTGGCCTTCCACATGCAATCTGTGATGAAGACTGTTTCTGTTTGCACTTCTTAAAATTGTTTTTTCTGGCACTGAATCTGTTTAAGCTTATTTATAATGTATGTGTGAGAAGCAAACAACAGCAGTAGAACTAGCTGTGGCAACATTCAGAAGGCTGAGGCAGGAAGATCACGGGGCCAGCCTGGGTTATAGACAACCAAAGATGACAACAGCCAAAAACAGCAGTAGATAAACACCATATACTGACCTCAGCCAAAACCTAGAAACCCTGACAGGTCTTGAGACCTTCCCCCTCCCCCTCTCCTCCCCCTCCCCCTCTCCCCTCCTCCCCCTCCCCTCTGGTTTTTTCGAGACAGGGTTTCTCTGTGTAGCCCTGGCTTCCTGGAACTCACTCTGTAGACCAGGCTGGCNCCTCTCCTCCTCCTTCCCCTCCCCTTCCATCAGTCTTTCCCTCCCTAACTTCCCTCTTCTCCTGGTGTGTGTTACTTCCCTGTCTCACGTTACTGCAGTCCTGAGGAGGAAACCCAGGACGCAGCTGCTACCACTGAGCTATGGCCCAGCCCTCATTACAGTTTAAAAACCTCTTTAATAACAGAGCCATGCCTGTGTGCTCCGTCCTGCCCTCTGCTCCTCTGCACTGTGGTCCTGAGGTTGAGCGATGCTGGCACATGTGGCTGTAGGTCACTGTGGCACCTCTCTTCTCTGTAAGCTCTGCCTGTCATCTCAGAGCTGATTCCCTATTCCTTGCTCCCATGAGTTTTGAGGCTATGCACATTCTTGGAACTGCATCTTTTTTTGATTTCTCATTTGGGTGAAACTGACACCAAGATGGGCTTGGGTTGGTTTGCTTTATGGAATGATGTCAATCATACCAACTAGAACACCCAAGTAATGCCAAGGGAGGAAGTTCAAAGGGGGTCTGGAGGCAGCTATGAGGGCAGGGAAGTACTCTGACAGTGGGGCTGGTAGCTTCTGGGGGAAGGTAGTGGGGTTCATGATCTCCCCATATTTCCTTCTCCTGTGCCAACTCCCTGCCATCCCTTAAGACATCCCCCACCTTCTAGGTCAGTTTCCCCTCCAGAGACATTCACCCTAGTTCAGCAGGGCCTACCCTCTGTACCACAAACCCAGTCAGTTGCCTTGGCTCATAGGATGGTGGTGACAGATGTCTTAGCCCTGGCTCTAACTCTCTGTGTGGCCTGTACACACCTCAGTTTCCTCATCTTCATTAAGGCGACCCTTCCAGCATCCACCTGATAGAGGTCAAGTGAGGACTCCAGAAACTGTGCATATGAAGTAGTCAGCCTAATGCCTGGCACATGGTAGCTACTCCTCAGTGGCAGCGGTCATTGCTGTGCTCTTCCCTCCTCATACTTGCATGTCCCTAACTGTAGGAACTGTCCCCTATTCCCTTTCTGTGGATTGAAACTTTGACAAAAGGGTGAGCTTTCTCTTCTAGGTACCTGCAAACCTTATGTCATTTGAATGAGTATCTGCAGGACTTGGCGTGACTGCAAAGGCTTCTGAGAGACTAGACTAGGTCTGTGGAGGAGAGCAGCTCTGAGCATGAGCTGTGGGCCAAGGCACTGGAGCCTCATAGCTGGACTCGAGGAATATGGCCACGGCCTCACAGTCCTGGATGGCTCCCCAGTGTGAGATCCACCTGTCAACCCACAGCAACTCTCATGAATCATTCTGCAGCAGCACCCCACCGGGTGGTCGTCAGACCCCAAACTGCGCACCCTATGCCCCCTCTCTGGGCCATCGTCTGTCCACCAGCTGCTTTTGCATCAGGGGAGCATTTGACCCATGTTGGGTTCTCCATGCTTTCTGCTGCACACAGAGTGGATGGCGTTAATCTTCGAGAGGGCTGGAGAGCAGAGACGGGCTGCTGCCGGACAGGCTTGTTACACCCCAAGTGCACCGGCCACTCACCCACAGGGCCGCCTCAGATTTTGTATACCCCCAAAGCATCCTGTGTGTGTGTGTGGTACATGTGTGTGAGCGAGTGAGTGTGAACTCCGAGAAACATACATTTTGGCACAAGACTTGTGACATCACACACTTATTGGCTTTGAGTCCCTGCTTGAAGCTTTAGTTACAGCCTTGTCCTCTAAGAAAAGTCTGAAGGGAGTCCAGAAGCTCCGTGTTAAGGGTCCCTTGAGTTCTTTTACTGTAAACAAACAATGCCTTAAATTGTATCTTGTTTTCTGTTCCTATGGGTGCTATTCATCTGGATGGCCTGTTCCCTGGGCCCCAGGCCCTCCTGGGTCTTGTTGTCAGCCCGCCTGAGACAGAATCCATTTCGGGACCGTGTACTGGGCACTGGCCTGCTTGCTCCCCACCACGAGCTTTCCTGGTGGTCCTATGGGCCCTCCTTGTCTCACCCATTCCTGCCATGCTGGTGTGGGAAGCTGGGACCTTTTCTCCCGGCAGCTTGGAGGCCCCTACAGTGCTCGGTGGTCAGAAGCTATGCCACCCTGCATTCTCCCACAGGGCAGAATTGGGCTCCTTTCCTCTCACCCTCGCCACCACTGCCAGGGCCGGCCACACTGATTCTTGATCACACAGGGAGCTGAGTGACAAGGAGGCCTTAAGCCCCCTCAGTCTTGCCCCTAAATGTAGTCACCAGCAAGTTCTCATCCAAGTTCAAGGGCCCAGTTGTTGATGACCAGGTGACAAGAAAGCCAAACCCTAGTGAGTGAGATGTCCAGCCTCAGCATTCATGAACAAGGACCTGTCACCTGTTGTCATAAGTAAGGTGATTTTTACTTTGCACATTTTAATTCAAGTGTATTGCCCTTTGTCATCACTGATGCTCTGTCCCTCTTCCTTCCCTCCTTGAATCTGGGTACCCTAACCCTGAGAAGAAAACCCTCAGTTTTCTGGAAAATGCTGACTTTCTGGGTCCCTGTGGGTATCATGGTTTTACACAGTAACCCAATCATGAAACCATCCCAACAATAATGGAGAAGCAGCAGACAACACCATAACCATGAACTTACCACAGAAAGCATTGCATTACAAACAAATAGTGACATGTCTCTAAAAAACATGGATGACTTGATGGGGCGATTATTTGTCATCATAGCAGTATGTTTTAGTCAAGCTTTGCTGTACTCTGAAGCTAGCCTTCCTGTGGGCAGAGCCTGGATATTTTCATGCCAAGAGAAACTCCACATGGTAAAGTCGATGCCATCAAACCTTGACCACAGCTGCCTTGCACATCCACCCCCACCAGTGGTCCAGCTGTGTGCACTGGATTCTGTTGGCATTGCTCCAGTTAGAATCCAGAAGATGGAGGACAGTATCAGACACTCCAGGCACCTCCAAGCAGAACCATTCGTGGTCCACTTTAACCTATTCCAACTCCGAGCCTGTCTGCCTGCCTATTAACTCCTAGAAAGCCAGACCATCAGCTGCTAGTTTCCTTTAGGTGTCTGCCCTTGGGCTCATTGTTTGGCTTCTCACATGTGCAATGTCAAGACATCAAAACCCCAGAACTTCATCCCACTGAAATAACTTTCTGCCCTTTACAGATTTGTCTCATGAGACACAGTGTTTTCTTCCAGGCCTAAACTGAAAGAGCACAATCACAATTACTTTCCAAGTGTTTAATCTTCCTAAATGAAGCCGAGCTCCCCTCCCACAAGCATCCTTACCATGGACTCTTGAAGACAACCGCTTGGACTTTATTAGTGAAAAGCCTTGTAGGACTCTTGTGAGCCTTGAAGGTAGCAGGAGAGCCCTGTAGATGGAGTTAAAAGCTATTTGGCTCTCCAAGCAGGGCCTTAGGCCAAGCATATAAGCTCAGTGCTGATATCCCCAGCACAGCTTGTCACACAGGCTGCAGGGGAGGTGGCCAGGTCACGTGACAGAGGCAGTGGTCCTTTGGTGGACTCTTAGCCTGGAAGGAAGCTGTTCTGCACTTTTGCTCCACTGTCCATAGCACACAAATCCTGTTGGAGACAGACCATGGCACCCCAAACCAAGAGCTGTAGAATGCCGTTTAGAAACTGGGATGGGCAGCTGGTAGAATTGGGAAGTCCCAAGAAAAGCCTACTCACTCACAGTAAGCGTAAACCTCTGTCCCTCTCCAGTGTACAAGTTTTGCAATGCAAGGTCAGCCAAGTGTCTGCTGGCAAGCAAGATACCTTGTGGAGGCTGGACTTGGTGGGAAGCACCAGAAGTACTCCTACACAAGCCAGCAGGAGAGTCCAGCCTTCCCCTGCCCTGGCTGGATGCCATGGGGGCACTTGCTGGACCAAGATGCTGAGCAGGTAGACACACCCATGGCTCGCCGCAGGCTCTCTCTTCCTCCTCCTCACCGAGATGGCAGTGTTACTTCCATCAGTTTACTCTTGCCTCCCGAGCCTAAGAAAGGTGTGGTGGGCTTTTTTGTTTGTTGTTTATTTTTTAATATCAATTTTCAGATGGAAAATGATCTGTAAAACTGGGAAGCCGTTTTATAAGCCAAGGCTGCTTTAATCTGCATCCAGTGGCATCCAGAGCTTTGCAACCTCTATTGAATATTGCCAACAGCACAGCTTCTCTTCTTTTGTGTGACCCTTAAACTGGCCCTGTGTCATATTGATATGTTGGGTGATTTCGTGTTATAAAACAAACAAAAAACCCACCCTGCACAAAGCCCTTTTGAAAGTGTATTTATTGCATAAACATTCATATCTTAAGTGAATACTTCTTATACCCCAGGCTCTACCCAGACTGAAAATGGCTAGAAACAAGGCAAATCCAATTTTGACCTTCGTAGAACTTAACCAGTCAGTGACCAGATAATCACCACCTCACACGCCAACTTTGGCAAGACCCTAGCTCTCCTCCACCCCTGAATACAATCTTGTGCATTGGTTCTTCCAGGAAGACTTCAGATTGAATGGGAATGTTGGGAGAGTAAGTTGCATTGAGGACTTGCTAGAGTCTCGACACAGGAGGGTGGCTGGCTCTAAGCAGCCAGATTCAGATCTGTGCTCAAGAATGGTTACAGGGAAGACACCAAAGGCAGGATGAGAGAGTAGGGTCTGAGTGCTTGCCGTATGCACAGCCCCCCACCCCGTTTACTCTAACTTCAGTGTTAACATTCATATACAGTATAAGTGAGAGCTGCCTGTCCCTGGGAGCCGAGGACTTGGACTTTGGTCCACCTTGTAAGCTGCTGCTGCACATGTGTGTGTCCCATGGACAGCCCCAAATTGCCACTCACAGCAGCACGGTGATAGATCATCTGCCATTTTGGAAGGACTGTGACCATTCAGTAATGAAATAATAGTAATTCATTTATTAGTGAAGTATATACTCTTTAATAAATTTTGTGCCAAAATGCATGGTTTCCCACTTAGCATTCAAAATGTTGTGTAAAGAGTAGTTTTCAATTTCTTACGTGTTCTTCCAAGTAAACTGAAAATGAGTTTTCACATCTTACTTTGTTTCTTGTTCAATCTGCTGCACCTCCCCAAGCTATCTTTTTTCCCCAGCAGACCCTGCATGCACTTGTGTGAGGACTTTTCTCTAACATTTGTAAATTGTCTCATCTGCAATAACCACTGAACATCATCCCTCCTTGGGATTCTTTAGATTTTTGGTGAAGTATTTTGTTACCTCAGTCTTGTATCAAGTTGCTGTATTTTTCAGCTTGTTACACTGATAATAATTGTTTCACTAATTAAATACTTTAATGTACAGACATCTTTGTTTACTTTGAAATTAAATGTGTTTTCCAATGAATATCGTTCTATTTATTAGTGTCACATGCAGTCAATTTGACAGGCAGCTGCTGTGCTACATGCCTGGAGGAGCCCAGGGCTCTGCTGAGAGTAACTAGCATGTAAAATATAGGAGGGAGAAGGCAGGGGACCTTGGGAGTTTTCAGATCAGAAGTTGCAGAACATTAAGGGGGCTGTAGAAGTCAGGGAAGGGGTGTCAGGGAGATAGGACAGGATGCACATGGGGAAAAGCAGGCAACCGATTACTGAGGGAGAATTCCAGTCAAAGTGATATCTGAAAAGGTAGGAGGAAGTCATGATGCAAAATGCAACCCCCCTCCAGTTTGATTAGAGGTAAAGGAGAGAGGGAGGGAGGGAGAGCAAGTGCCAGGAGCGGGAGCGCAGGAACTAGAGAACTAGACTGGGGACTTCAGTGGCAACTCTCAGGCATACACACCCATTCTTGCTCTCATCTCTGCTTGAATGAGACCAGAACCTTGTGATCACAGTAAAAGAGGCCTGCTGCACAAGTCAACACACACCTACACTTTACCTGGGGAGAGGAACTCTCAATTGAGCAGCTTCCTCCATCAAATCAGCCTGTAGACAAGTCTGTGAGGGCTTTTGGTAATAGTGGTGGGGTGCTGTGAAGGACCCAGACCTCTGTAGGTGGCGGTATCCCGGGCAGGTGCCACTTGGCTGGATAAGAAAAGGCGAGGAAGCCAGAGGAAGATCTCTTAAGTGCTGATTCAGTTCTTGAGTTCCTCACCCTTCCAGCTCCAAACTCGAGTACCTCGAGGTAGGAGTACCTCATTGTGGAGGTTCAGCCAGGAACACCCGCATCATCCAGGCACCCCTGAAGTGAGGAAGAGGCAACGTGGGCGGGGCTTGTGTAGGCGGGGAAGCTAAAGGGCTCTTGGGGCGGAATAGCCAAGGGACAAGAGATGCAGAATTGCTCCAGGTATAGACCTCAGTTTTTGCTTTGGACCTTGAGCTCCTGCTCTGACTTCCCAGATGATGGGCTATAGCCTGTAAGCCAAATAAAGCCTTTCTTCCCTGAGGTGCTTTGGATTACAGCAAGAGAAACTGAACTAGAAATAGATGGCAAAGCCATCCTTACTTAAATTCAGATGAGTTTCCACAATGTTAAAGGACTCAGATGATGCATCCGACTCGGGGAGGAAATGGGGTGGAGAGTGGAGCTGTCACAAAATTGGAAGGTTATGAATGAAAACCTGAACCCACAACTGGTAGGTAGCCAGCCAAAGCTCCCCTCAGCCTCACTGTGTCAGACACCACAAACAGCCACCAGGAGACAGCAGTACCTCCTTTTGCTGACTGGTTAGATCCTGAGGTAGCGCAAACCTTATGGTGGACCCCAGTTCAGCCAGGAAGACCCGCACCATCCAGGTACTCCTGAAGCGAGGAAGAGGCGACAAGGGCGGGGTTAGATAGGCGGGGCTTGTAGACGGGGAAGCTAGAGGGCTCTTGGGGCGGAATAGCCAAGGGACGAGAGAGCAGAATTGCTCCAAGTACGGACCTCAGCTTCGAGAGAGAAGAGGCGGAGCTCCGGGTCGGGGGCCATGCCTGTGGGCGGGATGTGGAGAAAGGCGGCCCCCAAAAGAAGGCGGTGCTACGATAGAAAGGACCAAGAGGTGCTGAGGTGAGGAGGGTCAGCAGAGAATCCAGCAATCGGAGCCGTGGTGTGGCGGGCCGATAGAGCACTCTGTGGTGGAGGGGTAGGTGGGAAGGGCCTAGATCTGTGGGGATGGTAAGGAGCGGGAGTGATGGGCTGTGGACCCGACGAAGTTGAGGATCCGGTGGGCATTAGGGGGCTGCGTGCGCTACACAGAGGCGCGGAGGGAGCGCAGGTAGATCTTGCTGAGGCTGGTTCGGGAGGGGCGTGGCTGGAGCTGGTGTAGAGGCAGGGTGGGGCCTGCACTGGTCTGAGAAGGGCCGGAGAAACGGAGATCATTAGCTCGGGGCGTGGCCTGTGCCCAGACTGGGGAGTGAGGTGGGTTGGACTAGAAGATGGGGCGGGGCCTTGGCAAAGCTGAAGGGCAAAGGGACTGACTGGATAAGGGTTTGGGGTGGGGCCTGAGCCCACTAATAGGTAAGGATTGGTACTTGGGGCGGGGCACGGGTGGAGCTTGAGCAGAGCTGAGAGGAGACCTGCCTGATTGGGGCGGGGCAAAGGCGGACAGGGGCGGGACCTGAACCTAATGGGCGGGGCCTAAACCCAGCTGAGTGTTGAGGGAGGATCTACTAGGTTAGGGGCGAGGCAGGGGGAGGGCCAAGGCCTCAAAAAGGACCTAAGGGAGTGGATTCAGTAGGAGATCAGGGAGGTTCCTAAGACTAGCTCAGGAGAGATGAGGCGGACTTCGCCAGGCTAGGGGCAGGGCTTAAAGCCGGAGGTTCGGAAGAGGCGGACCTGCTAGAATGGGGGCGGGGCAGAGGTGAGGCCTCAAGCCAGAGGCGTGGTTAGGCCGCTAGAGTAGGGGCGGGGCCTAAAGCCTCAGGCGTGTTCAAGGGATCTGATTAGAGTAGGGGCGGGGCTTAGACCCCGCGGAGAGTCTGAGGGAGTGGTTAGGTTGGGTTCGAGGCGGAACCTGAGGTCCGGGGCTGGGCTGGAGTTTGGGGCGGGACAGAGGCGGGGCTTGGGTCCGGTGAGGGGTGCGGGGCGGGGCGTGGGCTGCGGCGCGGTAGCTGAGCGTCCGGCCGAACACCGCCGAGGCCCGAGCCCACCCGAGTGTGCCCGAGCCGTCGGCCCCCGCCCGGGGCGATGGAGCAGGAACCCGGCGGGGCTGCCGCTGCGCTTCTGCGGCAGAAGAGGGCGGCGCTGCGGCGCAGGGGGTGCAGCTTTGAGAGTCCCAGGTACCGTTGCCCCGGAGGGGTGCAGCCTCTAGGGGCGGGAGAGGGGAGTAGGCCACGTGGGGGGGGGGGTGGCGGTGTGAGGGGACAGAGCGTGGCGAGGCCCCGGCGTGGGAGGGAGCCGGCGCAGAGCCCGGCAGAGCGGCCGGGCCACGCTGAGGGAGTGCCCAGCGGGAGGGCTGGGGACCTGTGTCCGGCCGGCAGAGGATGTGGACGTCCGAAGCCTCGGCCCTGTGACAGGCGCTGCACACTACGGCTCAGGGAGGTCTTGGGCTGTGGAGAACGCGATCTGCCTGCTTCTAAATGCTCAAGGACAAGGTCGGAACCCCTAAGCCCCCAAAAGGACACCCTTTAGGCTCCTCTCGCTTTCTATAATCCATCCTCGCACCCCGAGTGCCTGGCCACCTGCTGCCTATGGCCCCGCCCATCTGTGGTTGGGGTGGGGGGCACCCTGCCTAGTTCCTAGGTCCTTTCTCTTTCCCAGGTTGTCCGTGCCACTCCCGGACTTACCTTCCTTAACTGGCGCCCTCCTGAGGAGCCAGCCTGGACGTAGGTGAAGCTTGGCTGCTGCCGGACACGCCCTTCCCTTTGCGGCTCTTGCCAATGCCTATGCCCAGCTTACTCCCACCTCCAAGGGATTCCTTGTAACTTGAAATGGGTCCTGCTTCCAGGTGGACTCGTTCCTTTCAGAATGACTCCAGCACCACCATCTGGGCCAGATTTTCATCAGTATTCTGTAATAATGGCCTTGGGAAGGGTATCCTGAAGGCAACCCCCTTCCTCCTAGCCTACTGCTGCCTGCACCCCTGAGTTTTTCAATGCCATAGCATGGGTAGGGACAAGGAGAAGAAAAAGATGTAGGACTCTAACCTCCACTGAGGTGGAAAAGAGAGTTCATTTGCTAAGGCTCAAAGCAAACCAGTCAAGATCCTTAAAGGAAGGTGTGATGCCCTTAATTGACTTTTCTCAGACTCAGGCCTTGACACACTGCTCCAGCAGTTCTGAGGCTGTGTCGTGAGGACAGATATCAAGGCTGCCTTAGCCTCTGCCCCATCACCACAGCTGGCTCAGGCCTGGCCCATCACAGATCCTGAAGGGCTTGGTCACTCCTCCCTCAGGCTGTAGAACTGTTCATCAATTCTTCTTGAAAGTCTTTCTTGAACTCTAGGCTTAGCTTTGTGTGATCAGCACCTGGGCGTCTGTCAAGCAGGTTCTAAATATTTGTGTGGTGACCTGAGTGGACCATTTCCCTTCGATAGGAGACCCAGGCAGCTAACAATCTCTATGGCTTGAGCGTGAAGAATAGGAAGAGGTATACCAAGAGACCGGAGCAAAGAGAATCTCTCAGGTCTGAGGCAGAGTGCTTAGGACAGTGCTGCTACAGAACTTCCGGCCATGAAGGAATGGTTCTGTAATGCAGCCCATGCAGTACGGGAGCCACAGGCACCTGTGGCTGTGGAACACTTTGCTAAGACGCCTGAGTGTTGACTTGTGCTTAGCCTTCAATGCAAGTAACCACCTTGTGGGCACTACCACCTCGGCCGGATTTGCATCAGCATTAATTAGCTTTCTCAGGCTCCGTCCTTGACACATCTGCTCCAGCAATTCTGTTAAGAGCCTGAGGAGGACGAGAAATGTGTACCATAGTGGACAGTACTGGCATAGAAATTAGACTTCCGTCCCCTTCGTCTTCATGGCCAGATTCTTTAAGAACTAAAATGACTTCCAAGCCTCCAGGTGTTTTTGTTCTGATACACCATGACATTATCTAGTGGCTTGTGAGATAATTAGCTTTTTTTTTTCTTTTTGTCTTCTAAAAATAATTTATTGAATGAAATTTGAAAATGCAAGAAGAATATAAACAGGATAATGAAATTATTTTGATGGTAGTATTGTGGTAGTGTTTTATTGTTGTTTGCTTGATTGTTTTTGAGACAGGTCTCATATAGCCCTGGCTGGCCTGAAATTCCCTATGTAAATCAGGTTGGCCTCGAACTCACAGAGAACTGCCTGCCTCTGCCCCTCAAGTGCTGGGATTAAAGACCACCACACCCAGTGGATAGTTTATTGATTCATAATCCCATGATAGATATAATTGGCCTTTTCTCCATGAATATTTATCATTTTAATTGACTTTTCACTAAGCACATCATAAACACTGGAAGAAATCCTTACATATTCCTTAAAAAAATTGTCAGTTGCTGTGTGATCTCCTACTATATGGATGTCTAACTATTTTTAGCCTATCTTTTACTACTTTCACTCTTCCTAGAGATGCAGTTCATTTATGTGTAGTCACTTCTGTATGAAGACATCACTGGTCCATAAGATAAGATCATGAAAGTGATGGGAATTATGGGTCAGGACAAAAGAGCCTCTTAAAGTCTTCTGAAGCAGGATTCCAGAGTGTTCTTGTAAGCATTATCATTATATTTGCCAAAGTGATACCTTGTAATTTGAATTTCTTTAGTAATGACGTTTTTCTCATAAATCATATTTTTTACTTATTTTATGATATTTGTATACATGATCACCATTTTTCCTTTGGAATACTTATCCTTTCCTAATAGAATTGAAACTTTTTTTTATTTAATAAGGGGAATTTTGGGGTAAATATGTAGCAGATTTTTTTCCAGTTAATTTTTTGCCTTTTCACTTTCTGTGTGGTGGCTTTCCAGTGTGCGTGTGTTTGTTTGTGTTTGTGTGTGTGTGTGCGTTTGTGTGTGTAGTGACTATTGTCTTGAACTTTAGAGCCACTGATTTCTTCCTCTAGTTTATACTCATGTAAAAGAATCCCTTTACTTAAAATAGTCATCTACAATTTCTCCATGTTTAATGAAAATTTAAAGTTAGCATATAAAGTAGTTCTCCATTATCTTTGTTGTTCTAGACACAACTTCCTTAATTCAGTAATCCAAATGACCTCATGATTCTGGCCGAGTGTCAGACCCTCTTGTCTACATCTTGATCGAATGGGTGCATGGCTCCTTAGACCAAGTGTGTTGATCCAGAGGCCTGCAGCTGTCTGAGAGCTTCTTGGCTGCTTGTGGAATACAGCCAGGAGGGGAAGCCTTGCCTCCTCTGTGCCTCAGTTACTTCTCATGGCCAACTGTATCAAGTTTAGACACCCTTGCCTCGTGGTTAGGCCCTCTGAGAATGGGCTTTAGCCATATTTACCTAATCATCTTATCTTTGTGTGTAGATATGTGTGTGTCTACATGAGTGTGTACTTCTGCAGCATTAACAGTTTGGCAGTTCTCTTTGCTAAATATCCTGTGTGAATTCTGATAGCTGGTATGCACACACAGCAAGCTAAGGAAAGGAAATGAAGGAGCAAGAAATGGCCTAGGGACTGGACATCAGGCTGGTAGTAAGGAAAAAGACTAGCTCTCTATACTTGAAGGCATCAGAGAAGACACCCGTTCTATTAAACAACTTGCCCTGAATGTGTTCACTATGATTTTATAGACAGGCATATCAGATGGTGTCAATGCACAAGGACCCAGGCTCAAGTTTCTGCCTCTTTCAATCAAGCAAGTGAATTAGGAAAGTTGCTTAGCCCTCTGTGGATCTTGGTTAAAACATTTTTTTAATCGCCTTGTATTGATGTGAGCTTTAAATGACCTAATGTGTGAAGTGCTGCTACCAGGAGTGTGGGAAGCATTGGGACTGACAGTTGTGGACAGAATGATTAGCTTTCTGATGAAAGTTCTTAGCCACATCTACTTTGAGTAAGACACTAATAGGCAAGTACATGGTATTTTAAGATTCTGTTGCTTTTTTTGCCCCCACTTCTAACCATCAAGAAAGTCAAGTAATGAACTTGTGTTATTTTAAATATTCCTCACTTGCTGTGTCACTTGGACTGCAACAGTTCATGGAGGCTGAGCTTCAGGTGAACTACAGTGTTAGCAGGTTACCTTTCAGGGTTGAGTTTACCAAGTCATTTTTTTTTCATTAATTTTTTTTATTTGTTGAGAACTTTATATACTGTATTTTGATCATATTCTCCTCCAGTTCCTCTCAACACCCCCTCCTGATTTGAAACCCAGTCCTCCATGGTAATGCAAGAAATTTTTCTTCAGCAACCTCTGTAGCTGGTCACCTAGATTCTTCATGTTCTGAATAGGATCAAGGAGTCTTTAATCCATTTATTTATTTTTTATGTATTTATTTTCATTAATTAATTTGTTTAATCACTTTACATCCCAATTGCTGCCCCTCCTTTCTCTCTTCCCAGTTCCACTCTCACAACCCCCTCCCTCAGAGAAGGGTATCCACCTGCCCTGGCACATCAAGTCGCAGCAGGACTAGGCTCATCCTTTCCCACTGAGGCCAGACAAGGCAGCCCAGCTAGGGGAAAGGGATCCAAAGGCAAGGAACAGAGTTAGAGTCAGATACAACCTCCACTCCATCTATTAGGGGACCCACATGAAGACAAAGCTAGCTGCACACCTGCTATTTATATTTAGGTCCAGCCCATGTATACTCTTTGGTTGGTGATTCAGTCTGTGATTCCCCATGGGCCCAGGTTAGTGTGCGTGTGCGCGTGCGCATGCGCGTGCGTGTGCGTGTGCGTGTGTGTGCCCATGTATTTGGTGTAGTAGTAGTAGCAGCAGCAGCAGCAGCAGCATCCACATTGTTCTTTTAAGTCAGAGTCTTTCATTTACTAGGAGGTCAGGAAGTCAACAGTTAGGCTTGGTTAGCTGACCAGTGAGGCCCAGAACTTTCCACCAGTCTCCATCTTTCCAGCACTTACAAGCACACGCTACCTCGTCCAGCTCTTTTACATGGATTCTGGGCACTGAACTATGGTCCTCATGCTAATACAACAAGCACTTTACCAATTCAAGCCATTTCTCCAGGCCCACTTTAAAGCACTTTATTAGTGAGCAACTTTGCTTTCCTAAGAGCATTGTTGAAGCCTGCCTCATCCTTGCTGCCCATCACTCATATTTCTGTCTGTGAAGCTACTTGTGGTGCCAGTGTCATTGCCATGAATTCAAGGTGAAAGATAATAGCTTAGATTAGGTGCTTCTCACTCCCAGCTAGTCAACTGTAATCTCCATTGAAATCTACTCCATTCAGATAACACACCACCCTCATTTCTGAGAGACTTGCATTCATGCCTTATGAGTACATTTTAAAATATCAAAGGCTGTGAATGGCAAGCAAAGAGAAGCTTTGGTTCATGCAGTTGCATAATGCTAGGTAGGATGGAGCTTTGGGAGTAGATGGTCCAGGAGTTTCAATAATATCATTCAAGTCTTCATTTTCTGTGTTGACTTTTATCCTAGTTTGCTCTCTATTGTTGTGATAAATACCACAACCCAAAGCACCATGGGATAGAAATGGTTTATCTTACATTTCTACACCATAGCCCATCATTGAAAGAAGTTGTGATAGGAACCTGGAAGCAGGAACTAAAGTAAAGACTATGGAAGAATGCTGCTTACTGGTGCTCGTCTCTAAGAGCTTCTTAGCCTTCTTTTTATTATAGCCCAGAACCACCTTCCCAGGGTTTGACACCACCCACAGTGGGCTGGCCCTCACACATCAACCATTAATCAAGAAAACATCCCATTTGTAGGCAAACCTGATGGAAGAATTTTTTCAACTGAGGTTTCTTTAAAGATAACTTGTGTCAAATTGACAAAAGCTAACCAGCTCAACTTTATTCTCAAGATAGGCAAAGAAAGTTAACTACTATAGTTTTCCTTTTCTAGTCCAGAAAGATACTGCTTTATTCTCAGTAAATGTCTGGAGTGACCTTCACCAGCTAGGGAACATTCTTGAACCAAATGGTGAGCCCTGGATCGTGTACTCAACTCAGAAGTGATGGGTAAACCATTTCCATTCATAGAAACCAGAAGGTAGTGACTTCCTAGGGGGAAATTACAGCGCTCTCTCCAGAGGAAGTGAGTATTGGGTTGACCGGGGTGCTGTTAGATATAGGGAGCCTTCTTAAAATCCAGGTGTCAGGGAGCTGTCCATAGTCACAGTCGGGTTGATGCTGTGACTTAGTTCTTGTCCTAAAAGACTATCTTAACTCCGTGACTACATTACAGTTGCTAAGTGTAGCCACAGTGGCTTCAGAGCCCCCACTAGACAGAAGAGTTTGAACTATGAGTGGAAAACGTATTTTGTCCTTTTCCAAATATTGCTCCGTACATGACGGCCTCCTCATTAGTCATGTAGAAAGCCCACATCTTCAAGAGCAAATCTGATGCCAAGACAAATGCTTTCTTCTTCCTGTTGCTCTCCAGGCCAAACTGGGTTCTGAAACAAGCAGTTATCCATTATGCATGCAGTTGCCTTCTCTTCTTCCATATGTTTCTTCTGACTTTTCAGTCTTGTTGTCGTTTTGTAGGGGCCTTCTGGGTTTGGGGTGCTTTTGTTACTGAACACTTAAATGGTGCTGCCTTTGTTGTCTCTAGTTCCTCTATATTACATCATCATTCTTTTGTTTGTGTCAAGGCCTTAAGTATTTAATCATAAATAAATCTGTTACTGACAGTTTTCTTGTGGATAAACAGCAGTCTTTTTAGGAAAGACTATGAAAAGCCATCTTGCATTGGGCCAACATAATTGGCTCTGAGGGCCAACAGAAGAAAATTAATTTTCATATCAGATCTGATCTCCTAAGGGCAGGGGAAGCAAAACCAACCTTCATTATTCACTAAGATTTGAAATTAATGCAAACCAGCTTCCTTTCTTGGAGGAAGACAATAGTTAAATTAGTTTTGCTGTAGAAGGTTAATATGAGAAATTAGGTTTGGTTGTCTGGTTTCCAGAACTGAAGATCTGAGGAGCGATGAAGTCTGACAAACGTGCTGTAGGCGGCTGGGAGAACTGAGGTAACTTGCTGGGAGACACCAAAGCTGTGCTCATTCACATGAGGGCAGCAGCGGGAGTCGGGTGGGGTGGGGGACACATCAGCTTGTTTCTAAATCTTATGGTCTGAGAGGACAGGGCAGATAGGAGCCTGACTCCACAGAGACTTAAGGAGAAGGCTGTCCTCTGTGGGGCTGCTTGCTGGCAGAGACCATTTGGAGTACATTATTACTCATTTGTAGCCAACAGGAGTGTGCTCTCACAGTTCCCAAGGCTGTGAAATCCAGACTTAGGTCACTACTTGATCTGTAACTGATGAGTGCTTGTTTCTCACAGACAGAGCCTTCTAGAAGTGCGATCACATGGCAGAAACTTAACTGAAGCCAACAAGCTTTGCCTCTTTTAGGAGTTGCACAGGGAGAGCTCTGGGCCTGACTAAGCCCCCCAGGGTCCTCTCCCATGCTAATCAGACTAGGGTTAAATTTCAGTATGTGAATTGGGAAGACTTGGGAGAGGAACACAAACATTCAGATGGACAAAAGTTAAGAGAGAAAAATGTCTACCAGAACTATGTCATAGCACCGTGAATCAGGAGAGGAACCACTGCCAACCTGTGTTTCTGGTTTGGAAATCTATCTAAAATATGTTATTTCTTTCAGTGAAAAGTTTTGGGTTGCTTCTTTGGGGAACAACCAGTGTGTAAAATTACATACAAAATTATTATTTTTTTCTAGTGGCCATACTGTTGAAAACAAAAATAAATGAAACTTATTCGACTCTTTTATTTGACCCAATATGTCAAAAATATTATTTTAACGTGTAACAAATATTTTAAAACACCAAGAGTGTTTACTTTTTTTCATTCAAAGTCTAATGTGTATTTTAACTTACAGCACATCTAAGCTCAGACCAGTTAAAATTTAATGCAATTTTTTTTAACATTTTGTTCATTTAGTGTGGAGTTGTGTGCACACTTGTACTCGTATGCATGCATGTGCACAGCACAGTGCACATGTACAGATCAGAGGATGAGTAGTGAGGAGTTGGTTCTCCCCTTATACCAAGTAGATCCTAGGGCTCAAACTCAGGTCATTGAGCTTGACAGCTGATCTCTTTACCACCCCCACCACAATCTCCCTGCCCTGCCCTGCCCACTAGCTCACCAGCTTGGTGTTTGCCTTATAAGATGATGTAGAGATGGGTCGTTGGATAATAAATGTTTGTTTGAAAGAATGTAGCAAGGCTTTGGTTTTAGTTTGACCTTTCATTTGATTAGGAATAATTGGAATAAAGGTTAAAAAATGTGGAACTAAAATAACAGAGACTTTAGGACACTATTGTATAAGGAATATGTAATATGATTGGAAAGTTTTCAGAAGATCTTAAGGAAAAATATAGATATGATTGAAGAGATCATTCAGTAGAAAAAGTATTTGTTGTGCAACTGTGAGGCCCCACATTTAGATCTCTAGTTCCCCAGGTGTTGTGGTGGCCTACTTCCAACCCAGAGGAGGCTGGTTAGTCCAGCTAGCCAAATTGTCAATCTCTGGGTCCTACCTCAATATATAAGGTGGAGAGCAATCAAAGACATCCAACATCAGTCTTTTTAAAGATTTATTTATTATTATACATAAGTACACCGTAGCTGACTTCAGATGCACCAGAAGAGAGTGTCAGATTTTATTACAGGTGGTTGTGAGCCACCATGTGGTTGCTGGGATTTGAACTCAGGACCTACAAAAGAGCAGTCATCTTACCTGCTGAGCCATCTCTCCAGTCAAAATCAGTCTTGACCTCCACATACATATGTGTGCACATACCCATAAAAATACATGTGCCCCTCAAATGCAGACAATATATCCATGTGTACCATGTTTATGTAATTAATATACTCACATAAATAAAAAATCATAAATAGTTTATGCAAAGTGGAGTGTTGGTTTTTTTTTAAATCAAGCCAAATTATCTAAGAAGTAACCACTAGGTGTGACCTCCTGTGGGTCATTGCTGACCTTTGACAAAACTGCTTTTTTAATGGGGAGGAAATAATGACAGGAGATGATTGGAAAGAACCATTAGACACCTCTGCAGGAGTGGCAGGGGTGTTAGAAAACTCATGGTTTGTTTATGTTGACTTGGGTTTTTGTAAAGATGTTTATACTGGATGAAATCTATCCAGTAAAGGGAAAGGACTTGAGATGGGAAAGTGTTTCATCTGTTAGAAAGCAGGAGAGAGAGAGAGAGAGAGAGAGAGAGAGAGAGAGAGAGAGAGAGAGAGAGA
>NC_034592.1:20405483-20412326 GCF_900095145.1 Mus pahari | reverse complement strand
GGGGAGGGGAGGAGAGAAAAAAAAGATAAGAGAAAAATTCACATAGGAGACAATGACTGCCTTTCCACATTTGAAAGGGTGTCATATGAAGGAGAAATGGGGCCGACTGGGTGTGTGGCCCTGAGCTCCATCCACCATCACAGTGGGTGTGAGGTTAATGAAGCAGAGTGAACTCAGTGTATGAAGGGCTCCCTAACACCCAGTACCTACTCCCCTCCCCAACTAGAGTGGCTTTAAGATGTGGTTCAGTTTCTATCATTGGACATGTTAGCGCATTGCCAGCTAGACTCAGATTTTTCAGCCATCTTACCTTTTCAGCACATTTTAGGATCACACCATTGTTACCAGACAACTTAACACAATGTCAGGCAAGTTCTCATCAGTGAGAGCAGTGTGCTCCCTCACAGTGACCTGGGAAGTCTGTCATGTACTGTGCTCTGGTTGTCCTATAGCACTTCTTCCTGCTAGAGAAGTACTTAGTGCTTGAAGCAAAGTTTCTCTTCTGCTCCAGGGCTGCACTCCTATGTGTTCCAATAAAAGAACACCATCTCTTTCTGCTGCTCATGGAATTTGAACATTGTTCCAATTAGAAGAAATCTGAACCCTCTCCACCACACATAGAGTTCTGTCTGTTATTAAGCTGATTTGACAAACTGTAACAATCCCTTTGGACAAGCACTCTAAAGGCCAAAGGAACAGTACTCTGTTGCAGATTACAGAATCCGCCCTTCTCAGTGTAAGCAGAGGAGTTAATAGGGACACAAAGAATGAACTGTTTATAATGTCCAGGAAGAAGCGGGGAGGGCTGATTTGCAGTCATTGGGAAAGAAAGATTCCACTTCATGACAAGAAACCAGTAGGGAAGGAACTGGTGCTAGAAGCAGGATAGAAAGTTCTCCAAGAATGGGCAAACTTCTGGATTTGAATTCCTAGCACCAGAAACACCGAGTGACATAGAAAGCTAAGTCAAGTGGAAACTTGTGCTGCTGCTGTCACTGACTACAGAGCCTCACTGCCCACTCTGCCTTGATCTCCACCACTGTTATCACAGCTTCAGTAAACTCCTGAATCAAAAAGCAGCTGAGTCTAGATCCACAGAACCCCTTTGCCCTCCGCAGAGCAAAATGATGCCTGTTTCTCTTATTCTGTCTGGCTTTGTTCCAGAGCCTCTCCAAACCATCTCTGGTCTGTAGAATCTAAATCATGCCTGAACTCTCCCCACAGAAAAGGGGGCTATTGCAGTTTGAACTCTTGCAATGTAAAGAAGAGGGCATGGAGCAAGTCACACCACAGTGAGTTGGAGGCTGCGTCTCTCTTTGTCTATTGCAACAACAGCTTGGAAAGCCAGATGTACCCCAGATTCAGACTTGGGCTCTCTAGGCATAAAATGTGATGGCTTAGCACAGATGAAACTGAGCACGTGAGCACAGACTTCCCAGGTCACTGTGAGGGAGGACACTTTGTTCTCACTGTTGATAATTTGAATGGCATTGTATTAAATTGTCTGTTGCTCTTCTGACCAGAGAGAGTCACTGCCAGGCAGTAAGCATATCCTCACATCTCTTCCACTCATCAAGCCTGGATCAGTGTTCCACAGGTGGACTGTCTTTGCTCCATGCATCCAGCTAGATCCTCACAAAGCAGCTCCCTGTCACGAGACTAGTGAGATAATGGAGGTGCCTGACCAAAGGCATGGCTAATCTCTTCCAAAGAGATTTGAAAGGCCCAAGCTTCCTGGCATGTTTTCCCTCCTCCGAATGGAATTTTCTGTGCTCTTGGCATTCACCTAGGCATCAATTCCTTGGACAAATTATTCACACAGTCCCTCTGTGTGCTAGGTGTTTGGAAATGCTGTGAACAGGCAGATAGGGTTCCCTTCCCTTATGGAGCTGACATCCTAGTACCATGAGATAGACCACATGCTGGTAAGCCAGTGCATGACCAGAACAGTTCATCATGAAGTATAAAAAGGCTGTGAGCTGAGTAACCCTAGTGGGAGTGGAAGGACTTGACTGAGGTCCATGGATGCTGCATCCACTGCTGCCGCAGCTAGCTCTTTAGGGAATACTGCTTACTTGATGACTGTCAGCCCAGACATCAAAAGCTTGGTTCAAAGATGGGCACAAATCCTGATTGACATGTGGTAAGGTTTTCCTCAGTGAATGGTCATCACAAGTAGTGTGGGAGATGACAGATGCTTGTGGGTGGGTGTGCCTCCCTCTAGCTCCTCAGACTCTGTCTTAGTCAGGGTTCTCTAGAGTCACACAACTTATGGAATGTCTCTATATATTAAGGGAATTTATTGTGATGACTTACAGTCTGTAGTCCAACTAACCCAACAATGGGCAGCTGTGAATGGGAAGTCCAAGAGTCTAGTAGTTGCTCAGTCCCAGTTATTCAAGCTGGTTATTTAAGTCCTAGTTATTTAAGCTGGTCTTCTGTAGAAGTAGGTTCCAATAGATGTGCTGGCAAGTAAGTGCAAGCAGTCAAAGGAAGAGTCTTCTTCCAATGTCGTTATGTAGGCCTCCAACAGAAGTTGTGGGCCAGATTAGAGATGTGTACCAACATGCCTGGATCTAAAATTTGCTTTGTCCCAGGCTGACCTTAAACTCAGAGATCTGCTTGCCTTAGTCTCCTGAAATTAAAGGTTGTCTTAGTCAGGGTTTCTATTCCTGCACAAACGTCATGACCAAGAAACAAGTTGGGGAGGAAAGGGTTTATTCAGTTTACACTTCCACATTGCTGTACATCACCAAGGAAGTCAGAACTGGAACTCAAGCAGGTCAGGGAGCAGGAGCTGATATCAAGGCCATGGAGGAATGCTACTTACTGGCTTGCTTCCCCTACTTGCTCAGCTGGCTTTCTTATAGAACCCAGTCCAGGGATGGCACCACCCACAAGGCTCCCACCCCTCTTGATCACTAATTGAGAAAATGCCTTACAGCTGAACCTCATGGAGGCATTTTTCTCAACTGAAGCTCCTTTCTTTGTGATAACTCCAGCCTGTGTCAAGTTGACACAAAACCAGCCAGTACAAAGGTGTATACTACCTTGCCTGGGCCTAAGATTTTAATGCTCACCATGCCTCAAGATCTCCATGTCAAGATCTGGGTCAGAAAGCTATCTTCTAGCCTCAAGATCTGGATCACAGGTGTGCCCTCCATTTCTGGATTGTAGTACATTCCAGTTAATAAACTAGAAGTAGCCATCACAGACTTTTAGTGAAACATGGCTGACAACCAATGATGAGCGTGGTGAGGCATGTGCCAGGCTGGAGGGCAAGGCTAAAGTTAAGCTTCCTTTGTTTGTGCTGTCATGCTTGCCTCCTGCCAGTGGAGATGCCTCCTGTGCTGTGGCTATAGTTTTCTGTTATGACAAACCGTCTACATTATGAGGTCTCACCAGGCCTGGCCATGCCTGTCTAGCTGTGAATACCATCTTGATGAAGAGAGCGGTCCAGAAAAATCGTTGAATAACTGATGGGTTGGTTTGAAAATAGCATATCTGTCCCTCTGTCCAGCTTTATTGATATCCTCCTCCCTATACACATAAGGCAGCCAGCCCCATCACAGGGGGTCTCTGGAGATTTTCCATGACTGGTGGGTCCTTTTTTTTGGGTGGATTCACATGAACTTTTACAACCTTTGAAGAAATTCAGATCTAACCTGTGCTTATCCTTCACTCAGTCTTTTCTCAGGTGATGTCCTCACTAGCAGGTGGGCAATATAAAGAAAATTCCTCCTTGCCAGTCTTGCCTGAGCCACCTGCCACTCCTTGTCCCTTTAAGTCAAATGTGAGCAGTTTAGGCCCACAAACCACCCTTGCTTATTTCCCTCACATTAGGTAAGACAGGAAATTTCCTTGTCTCTTTCCCTGTGTCCACAAATGCCAGCAAACCTCTGAAGTAGCAGTGTGGACTTCGGCCATTCTCTTACTTTTGATAAATTTTCTTTTATTGAACAATTTTGCCTATCTCTGTGAGTTCTTCCCATTTCCTTACAAGTTCTTTGGGTGAATATTTTACATAGACAATAAAGATAAATTCTGCTCCAGGGACAAGGAAACCTACTTTTTAAAATTAAAAAGTTATGAAAAGAAATGAATGAGCAGATGAAAATGAACAGTGACAAGACAGAATCCAAATGGTGTGGAAGGGAATTGAAGAACAAAAGGGAACCCATGTGGGTAAAGTTATGTCAAAATGGAAATGCTGGCTTTCAAAGAGATACTGTTGTCAGGTCTTTAAAATATAATACTTAAGGAGCTAGAGCATAGTATGTTGGAATGTTCCCAATATTATAAAATGTAAAAGCTAAGAGAATATCCATGTAGTAGTATCTCTTTCTGTAACATTCCATGTCTGGTCCATATTTGTATTGGTGTTTAAGATCTTGGGTGTGAATAGAAAAACAAATACTGTAAATAAAAACAATAGTCCCAGCATATCGGAGAGTGCCAGCAAAGATCAAAGATTCCACTAAGGAAAGCAAACTGTCAGCTAAACAGAATGCCATCAATATTCTCAGTCTTTCAAGTGGCCTTAGCATTTCTGTGTTCTCCACACCTGCCTCTACCTTCTCGACACATCTCCACCATCCAACATCTCCACCATCCACAGAGCACCTCCTCACACTGGCAGCTGCCTTGCCTGCTTGCCAGAGAGCTCTGAGCACTGGAGTGTTACATCACTGCCAGCTGTAGCTGTCCTGGCTAGTTTTATGTCAACTTGACACAAGCTAGAGTCATTAGGGAAAAGAGATTTTTTCAATTGAGAAAATGTCTGCATAAGATTGCCTGTAGGCAAGTTTGTAGTAAGTTTTTTACATTAGTGATTGAAGTGGGAAGGTTCAGGCTGTAGGTAGCGCCATCCGTAGGCAGGTGATCTTGGAGTGTATAATGAAGCAGGCTAAGCAAGCCAATACGCAGCACTCCTCCAAGACCTCTGTATCAGTTCTTGCCTTGATTCCTGCTTTGGGTGATGGATTATAAGTTATAAAAAAAAACCCTTGACTTCCCGAGTTATTTTTTGTCATTGTGTTTGTCACAGAATTAGGAGCACCAACAGATACAGAAATTGGTACCAGGAGTAGAGCATTGATATAACAGAATGACCATGTTTCAGGGAGGATTGTGAAAGACTAGAAGTTTGGGCTGGAAGTATAAAATACTCCCTTAAAGAAATACAGGAGAACACAGGTATTCAGAGCTCTTAGAAACTTAAAAGATAATGCTGAGAAATACAGGTGATAGAGACCTTGCTGTGAAATTTCAGAGGAAAGTTGAAGAGTTGCTTAAAGACTATAGGGACTATTTGATATTTTGTGTTAGAAATTATGATGTCCAGTTAGCTGGAGATTAAGAGTCAGCTGTAATTAACAAGAGACAAGCACAACTGAAGTGAAACCTTCGTTTTGTGAGTTAGCTGGAGCTGAGAAATCAGCAGTGATTAAGAAGAGACCAGTGTCATCTAAGATTGTAAATTTGGGAATATTTGTGGTCCAGACAGGGCAGGGCTGCTTCTCATGCTGGCAGCTGAACTTGGTAATGTGTAAGAGTCTCTCAGCTGATACTGCTTTTGAAGGCATGAAAGGGTCATGGAGAGCAGCTGAGACTTAGTGCTGAGAGAGGCCAGTTACAGATGAAGCTCCAGAATTGACAGTCACGAAGAGAAGTTGAATCTTGGCATCATGTAACAGGCTTAGAGTCCTTTACAAGAGCCCACAAGACACTATTGGTGAAAATACAACCTAATTGCAGCAGAGACCCCAACATTTTGGAGATAACAGTACCATGGTACAACTGTGGTGCAAAGATGACAGCAATCCTGGGGTGGAGCTAGCCTGAATGTACTGTGGATGGCAGAACTAGAGAATGGAGGTATACCAAGGATATTGGTAGCCCAGAGGATCCTGAGTGAGTCCCAGACCTCAAACACTGATATTCACACTATTCACACTGAAGATTGTAACTGCCCTGTTTCTTCACTCTTGAAATAAAAAGGTATTTAACTTTTTTTTAAATCATACTGGATTCCACAATTTAAGAGACTGAAGTTTTAGAGATTTTGGAGTTTTGGAGAGACTTTGGAGTTTTAAGAGAGATTTTAGATATTTTAAAGAGACTATGGATATTTTAGAGATGCTTGAACTTTGAAAGACTGGATATTTTAAGAGACTGAACTTTAAAGTATTTGTTTGTTTTGTTCTGCTTTGTTTTGTTTTATTTTTGGAATGGCCTCACTATGTAGCTCTGGCTGTCCTGAAACACACTATGTAGACCAGGCTAGCCTCACATTCACAGAGATCCCACCTGCCTCTGCCTCCAAATTGCTAGGATTAAAAGCATGTGCCACTATGCCTGGTTAAAGTATTAAGAATATGGCGGTGAGGAGGACACAACATCTCTCCCAACAATGGGAGTAACTGGGACCAGAGGGACCCAGGCATGCAGGAACTCCACCAGACCAGTGGCACAAGTTCCTTCCAGTCTAGGCCAGTGCCCTGAGCAGATCTTTTGTGCAAACTCCGAAGCCAATCCCACAACACCCAGAGGAAGCTCCGTTCCCAGGCCCTTTAACACACCCAGGATCCCAGGATCCCAGGATCCCAGGATCCCAGGATCCCAGGATCCCAGGAGCTTGGTCATACCAGGATCTCAGGGTCTCAGAGGTAGCTTGACTCCCAGGAGCTCTGACACACCCAGGATCTCAGGATCACAGAATTACAGGATCACTGAGACAACTTGACTCCGAGGAGTTCTGACAGGACCAGGATCACAGGAAGGACGAGCTCCAGTCAGATATAGCCAGGGCAGGTAGCACTAGAGATAACCAGATGGTGGGAG
>NC_034592.1:20378811-20402908 GCF_900095145.1 Mus pahari | reverse complement strand
TGGAGTGAGATGGAATCTCAGGGTTGTTTTGATTTGCATTTCCCTGATGACTAAGGATGTTGAACATTTTTTCAGGTGTTTCTCAGCCATTTGGTATTCCTCAGTTGAGAATTCTTTGTTTATTTGCTTGATATTTATAATTATTGTATCAATTTTGAAGAAGAAGACCTTATAAGTTACTCTTTTTTCTGAGATGAATGCTTTTCAAAATCATCACAGCCAATAAATCAGAATCTTACTCTCACATAATGTCTGTGCCACCCTCCAAGCAGAACCATTGTTCATTGAAACAGTTGATGAATGGCTTCATGGATAGACCATCGTAATACACATACCATTTTTTAAATCAATGTAACCTGTTCCCTGTGGGCTGAGAATGATGACAATCACTCAAGTCAAATAGCTTTGACCATAATAGGAAATCTGTATCCAAATATTCGTGCCTTCAATTCATTCCTTGGCGCAGCAGAACTGTCAACTCTTTGTTTGTTTGTTTGTTTTTTGATTTTTGAGACAGGGTTACTCTGTTTAGCCCTGGCTGTCCTGGAACTCACTCTGTAGATAAGGCTGGCCTTGAATTCAGAAATCCACCTCCCTCTGCTTCACAAATGCTGGGATTAAAGGTGTGAGAAACCACTGCCTGGCTAGAACTGTCAACTCTTAGTTTAGTTACTATGGAGGTAAAATCCTTTGGTGATGTGAGGGACATTGAAGTTCAGTCTTATTACAGTGAACTCCAATGTCTAAAAATTGTTCTTATTTTGGGTTTATACCACAGTAAGAGCCAAGATTTTAAAGGTCTACTAAAAACAAAATAATCAAACCAACAAACAAAAAAGACTTTATCTATTTATGTTCATTTAATAATATGCCCATCATTTTTATGATTAGTATAAAAATATATATTGTGTTGGATATAATAAAAAATTAGTTCAATATAAAAAAGAATTTAAAGACTGTGGAACTTTTAAAGTTATACTATGTTTATATTATGATATTATTATGAGATCTTGGGGCTTGACATAAAAGGAAAGGTTATTGTTTAATAATGCATTGATGTGGCAGGTTAGCAGGGGTCTCTTATCCTCTCTAGTTCTATGTCAGCTTGATACAAGCTAGAGTCATTTGGGTAGAGACACTCTCCATTGAGAAAATGCCTCTTTAAGTTTTGCCTGGAGGCAAGTCTGTAGTGCTTGTTCTTAATTGGTGAATGGAAAGATCCAGCCATTGTGAGTAGAGTTATCCCTGGGCTGGTGGTCCTGGGTGCTATAAGAAAGCAGGCTGAGCAAGCCATGATGAGCAAACTAGTAAACAGCACTCCTCCATGGCCTCTGCATCAGCTCTTGCCTGAATTTCTGTCCTGACTTCCCTGGACAATGGGCTGCAACCTGTAAGAAGTAAACAGTTTCCTCCCCAAGTTACTTTTGGTCATAGTGTTCTGTCACAGATACAGAAACCTTAATAAGAAAGTGGTCCTCAGCCAAGGACTGATGCTGCAGGATAATGATCACCTAGCTTCTTATGTCAGATAGAGAAAACTTTAAGGCACCATTTCTCCTTGAGCAGCACTGTGTGAAACAGACAATGAATCACATATGGAATTTTACATTTTCTACTGCCACATTAAAAGGAATCCTAGGGCTGGGAAGATGGCTCAGTCAATAATGTATTTGATATGCAAAAATGAGGACTGAGGTCAGATTTCCAGTACCCATGTAAGAAGCCAGATGAGCACAGCAGGGCATACCTATAATCCTAGCTCTGAGAGGTAGAGACAGGATGATTCCAGGGCTTTTTGGCTAGCTAGTCTTGCCAAATCACTGAAGTCCAGGTTAAGTGAGAGATTCTGTCTCAAAACATAAGGTAGAGAGCAACAGAGGAAGACATTCAATGTTAACCTCTGGACTGCACATGTCCACACAAATATATATGTAACACGGAGATTTCAACATATAATCAGTATAAGAAATTATCAGTGAGATGCTGTGTGTGTGTCAATTATACTAAGTCTTCCAGAAGCACTGAATGCACACGTTACACTTATACAGCCCCATTGGACTGTCCCCATTTCAGATGTTTAGTAGGCATATGTGGTCAAAGTGGCCAGCAAGATGGGCAACACAGCTCCATCCAGCTGTCCCTTTATAGGACTATGCTTGAACCTGGAAGCTCACTCGGTTTCCTGCTGCTCCTCCACCCCTTGCTGGGCTTGGAGAGCATGTTGTCAGTCTTTTGCATGCAAGTTTGATCCTTGTAATGGAAAGAAATCTCAAGTGTTGAGAAGAAAATGCGTCTCTTGTTTTGAAGCTCTGCCTTATTTATTTATTTATTGTTTTATTGTTTTATCGTTTTAGCACTAAAGTAACAACAAACTCTGGTGACACTGAGCCTTGGGGACAGGGAAGAATCAGAGAACTTCGTGCTGTGTAAGCATGAGGACCCAAGAGCACATTTGCAGCATCCATTACAGTATGCGCCTGTAATCCCAGTAGTGGGAAGGCAGTGATGGGAGGATCTTTGGCTCTTCCTAACCATCCACTGTAGGCATTCAGTGAGCTCCAGACTCAGTAAGAGACCCTGTCTTGAAGCATACAATGTAGGGACAGGAGAGATGGATCAGCAGTTAAGAGTGCTTACTGTTTTTGCAGAGGACCTGGGTTTGGTTCCCAGCATCCAGCACATGGTGGCTCACAAATGCAGTCACCAGTCTTACACATGGTGCCCATATCTACATGCAGGCAAATCAGTCATACACATAAATAACTCTTTAAAGAGGTGGTATAGAGCAACTGAGGAGGTACCTGATGGCAACCTCTAGCCTCCACACAGCCTGTACACATGCGAATACATGCACATGCACACCACACGCACGAACGCACTCACGCACATATGCACGCGCACACGCACATGAACTGTTCATGTACCAGAATAGCTCTTTACCTTTTGCCACAGGTGAGAGGCCTGAGCCTTTGTGTCTGCTTAGCTGCTATAAGGTTAACAGGGGAGGCTAGTGGACTTGACGGTCAGTTGTACAGCAGGTGGCTTCTCTAACCCAGAAAAAGGTGATGGGGAAAGCTGGATCATCCTTTACAAAGAAGGAACACCAGAGGGTCTTAGCAAGAGAATGGTCAAAGGGACAGGAGGGGCACAGTTGGATGAGGACTCCTTCTGCATTAGGCATAGTTCTAGAATGACTTTAAATAAAAATAAAATTAAAAAAAAGCATGTCTCAGTCTGGGACCTTGTACTGACTGGTCAACTTGACACAAACTGGAGTTATCACAGAGAAAGGAGCCTCCCTTAAGGAAATGCCTCCATGAGATCCAGCTGTAAGGTATTTTCTTAATTAGTGATCTAGGAGAGAGAGCCCAGCCCATTGTGGGTGGTGCCATCTCTGGGCTGGTGGTCCTGGGTTCTATAAGAAGGCAGGCTAAGCAAGCCAGGGAAAGCAAGCCAGTAAGCAGCAACCCTCCATGGCCTCTGCATCAGCTCCTGCTTCCAGGTTCCTGCCCTGTGTGAGTTCCAGTTCTGACTTCCTTTGGTGATGAACAGCAATGTGGAAATGTAAGCCGAATAAACCCTTTCCTCTCCAACTTGCTTCTTGGTCATGATGTTTTGCGCAGGAATAGAAAACATGACTACGACAGATCTTCTTATCAGTTTCTGGAGCAGCTCAGAGTGGACAATGCCTACCTGATTCTAAATACCCAGAGGCTCGTAACTCCCTGTGTAGACCTCTCACAAGTGACACTGCCCAGACCCTCTAGCCCTCCAGCCTGCTCCCTCAGCACAGTTTATCCAGGAAAATTCAGTTTAAAAAGCACCTCTTGACCAAATGCTATTAAAGATTGCTCTTTTTTTTTTTCAAAGAGATTAAGAAAATGGTTTATTTTGAACCAAGTATGAGTGACCATGGACCCAGAACAAGGCTTCAAAGTACCTGAGTGATGGGTCCTCGCTCCTTCCTTTTTATTTTTCCACTCCCCAGTAATTGGATTCAGTTGTCTTTCACTTGAGGTTGAGGTGAGGGAAGATGCTACTAATTGAAATCATCCAGTCAAAGAGAACATGGCTGCTGCCTTCCTAGCAGACTAGTCCCTCCTTCCCAGAACTTCCTGTCCCCTTCCCTCTGGGTGATTTCTGAAAAAGAACAAGCATATCCCAGGAGTGCCCTTTTCAGTGTGTAGTTATGCATAATTCATTTGCCAACTCAACAGGCTAGTGCTGCTTACATACTAGATGTTGTGACTCCCGAAGAGGGCTTCAGTTCCTTGTGTCTCTAGTTCTGTTGTCAGTCTTGAATCCTTTTATGGTTATTCACAGCTTCAAAACTTTTTTAGATTAATTTAATTCATATATACAAATGTTTTCCCTGAATATATGTCTATGCACCATTTGTGTGCCTGTTTCAGAAGAGGGCACTGGATTTCCTAAAGTGATAAATGGTTGTGAGCCACTATGTGGGTGCTAGGACTAGAACCCAGGTCCTCTGCAAGAGTAGGGAGAGCTCTTAGCCACTGAGCCGTTTCTCTATTCCTCATGGCTGTTTAAACTTGACATTAGATGATCCAGAGTACTGCTGGACAACAGGAGTGGTGGCATTAGACCATTGCTTGTCTCAAAGCACTGTAGACATGGCTTTCCTTCCTCAGTCAGTATTGCCTTTTGCATAAGTGAGCTGGTGATTTTTTTTAAATATAAAGTGTTCATTTCCATAACAAAATACTGTTGACTGGGTCACTTTAGAAAAAGAAATGCGTTTTATTTTGGTTCTCAGTTCCGATCTGTAGTGGTTTGAATAGGTATGGCCCTCATAGAATCATGTGTTTGAATGTTTGGCCCATAGGGAGTAGCATTATTAGGAGGTGAGGCCTTATTGGAAGAAGTGTATCACTGTAGGAGCGAGCTTTAAGGTCTCCTATGCTCAAGCTCCACCCAGGGTGGAACACAATCCCCTTCTGCTGCCTTCAGATCAATATATAGAACTCTCAACTCTTTCTCCAGCACCATTTCTGCCTGGATACTGCCATGCTTCCTGACATGATGATAATGGACTAAACTTCTGAAACTGTAAGCCATTCCCAATTAAATGTCTTCTTTTATAAAAGTTGTCATGCCGGGCAGCGGTGGTGGTGCACACCTTTAATCCCAGCACTTGGGAGGCAGAGGCAGGCAGATTTCTGAGTTTGAGGCAAGCCTGGTCTACAAAGTAAGTTCCAGTACAGCCAGGGCTATACAGAGAAACCCTGTCTCAAAACAAACAAACAAACAAAAAATGTCATGGCCATGGTATCTCTTCACTGCAATGGAAACGCTAAGAGAGGAGTTGGTACCAGGGACTGGGGTATTGTGACAGCCCTAACCATGCTTTTGTTTAGAGGAATGTGGATTTTCAAATTTTGAATTAGGAAAATAATGGAATGTTTTAAGTGTGGTTTAAAGGGCAATACTAGTAGGAACATGGAAGATAGTGGTGCTGTGAACTGTGTAGGGCTGACTTAATAGGTTTCAGAGGAAAGGACTTGCAGTATGTTGCCTACAGATAATTCTTGCGATATTTTGGTGAAGAATGTGGCTGCTTTTGCCCTTGTCCAAAAAGTTATTCCTGAGGCTAAAGTGAAGAGTTTTTGATTAATTGCATTGGTAAAGGAAATGTCAAAATAGCCTAGAATATACTCTGTCCATAGTAACTAAATGTTTTAGCAAACTTAGCAAGGAAAAATACAAAGTGTATGGCTCAAGGATTAAAGGGGCATCAGGAAGTAGAATGGAGCCAAATTTTGTGTTCAAGGAGATAAGCAGATTAAAGATATTAAATGGAATTAAGGAAGTGGTGACCTCAGGGCAAGATGTCACCCAGCTAAGCTTTCATCTTGTGAAAGGGGATTAAAGAAAAGTTTAGATCCAGGAGTGGTGACTTTACTCCCAGCAGAAGGAGCCTTTAACCCTAGCATTCAGGAGACAGGGGCATGCAGATCTCTGAGTTCAAGGTCAGCCTTGTCTACAGAGAAAGTTCCAAAACAGCCAAGTTTAGGCAGTGAAGGAAACCACCAAAACCAGGAAGCTGGTAAAGTTGTAATTGAACAAGGGGGCCATGTTGCAGTCCCAGCAAGCAGAACTTGGCAGCTTTGGTCACCAAGTTCTCGCTTTAGAGTCAAGAATAGAAGAAAGGGGTTATGGAATCTCCCTCTACAACTAAAGAAAGCCACTGGGCCCAGTTGTGTGGCAGGGTGTCCTCAAATGGAGGTCCAGAGAAGCCATCGTATAAAGCTGTAAAGGTGAAGCCTGGATTACCTTGGAGACCCTAAGATGTTAGAGATGCCAGAGCCAAAAAAGTGGTTAACAGGGAGTGGAAACAACCCAAGAGAAAGAAGTGTATTCAGCCAACAAAGATCAAAGGAGCTGGAGATCTGAAGAGCACTTTGACAAAAGACATGGAGTTGCAGGGTTTCGAATTTACCCAGCTGGTTTTGGTCTTGCTTTGGTCCAGTATTTCCTCACTGTGCTTCCATTATGTTTCATAACGGTAATATATATCCTGTCTCATGATATGTTAGATGTGTATGATCTGCTTTTTGATTCTGATTTTATAGGAGATTATAGTTTAGAGATTGCATGAATCTCAGAAGAGACTTTGAACTTTAGATTCTTAAACATTGTCAAGACTGTGATAGACTATGGGGACTTTTTGAAGTTGGTGTAAATGCATTTTGCATTATGCTATGACTACAAGCCTATGGGGGCCAGGGAGTGGATATTTGAATGTGTGTTTGACTATGTATGCTCTTATAGACTCACGTGTTTGAATGATGGCCCATAGGGAGTGGCACTATTAGTAGTTGTGGCTTTATTGGAGTAGGTGTGGCCTTGTTGGAGTAGGTGTGGCCTTGTTGGAGTAGGTGTGGCCTTGTTGGAGTAGGTGTGGCCTTGTTGGAGGAAGTGTGTTACTGTGGAGGCAGGCTTTGAGGTCTCCTAGGCTCAAATTCTGCCCAGTGTGCAACATAGTTCCCTTCTGCTACTGTCAGACCAACATAAAGAACTCTCAGCTCCTTCTCCAGCCCCATGTCTGCCTGCACACTGCCATGCTTCCTACCATGATAATGGACCGAACCTCTGAAACTGTAAGCCATCTCCAGTTAAATGGTTTCCTTTATAAAAGTTATCATGGTCATGGTGTCTCTTCACAGCAATAAAACCCTAAGATACAAAGTAGGAGGGGCCACATGGTTATTCTTTTCTTTCTGAAAAAATATCTGAGATTATGCAGGGTGTGTGTGTGTGTGTGTGTGCGTGTGGTGTGTGTGGTGTGTGTGTGTGTGTGTGTGCACACATACCTCTGAGTCTGCCTCTCTTATGGCAACCAAGATTCACTTATGAGGGCCCAGCCAACATCAGTGACCTTATCTAATCCTAACCACTTCCCAAAGGTTCTGTCTTTGCATGCTGTAGTCTCACAGTGGGCATTAAATTCTTAATACTCACAGTGGGAATTACATTTCACTACTGCACCAACCCTTCAAGGACACTCAGATCATATATAAGTCATAGGAAGATCCTTTTGACTTATCTTTAATGGGTGATGTGGTCACAGTTGATGGGTGTGTGTGGGGGTGGGTGGGAGGGATGTACCCAAGCAATTCCTCCATACACAGGTGGCTGAGAAACATCACAAACAGCTCATGATGTAGCCTCGCTTGGCACCTGAGGGTTTACTGTGCCTTGTTGTCCTCCTGAATCAATAGGCTGTCGTCCTTAAACTGTGGTGGGGCTGCTCTTATCTCTGAGTCTTAGCACCATAACCCTCTCCTTCTCTCAGCACAGCACCTCAGCCTCCAGGCCCACTGATGGATCCACTGACCAAGGGGTCCTGTGGGAGTCAGCTGGCACAAACCCTCCTCTGGAAAGCGAAGTCATCTCTCTCTTTCGGCATCCAACCCCTTCAGACTTGGCCAACAAAAGATCCTGAACTAGAGTCCCAGGTCAACCTGTAAGTAAGTAAAAGAGGAGTGTCTTGCTGTGGCCCTTGTTTGCCATCTCTTCACATGGGGTTGGGGTTGGGGGCCTTGGGAGAACGTTCTGTTTCTGAGATGTCGTCCTTACATATTTGACAGTTTTCACTGGGCATCTTCTTTAACCAAACCTTGTATCGAGCATGAGGAGGAGAGTGGCCCGTTCCTGCCTCAGGGGACTTAGAGCTCATAGGCACATAGTCACTTACATGTGTTGCTGCAAAGTTCTAACAGGCTAGGGAAAAGTGCCATGAAACAGGTTGTCTTGATTCAGCAACTGTTTAGGAAATGTTTCTGTGTGTCTGCAGCATCCTTGTATAGAAGAGCAGTTTTCTTCTCTACCCATCATATCAGATTGTGTGTGGAAAGAAAAAATAACTTCAGCATGGAAGAAATATTAATGCTAACTGTAAAATACCTGTTACATCAGGAAACTTTTAAGTGCTTTAGGATTGTCCCATGTTTTCCTGTATGCTTCTGTGCCCAAGGCCTTTGCCATAGGATGTGATATTTTTAGATGAAGTTTGAATGAAGGTGTTACAGGAAAGGGAAGCTTAGCTCTTCATGGGAATCAGTGACACTAAGTTACAATTATGAGACTGACGAAATGCTTGGTTCATCCAACACATAATTGTCAGGTTTGCTGTACCCAGTGTTCAGGCAGTCAAGAGCAGGTGGAAGGGCATGGATCAGAATCATCCAGGAAGCCTAAGAAACAACTTAGGTCTGAGATCTACCCCAAGGGACTCTGTCGACCTGGAGGGATGAAAGGGGACATTTTCAGGTACCTGCCTCCAAGGAACTCACTGCATAGCTAGAGGAGTAAGCTATAATATCAGGAAATGTTGATGGGGAAGTGAGTGTTGGGGGGTGGGGAGGGATGATGAGCTCAGCATTGTGGGAGGAGCTGGGTCAGGCAGGAGATGGGCACCAAGTCTACTTTGAACATTGGCTAGTATCCAGCAAAGTGTGTTCCAGCATTGTCAACAGGTGATAACCATTGTCAGCCTGGCCTGTGTGAGACAGTCACCTATGGAGATTCTATACAAGTCTCCACTGTCTCTCCAAAGTTCTGATGTCTAGAATCGGTCACAAGCTCCAGATGATTCTCATCTGTAACCAACACTGAGACAATTGTAACCACCGTGATGAAATAGGCATAGATCAACCCTGAAGCACTTGTATGCCCAGCTGAGGAATCTAAACTCATTGTTAGGCAGTAGGAGCCATTGATAGCTTTGAGAATCTTCAGAGGAAATGGGAAAGACATTATGTAGTGGCTATTCCTGGTTGTCAACTTGACTATATTTGGAATGAACTACAATCCAGAGTTGGAAGGCTCACCAGTGACCCTAATCTGGAGGCTGGGACATAGAAGTTTCTGATCTGGATCTTGGTATGGAGATCTTGAGGCATAGTGGCTATGGATTCCAGAAGATTAAGACAGGGAGATCTCCGAGTCCAAGGTCATCTGGGATTAAAGGTGTGGTGGCACACACCTTTAATCTGGGCTACACCTTCTGCTGGAGACCATATAAGGACATTGGAAGAAGGGAGTCTGGCTCTCGCTCTTTCGCCTGCTTGCCGTGTGGGACTAAGCAACTGCTAGATCCTTGGACTTCCATTCACAGCTACTACTGAACCATTGTTGGGAATTGGACTGCAGACTGTAAGTCATCAATAAATTCCTTACTCTATAGAGACTATCCGTAAGTTCTGTGACTCTAGAGAACCCTGACTACTACACAGTACGCAGAAAGAACTTCCTGATTGCCTTTTTCCTAGTGTATCCCAAGGGTTTGGGTCACCACTGCCATTCAAAGCCACTCCCATACCACCCATAATTGGCCTCTTTGGCAATTGAAAATTCATTGTCACCTCGATTGAAGTGGAACTTTAAGTTGTACTTTAATACACAATTCACCCAAGGCCTCAGCGACCAACAGTGTCCAAAGAAATAGGACTGGGCCTCCTACCCCCATTGTTCTATAAGGGCAGGGAATTTGGCATACAGGTTGTAGGTAATCCAAGACTGTCCAGCAACAGATTTCAGGCGAGTTAGTTAGCAAGCAGGGCCTGAGAGGGCTCCTTTGTAGACTAAAAGTTCCACAGTGCACCATGCATTAACATATAAAGGGGTGGGTCAAAGTGGTTGGACAGTTAGAAAACTAAATGAGGTAGCCACCTAAACTGGCAGCCTTGAGGTAGGGGTTGGGGGTGGAGTCGGCTAATATGGTAAGGGGTAGGGCTTATTTAGTGTTGAGATGTTGGCTGCTATCTGGTAGACCACATGACTAGTGGGGTGGCTCGATTCCTCTGGGTAAGATTGAGCTCACAAGTGTTTTGGAGGAAGGTTAGGATGGACCTGAATATTCATGGGTGGCAAGGGGGTGAGCCCCAGAGTTCTGGCTCTGGCATCAGAGCCCTAAGATGTGACAACACAAAGCCTAAGATAGAGCCAAACTGAGAGCATAAGGCAAGTGCTATCAAACTGAAGAGGTTACCATGCATATATAGACATAGGGCCTACTTAGGAAAGACTTGGGGAATGTGGAATGGACCTTGAAAAGGTCCATTAAATCTCTCTTCGGTAGATTTAAATAGGCAGAGGTGTATAGGGGTGCTCTAGGAGGCAATGTCAGCATGGGCAAGGCTCAGGCGAGATGGTCCTGGAGTGTGTTTGAGGAGTGATGTGTTCTGGCTTAGTTGTTCAAAAGTAATAGGAAGTCTGCAAAGTCAGAGCAGGGACTCACTGGGAGATGGTGACTGAGTTTTAGGAGCACTGTGAGGCTCTGAGTGGGTTTGAGGAGAACAAGTGATTGTTTAAGGTGTGTGTGTGTGTGTGTGTGTGTGAGAGAGAGAGAGAGAGAGAGAGAGAGAGAGAGAGAGAACTAGTCACATCCCAGTGTGTTCAAAGTGGAAGTTGGAAGTTAGAAGGCTGGCAAAAGATGGACTTGAGGGGGCAGTCAACTAGCTAAAGTCACAGAAACCTGGCTCAGATTAGCTTAAGCAGGAAAGGGGGTAGAAAGCTTCATATAGCCAGGCTGGTGACGGCAGTGGGTCTGGCTTCTAACATGATGGGACCCAGGGACTGGACTACTGTTGTCAGGATGTTGGATGTCCTTTACTCTTCTGCCCCTGCCTCCAACCCTCATCTCAGCTCTACCTCCTTTACCCATGCATTCTCCCCTGACACCTGCCATGTGACCTCAGGCAGCCCGGATTATCTTTATAGCTTGGTGAGTCGGGGGAGAACATTTCTCTTCAGTTAGAAGACTCTGGGGAAGGGCTCCAGTTATCTAGCCTGGGTCACAGGTTCTTCCTGGTCTCCCAAGGAGTGTCCCTCATCAAGGGCCAATGTGATAGCCTTGGTAAGCAGAGAAGCCTTGGAGAAGGAAAGGAGTGTCCAGGAGACAAGAGGACAGGGTGTAACTAGGTCATGAAAGTCAGTGGTTGAAGAGAGGTAGTATGGCTCACCACAAGCATAACTGGGAAGGTTTTGTCAAAAACATCGATCATGGTATCTGTTTACTGAGAATTCCTAGAGGTAGGAGCCAGGAATCTGGGTGAAGGTGACAAATGCATCAGAAGTCTTAGCAGTGAGAACTGGTTGACTATGTTGATCAGAAAGCCATGACACATTTCTGAGAAGCAAGGCATGCTGGGAATGCAGGGGTGCAACTTTCTGGGGTTCTTCACTCTTCCAATCTATGACTAATCAGACCATGAAGTAAAATGAGGTGTTATAGCACAATCTATGGGGAGACAACAAAGGAAGCTATCAGAAGGATGGCCATTCTGGGCTGTGCTTCCTAAAAGGATGTCAGTCAGGAGGGAAGAAGTCGGACTTGGACGCCCCTCCTGTTCCCAGCTCTTGTTTGTCAGGTAGTCTTCCCCACTGGGGTAATGTGTGTGAGCATCTAAGAAGTCTGTAATTCAGACTCACTTCTCTCTCCGGACTCAGTGATAGTTTACCTTTGATCTTTTGAGGAAATTTACCATGTATTTGAAAGTTTGTCACCAATACATACTTCTGAGCAATGTTTTTTTAATGCAAGAATTAAAAACAAAAAGCTTTCAAAAGCATTGAAAGACTACACATGTTCCTAATGAAAAGCTACTTTATCTTAAAATGCAGTGCTGGGTGATAAGCTTTTTGGTTTACAGTTAGGTACATTCTATTCCCCTTCTTTTGTGTTTTTATGGGAAAGATGATATAGGAGATGGCCCTAAACTGAGTGACTAGACAGAGTCTAGCAATCCTGCAGTAGAGGCAGGAGAGAGTCTGACTTATAATGTGTTATGGCTGGGGCTGCTAGGGTGACCATTGAACACGACACTCAGGAAATTTAGAGTGGAGAGTTTATCACATTTAAATCCTTCCCACTATAGGAAGGGACTGGGCTGCTCACGAGAACCCTCGAGTTGCCCCATTCTCTCTTGGATCTGCTGGCAGGACTTGTACTTTGCCTCCTGTTTCCATTCGGGAAAACCTACCCCAGTCTTCTGGAGGTTGGTATAGAGGCCTGTCTATCTGTCCCCTGTGGGAGCTTGACAGTCATGAGACAACCAACAGCTCTCTTGGCCACCACCAGAGCAACCATCTGTCCCACTACCCGTGCATCTCTCCCCTAGGGTTGATCAGAGTCTGATCTTGAAGGGAAGCAGAAGGAGCCTGTTTGGCTGTAGAACTTGGCCTATTTTTTTTGTCAGGAAAACACTAACAACAAGGAAATTTGTGTTTTTCTATCTGCCTGACTTCTGTCACTCCCTTTCTGACTGCAGTCATGGAGAAGAGAGAGGCCAGGGTGGTTTCAAGCCAGCTTTCTCCAGTGCCCTAGTCAATAGACTTATCTGCATGGAGTGCCTGTACACACAAGTACCCACTAATATTTGTGAGGTGACAGTTAAGAGGAAGCAAAGAGACTGGTTGAGGGGCTTCATAACAATGCAAGTCTATGCTAAAGGAAATAAAGAGACACAGTGGAAATAACAGAGGGAAGGCAAGAAGCTGTGAGGGACTGCAGGGATCTGCAGGGGTATGCTGAGGCCTCACCCACACTCCTAAAATACCAGAAGCCAAGGAATCAGAGGAGTGGCTAGATAAAATAGGACACTTTGATTCAGTGGAGTACTGCATAGTTGTAATAATGCAAAGACCACCAAGGTACACCAAGCCAAACTCCAGCAAGGGCATGAGGAGGGTGGTGTGCACACTTACAACTTGTTTTCCATGGGAGACACATCCTAGGACACTTGAGCTCCTTCAGACAGCAAAATCCTTGCACGTATGGGCATAGTTTGCTTACAACTTCTGTATCTCCTCCCTGTTCAACATGTCATTCCAACACCACTCATGAACCCTGTGTAAATGCTGTGTAAATGTATGCTGTATTGTTTAGAGAATGAGAAAGGGGTCTGTCCATGTTCAGTGCTGATGCTGAGACCATTTGGGGTAGGGATCGTAGATATTTTCAACCTACATTTGGTTGAATCCACTGATGTGAACCTGTAAGTGCAGAGGCTGGTTATAGTGCGCTGCTGTTTGTGTTAAGAGGAGGAAAGAGTGAGATGGCAGATGGTTTACTGGGAAAAGCACTTGCCACACAAGTGTAGTTCAGAGGTAAGCATGGTGGCTTGCCTACAACCCCATACTCATGAAGTGGAAACAGAAGATTCCTGGAGCAAACTGGCTAAAATGGCCAAACTGATGAGCTCTGGGTTCAACTAAGAGGCCTTGCCTCGATATATAATATGGAGAGCGGTTGAAGAAGATACCTGATGTCAACTTCTGGCCCCCACAGACATGCACACACACACACACACACACACACACACACGTGAACTTGTACATTATATGCACCATACATGCACACACGTGCAGAACAAGAGGTGGGAAGACGGGCAGGATTGCTCATTGAGTAAAGCTTTTGATGTGCAAGCCTGACAGCACATGGATCCCAGCCTGGACCCACATACAAATGGAAGGAGAGAACCAATCCACAGATTGCCCCCTCCCGGTTGCGTCTGTGTGTTGCTGAGATCTGAAAGAGGCACACTGCCCCTTTGAAGAACACAATCCACATACACAGATCCTGCCACATGGCTTTGAAAAGCTGTTGCTGTGGAGGGGACTAGCTAGACACTGAGAGAAAAGGAAAGACCTCAGAGGGCAGGACAGAGGTGGCAGTCTGGCTTGTGAGATCAGGACAGAGTCTGATTCAGGGGGGCTGCTAGGGTATGTGTTGAACTGTGTTTAGCAGTTGAAAGTTATAGTTTGCAGATGGAAAGAACTGAGCTAGGTTTTGCTGTGAGGAGTTCTATTAGTGCTGACGTCATGTTTATAGACTCAGGGGTGATGAAGTGCCCAGGGAGGGAGGGAGGAAGGTGGCCTGAGTTGAAGGGGGAAGGCAAGTCACTGACATGGAGTTAAAGAGGCTGCTGACTGAAGCCCACAGAGAGGACTCACTCAGTGCTGCTTTGTGTGACCTAAAAACAGGCAAGAAGATGCCGTGCTCTCTGTGAGGACAGCCTGGCCCCTTTCTGGATGCCCAGAGCTCAGGATTGAGCTCGGCAGCCCCTGCAGGAATAACCGCCCAAAGCTACATTCCTCCCTAAGGAGGTTATACCACTGCTAAGAATGGCTCTCCTTTGACTATTCAAGTCTCGCCCTTTTCAGTTTTATACTCCATAAGGACCAGAAACCCACTTGGGGTGCTCATCAGTACAAAACCAGAACACTGTGTGAAGGCTGAGCTCACAGTAGTGTGCCCTTTATGTCAGTGGCTCCACCCAAAATTCACTTCCACAGCACTCACTTCTGTAAATCCCGCTTTGACTTTAGGGAGTGGCTGGCTTTTTCTTGTTATCTCTTAGAGTAATGCATGTTCTTAGTTCTAATACTTCTGTCTCCTGTATTTCTGTGTGATCAATTTATCTGTTTACTCTGAAGAACACCCTCTTCCCTCAAACACCCTGTGCTGTGAGTTTCATAGTTTCGTTTCCTTCGGAGAGTCCCTGAGTCAGAGCAGCTTAGAGAGCAGGTGTCACAGAAAGCATTTTAGGCTCACAATGTGATCTGTAAGAGCACCAAGGGCCACTTCCCCACAGTGTGCTCTGGGTGTGCCTGGAGGGAAACAGTGTAGATAGCATGGAATAGATCTAATCCAGTCTGCACATTCAAAATACAATACCAGAACCATTTTGAAAGGTAGTCCAGGGCCATCTCTCCCCTCCGTTACTCAAAGCAAGATTCATGTCAGTTCAACAAGTGATCTTTTGTTTGAGACTACATTTTTGACATATTGGTATTGACTACAAAGGATCATAATATACCACTTTGGCATAAGGAATATTTTGAGCTGAGAGTAACTGAGAAAAAAACCAAGTTCTCTCCCTGCCTCTGCTGAAAGCAGGGCCTTCATCTCTAGGTATGAAATGGCCCCTCTTCTCTCCTGAACCAAGAGGATGGCTGTTTTCAAATGGAGACTGAAGGCATCTGATGAGTCTGCCTAAACAAGCCTCCCCACAGAGCCCTGCCCACCGCCAGTGTCTACATGCTCACCAGAGTCCACCATGGAAATGTCAACCCTCTCTCGTTTTGGCTCCTCCCCACACTATGTTAAAAGTGATAACAGATGCCCAGATTTAATAGTTTCTTTGGTCTCTTCCTTTCCTTTCTTTCAAGCCTCCATTTGTATAAAGTTAAAAGTGGCTGTGTTTGCCTCCTCTAATCCCATTACGCTGTCCTCAGCCAGTTCACTGTGCAGGCATCAGGTAGGAAGGACATTTTCCTCCCTGGCACCTAGGTGCTTTCCCAAAGTGACCATCTATATATACATTTAGCTTTTTTCTACATTTTCCACAAACCATGGCACCATCATAAGTCCTTTCATATGCCTCTTCTCATTAAATTCAACAGGAGGTACTGTGACCAGCACTTGTTGAATTAGTTCATTGATCAAATCCTGTTGTCATTACTGATGCCTATGAAGTGGCTGTTTCTTGCCAAAGGTCATGACATTAGCTACTTGTGTACTCGACAGAGATAAGTAATTATCAGGCATCCTTTATGAGTATATAACTTCTCTAAATGTATACATATTAGTGCATCTAAGTCTTGTTTCTAAGTCTTTCTTTGCATGACTTTAGATTTTTCATTAAACTATATTTATATGCATGAAATCCAAGAACACCCCTCCCCCCACCCCACCCCACCCCAGGTCAGGGTTTGTCTGTGTAGCCCTGGCTGGTCTAAAACTTGCTCTGTAGACCAGACTGGACTTCCAACTCAGAGATCTATCTACTTCTGTCTCCTGAGTGATGGGACTAAAGGTGTGTGCCACCACTGCCCAGGAAAAACACAGGCTCCTAAAGCAGTTCAGTTGGGGTCATTTTGATGGTTACAGGTTATTGAGTTTCTAGCGTTGTGTCAGTCAGCCTCAGATGCATTCCTCTTAGGAAAACCACCAGTTCCAACACCAACTTTGGTGAAGTGACATTTGGCCACCGTGATTGCTTACACTGCCCTTTCTTTGTTCATTTACACTACTGGTCTGGTATTAATATCTGAAACGTTTTGTTTTGATTAACCTGAGGCACTTATAATATTTTTATGTCTGATTCAAAAACAGATTTCATGTCTACACTGTGTAACTCAGCACACTTCAGCAATCTGTGGGGTCATGAGCACAGGGGTGAGCTCTCTGGGCCTGACCCTAGAGAGAGCTCTGAAATGGTCTTTGGGTCTGTCCTGCCCCATCCTTAGTCATTTCTGCGGTGTGGCTGACCTGTCTCCAGGGTTACGCCCAACCTCCCATGCAGGAGAAACCTCCAGGGCATGGCAGCACTCTTGTATGAGAAAGAATGCCACATAAGTGACCTTAATTTGTTTTGTGGAACCCCAAAGCACTGGCGTCCTGCATGCACACATTCACTCATTGACCTACCCAACCATTATTAAAACAAACAGGCAAGCAAACAAGACAAAATGAAATGCGACAAAGGGACAAGCCTGCCAGGTTTATGTCAGACACCAAGGATCCAGCCTCGAACAGAAGCACCAAGATAAAATTCTGGTGAAGAGACAGATGTTAATCAAATCCCTTTGTAATTTCCAGCCTAGGGAAAGGGGGTATGGAGAAGGCAAAGCTTGGAGAGGACACTCTAGGTCCTAAGGCAAGAAGAAACTCAGCAAGTTGAAGAAAGGGAGGAAGGCTGTGTGGCTGGAGGGTTGGAGGGAGAGGGGAGCAGAGCCAGACTAGACAGGTGGCCGGGGGCGTCAGTGATGGTGAGGAAGTTTAGGAAAAATGAAAGGGTGTAGATTTAGGACCAGCTGGCGGAAATTAAGCTGCATTGCATTTCAACTTGATATAGAGAAAACCTGTTTAACAGGAAGAATAGAGACCCTTGGGGCAGAATGTGGGTAAGGAGAGCCTTTTGAAGTAGCTGGTAAGGGACACTCAGTCACAGATATTGGGTTGGATGCCAGATGGTGCCTAAGTCTGTGGACCTGGGAGTCTCCAGAATTCTCCCCCTGTCCCCCCACACCAAGGAGAGGAGGCAGAGTGGGGTGGTTTGTGGGGTTTTATAGAGGAAGTGCCTTCCTTGTTCTGGCATCCAGTGGGTGAAAAGGGAGTCAGTCAGCGATGCGCAGGCTGTGATAGCATCGTGGATGGAATATATTTTTGTTAAAGTTGCAGGTGCGTAGATCCCACTCTCGAAGCTGAATATCAAGGAGTTGGCAGTGCAAAGTGGGCATTTCTGTATTTAGGCAAAAATACTCTTAGAGCAAACTTTAAAACTTTTGCAGGGAAAGAGAGAGGCCGCATATCATGGTAGTATGTTTTATATGTCAGAAAAATTAAGACCATAATGGAAGAGATTAAAAATGTCTAGATTCACTTTTGAGATTTTATCCAACCTGATTAATGAAGATACCAAGCACAAATGGAATGATCTTACTTGGCTTTCATGTCCAGGTCATAGTCCATCAGTGAGGGACATCAGGGAAGGAACCTGGAGGCAGGATTATAGTTTTTATTTTTTTTTCAAATTTTTTTAAAGATTTATTTATTTATTATATGTAAGTACACTGTAGCTGTCTTCAGACACTCCAGAAGAGGGCGACAGATCTTGTTAAGGATGGTTGTGAGCCACCATGTGGTTGCTGGGATTTGAACTCTGCACCTTTGGAAGAGCAGTTGGGTGCTCTTACCCGCTGAGCCATCTTACCAGCCCCTATAGTTTTTATATTAACACTTGTCATAGAGTTTATAGATGCCAGAGTGGAACAATGTTTCTTCCAAACATATTATACTCTGAGCCAAAAGACCTCTCTATTCTTGACCTCATTGCAAGCCAACATTGTCGTTGGAAAGTTGGGTCTTGAGCTGAGGAGTGTGTGACAGACTAGATGTGCTAGTGGCAGACACTTGGCAAGCATCCTTGGAAATCCTATGGGCTGTAGACTCTGATCGTGTGTGTGTGTGTGTGTGTGTGTGTGTGTGTGTGTGTGTGAGATGTATGTGCATGCACATGGGTGTGGATGCCCAATATAAGTTGTCTTCCCCTGATGGTGGTTGTCTTTTTTTTTTTTAAGGCAGGGTCTCTCACTAAACCTGGCTAGCCAGTGAGCTCTGGGGACCCACCTGTCTCTATCCTTGCAGTGCTGGGTTACAGATGTGTGCCACTGGGCTAGGTTTTCATGTGCTGGGTTACAGATGTGTGCCGCTGTGCTGGGTTGTCATGTGGGTGAACGTAAGTTCCATTGTGCAGCAAGCACTTTACCCACGGAGCGTGTGCCCTCCAGGGTCAGATGCAGGGCTTGGGTTTGTTTGTTTTGTGGTTTTGTTTTGTTGGTGATGATGATCTTTTTTTGAGACAGTCTTGCTGTGTAACCTTGTCTGGCCTGGACCTTGCTATGTAGACCAGGCTGCCCTCAAACTCACAGAGCTCCTCTGTCTCCCAAGTGCTGGGGTTAAAGGTGTGCACCACCACCGACTTAGATACAGTTTTTCTTCATTTTTATTTGTGTGTGTAAGAGAGACAGAGACAGAGAGATACACACAGAGATACACACACACACACACACACACACACACAGAGAGAGAGAGAGAGAGAGAGAGAGAGAGAGAGAGAGAGAGAGAGAGAGAGATCTTCCTTGGGTGCCTTTGAGGCTAGATGAAGTGTCAGATTCCCTGGAGCTGGGGTTACAGGTGGTCATGAGCCACTTATGTGGGTGCTGGGAACCAAACTTGGGTCCTCTGGAAGAATAGCAAACATTCTTAGGCACTAAGCTATGTCTCCAGCCCTACAGGGTTTTTGTTTTGTTTTATTAAACTTTTCTTTTCTTTGAAGTGGGCTTTGCTAGGCACCTGCACTGGCCTTGCATTAGTGGATTCCAGCATTCTGCTTGCCTAGTCTACCAGGAAGCTAGAGCTATAGGTGGGTCCCACTGTACCCAATAGTTTTAGTTAAACTGTTTTGTCGTGTAATCAGATTTGTACTCAGTTGTGAGAACTAACGCAGAAAATGCTATTGGAGACATCTTGCATGACTATAGAATACAGCATCATATAGCATCTCAGGCAGGAAACAGAGATGGGACCCACTGGTCTTAAGTTGGCCCAGTTCCACATGCAGTTTGATCCATGGGCGAATGACTGTATCCAGCACCACAGAGAAGAAACAAGATAGTTCCATCCCTAGGGTGGGGTTGTCATAACCAGAACCCTGCCATTTCAAGGATGCTAAATAAAGCTAGGAGTGGGTTTGTATACCTATAAAACCAGAATTCTGTAGTGGAGACAGGAGAATCAAGAGTTCAGTGTTTTCCTTAGCTACATAGTGAGTTCAAGATAAGCCTGGGCTATATGAGGCACTCATCCAGGGCTATACAGAGAAACCCTGTCTCGAAAAACCAAAAAAAAAAAAAAAAAGAAAGAAAAGAAAAATGTTATAAAAGTAGAATTGTATTGTATGAAACTTTTGGGAGTGGCTAAATCCACTTACCATAGCTCCCTAAAGAGTCATCCACACTGTTGTGCATAGTGGTTTTAGTCAGTTAGTTGGTAAGTAGTATTACAAGGTTGGATATGTTGCAATTTGGTTTATTCTTTGCCCCTAGGAAAACATCTGGATTGTTTCTAGTTTGAGGCTATTATTAATAAGCACAAACTGAATGTGTTTCAGACAGGTTTTGTGGGTGTAATATTTTTCATTCTTCTGGAATAAATGCCCCACAGTGTAATTGCAGGATCATATGGTAACTGCATATTTCATTTAATCAGAAATGGCCTCTCTACAATGAGCAAGTGTGGAACCTTCTGCATTATTTATGGTGGTCATCGCTTTTCATTCCAGAGCAGCAGTTTTAGACTGGGAGAGATTGTTAGTGAGCAGAACTGTGCAGTGATTTTTCACAGGACTCTTTTATGCTAAGGAACCAGGTAGGCTCTGTCACATGCCTTCCTCAAAACTTAGTAAATACATAAATATTATGTGAAGAATGTATTTCAAAGTGTTTAAAGATTAAAAAAAAGAGGACTAGCCTCTTAGGGAATGCACACATGTGATGCACATGTGATGCACATACATGTATGTGTAAAAACACCCAAGCATGTTAAAGATAAAAATTAAAAATTAAATAATCAAAGGCCCTGATTTGGGGGATGTATTCATTCCAGAAACCTCCCTCCTCGGTTCCTACTTTCTGATTTCTTCCAGGCCTTCACTAGAGTCTTATATGTCATCATTAGAAATTAATGTACAATCACATCTCTGCTTTTCTGTGTCTCTTGATATATTTTAGAAAGCAAGACAACTGGTCTCTTGTATACCATGCTATTTTGGTACCTGTTGTTAGGAAACCCTGGATTCCTTCCAAGCCTTAGTCTGTAGTCTGGCACCATTACAAAGTTGATTTGGCCTTCAGTGGGGGATCCTTTCCATCTGTGTCCTGCTATGTGCTTGTCAGGGGGCTAAGGCCTGTGTTGGCACTCTTGACATTGAACTCTCCTACTGGAGAACTTCAGAAACCTGCCTGGTGTTTCTCACAAAGTCTCTTCAGTGACCAGAGAGAGCATTTATTGATGCTGTTGGTTTTAAACATTAACTGGGTCTGAGACCCATGGGAACCTGGCTGCATGGGTCTGGCCTGTTGTGAGGGATGGCACCGATCTCAGGGCCAGCGGGGGGAGCTTCCCCTTGGGAGCCACCTGTCTCCCCTTGTCTTCTTACTCAGTCTTAGCATCTCTTGCCTCAGCAGAGGACCTGCTCCTGCTTTCCAGGAATCTGACTTACATAATAGCAGCTGCTCTAGCCTGTGTGTGGAACGGAAGGCTTGATTCCATCCCAGGCCATATGTAGAGACTTAGCATGGAGGTCCTCCACACTGTGCGAGCTTCCAAAGTGAGATCCAGCATCCTTACACACCACTTTTTGGAAACAGAAGGCTTTCTATTTAGAGCCTGAACGGCATGGTACATAGGGAGTCGGAAGCTTCCTGCTTCCTGTCTGCACCTGCCTAGCCCTGGAGGCCCATGGTACCAGCCTCACTTGTCTTTTCTCCTGTCATGGCAACAGTAGGTCTCGAGTATTTTCTAACTGAAGTCACCCTGCTAGGCCACCACTCTTAAGGAGAAGATGGGTGCCAGCATTGGTACGTGCCCTCAGTCTGGTCCCAGGAAGCCTACTGCTTGGACCAGACTCTCTCTTACTGAGGGAAGAAGGAATTTATTTAAAAGTCTTTTTAAAGGTTAATTATGTATGGCAAGTTCATCTTCTTGGCTCTCTCTACAAACCTGAGAGAAACTGAGATTAATAATTGAGGCAGTAATAATAGCAAACACTCAGATGAGCTTTCATGTAGTGTAATTTAGCATATTGGCTGCTTTTCCTTATGGATTCTTTGTAATCCTCTTAGATGGAATATCTTCACCCACAATTCAAAGATGAGGGAACTGATGTCCAGAGAGGCTAGGAGCCCAGGTCTGTGGCTGCAGCAGTGCTTGGAGGGAAAACACCCACCTCCTCCCATCAATAGGAACCAAGGCCTGGTACTTCCTTTTTTTGTTTTGTTTTTTTTGTTTGTTTTTGTTTTTGTTTTTGTTTTTTTTGAGACAGGGTTTCTCTGTGTAGCCCTGGCTGTCCTGGAACTCACTTTTAGACCAGGCTGGCCTCGAACTCAGAAATCCACCTGCCTCTGCCTCCCAAGTGCTGGGATTAGAGGCATGTGCCACCATGCCCGGGTGGCTTGGTGTGTCCTTGTGAATGTACTGTAGAATGGTTGCCAGGTTTTCCAGGGATTCCAGAAGCCTAGGGAAGATTAATTTTCAAAGCATCACCTGTGACCACCTGCGGTGGAATTCCCCAGGCTGCTTGCTTGGCTGACAGATGGATGGAACACGATTCTCTGTGTTCAGAGACCTGGTCTCTGGGACCAGGACCAGGAAATCTGCATTGTTGCAGAGCTCTCCATGGGAGTCAGATGAGTGTTTCGGGGTATTAAGGCCCTGAGACCAACTGTAGGGATTCATGAGACCACTCCAGGGGATGGCAGTGTGGTTTTTGTTTGTTTTCTTTTGAGAGCCACTTAGTAAAGAACTTGAGCTTTATAAGCCATCAGGGTTTCTGTTGGAACTACTCAAGTCCATTGTCGTAATGCCAAAGCAGATGGACAATCCATAATCTGTGGGTGTGGCTGTGTTCCAGGAAAACTGCTTTCAAAGCAGACAGCGGATTGTGATCCTGATGTAGAGTCATCTTCTGCGGTATCCCTCTACAGAAGTCACATCACACCTCTTGCTAGCTCCAGGGCTTACTCACGGTGGGAACTGGAATCCTATTGCTTAGGTTGTAGTGGGACCTTCAAAGCAGCTATGTCAGAAAGCCTCTCCTCTCCAGGCATTCAGCATGAAACGTTATTTATTATGGTGAGCCTAATGGTACAGGCCTGTTATCCAGCTATTTTGGAAGCTGAGGGAGGAGAATCCAAGTTCAAAACCAGCCTCAGTAACTTAAAAAAGTGCTGCTTTCTATTCCAAAATAGAAAGTTATATTGCATACTAGGGATATAGCTAAATGCTAGGGCACTGTACTTCTATCTTTACTTAAATCCATTGTTCTAGCTTGCCTTTCTGTAGCTAAGGAAAAAACAAAAACAAAAAACCAAAACACTCTAACCACAAGCAAATTAAGGGAGGAAAGGGCTTTTTTCAGCTTACAATTCCAGGTGATGGTCTATGGTTGAGGGGAGTCAATACAGGAACTCAAACAGATCAGGAGCTTGAAGCAGAAATAGAGGAGTGCCGCTTGCTAGTTTGCTAACTTGCTCATGGCTGACCCTCAACTAGCTGGCTGATACAGCACAGGCTACCTTCCTATGGGTGGTGCCTCCCGCAGCAGGCTAGAGCCCCCCACATCAATCATCAATGATGACAGTCTCTCACAGGCATGGCCACAATCAGGCTAGTTTGATTGAGGCAGGCCTTAAGAGTCTCCCGTCCCACTATTCCAGGGAGGCTACTGCACACTGCATCTTTCAGGTCTTCAAGCAGTGTATGCTACTTTCGTCCTTTCCTGTCTAGACCAGAACTAGATCACATGGTCTTATCACAAGAAAAAGCAAATGTAGTCCAACAGTGAGTCCAGAAAAGGAAGTAGGTTTGTGAATCTAGTACACACAGCAATGTCTACCTTGTATGCCAGGCCTTCTTAAATGGAGAGACTGAAAAGACGCACCAGCAAGAAAGGCACCAAGCAACCTGTCTTAGTACACGTGGGGAATGCTGTCAGGCACTAGGTAGGAAGATCTGTCTGATGTGCATATACATCATGAGTGCATGCTTATTGCATATCCACCTTGGGCCAGGCAGTAGGTGGAACAATGCAAGTTCTTTGTAGAACATTGGATGACCACTGCTACTGGGAACCCTTGTGTGGACATCTGTGGAGGGAGGGATTTCTGACATAGCCACTTTGATGCCTCTTACAGTCCATGATCTGTGCCTAGACCTGGTTCTTGTTTTTTTTGGTTTTTGTTTTTTGGTTTTTGTTTTTTGTTTTTTTGTTTTTTGTTTTTCGAGACA
>NC_034592.1:20320486-20378672 GCF_900095145.1 Mus pahari | reverse complement strand
CCTGCCTCTGCCTCCCGAGTGCTGGGATTAAAGGCGTGTGCCACCACGCCCTGCTTAGGCCTGGTTCTTACCATGAGCAAGCTCATGCCAGATGGAACGTGATTAGAGGGCAGGAAGGGTAGCAGAAAGCAGGTGTTCTATAGCTGTTGCTTCCTTGGTTGTTTTCACGGGACGCTGTTGCCCTTCTAAGAGAATCTAGGGAAGGTAGATAGTCTAGAGTGGCATAAAGCTGTGGGACTGAGAGCAGTTATGTCTGCCATGTTTGCTGTTTACAAAGATAAGGAGCTGGCACCATGTCTACAACCCCTTGAGTGATCCTGAAGATGACCCAGGGAGAGGCTCAGGACCCCTCCTTATCTTTGCTTTCTTCATGTTAGGAGTTGTTGAGTCTCACCTGCTGCTGAGGTTGATTTCCTCAGGGTCCTAACTGAAACCACAGCTGGGGCTGCAGTCTGGGCAGAGCCTCCATTCTGCCTGGACTTTGCTGTGCAGAGACCCAAATCTCAAGAACATCTGCTGTCCCCTGGTGACCCAGCCTTACAGGAAAGGACCTCGGAACCAAAATTCAGGACAACAACAGTGCCTCCAAGGGTGTTTTCTGACCAGAGAGGCCAGACTGGAATAGACCACAGAGTACAGTTGTGTTAGTCTCTCTTACAGAATCTTTGTTTATTTTGAGTGAGGGGCGTAAATCATGTCCATCCAAGCAGGAAGGTAGCCCAGGCTCTCCCTTCCAGACTGTTTTCATTGCTATGCCACACACTTTAAGCTAAGAGAGTGAGGGCAAGAAAAGGTTAAATTTCTCATATAAGATTAATTCAGCCATCTCTGTGAAATGGTGGAGGCAGAATACCATTAGACTCTAATCTCATTTCTCTCATGCTGTCTTTCTTGGAGCCTATCAAACAGTGTCCTGGCAGAGAGTCAGCTCTGTGGTTGCTGAACATCAGAGTCGGTCTCTTGCCGAATGTGCCAGGAGGACTGTAATTTAGAAAATGTAGCTACCTTGTAAGGAAGAATGAAAAGGTACCGAGTGCACCTGTCTCTGCATGCGACAGTCCGACCAGTTGGAATTGGTGAAACGTGATTCTTGCAGAATCTTATTTTCTGTTGTATTAGAGCTGTTTGCATGACATGGTCAAGCCAAACTTACAAAAACTGTTGATCCTGGGGGGCTGCTGTGGGCTTCACGGCTACTGTGTTGGAGTCCTAGGTAGACTGAGTAGCCAATTAGATATGTGCCTTTGGAGAAGGGAGCCATGCATGCAGTGCAAACGCAGTAGCAATTTGCATCCTTGTTTTAATTGCTCTTGGACCATGGCATGTGAGTTTGCTTATCTGATTTAAGCCTGTTTGGGTGGGGATGCAGGGGAGGGTGGGAAGTATTAGTTGTTGCCATGTCAAAATTAAATATACTCAGATGTTAGATTTTTATAATTTGTTAGTCTCTCTCTCTCTCTCTCTCTCTCTCTCTCTCTCTCTCTCTCTCTCCCTCCCTCCCTCATATTAACATGTAAAAATCTTAAATTAAAAGCTGGGGAAAGGGAGGGGAGCCTATGAGGATTTGGGAATTTTTGTCTCCTCCTTAAAATACAGCTTTAAATGATGCTGGTTATTTTTATGTTGCATATTTGGGACAAAGAGACTCGACTCTTTTAAGCAAAGGATAATTGCAAGATCTGGTTCAGCAGCTTTGTCCCTTGCCTCAAGTTCCTGCAGGGCTGCCATCCCCTTTGGTAATACCGAGTGAAATCATAAGCCGCCAATAGCTGTGGGAATTTCAATTGATTCCAAATGAGCTAAATATTTAAGTCAGTCATTACCTGTACTTCTAGGGATGACTTGGACATTCTCCTTTTGACTGAAGGCTTCAGGAAAGCCTGATTCTGCAATGGCTGCTGGGGACCGTGTCTGTTGCAAGGATATTCCCCTGCAGTGAGGCGCTGGGGCACTGCAAACCTGTTCCATAGCAGCCGTTTCTTTTTCTCTCTCTCTCTCTCTTTCTCTCTCTCTCTCTCTCTCTCTCTCTCTCTCTCTCTCTCTCTTTCTTTCTTTCTTTCTTTCTTTCCTTTTTTTTTCTTTCTCAAAAGGTGTGTAGCCAGATCGCTATGTATAATACTGATGAAGCATTTTTGTTCCAGCTCTGTCTCAGAAGACCTAGGCTGTAGACGTGGGGATTTCAGTAGGAAACATTATGGATCTGTGGAGCTGGTAAGTTAATGCTGCCTGTTCAGTAGTGGTACACTGATTCAGACTTAGAGGCGATTGCCAAGCTTATCAAGCCTTTGTTGTATATTTCCTAATAGACTGTGCTGTGTTGAGGTTTAATTTGAATCAGTGATGCTGAAAGGTTATGGTCATTTGGTCACCTTTATTCCTTTACATTACCATTGCTTTTAATCTCGTGTCTTCCAGTTTGTTAAAAATATGTTGTGGCTTGGTATTTTTCTCTACTAAGCAGTGCATAGAATTAAATAATTTGTAAATGAAGAAAGGTAGCATTTCATTTTTATGTTATCTTGTTCCTAAAAGTTTACAGATCTAGTTTTAAAAGTGTAATGACTATTGATATTATGATTCTATCTTTGCTTTTTGGGTGTGGTACAGGAGTTAGAACATGTGAGGTATTTTCCTATTATAAGTCTATTAGTTGGACCAGATCAGTAACTGTGACAGATGCTAAATGTCTAAAATGAAAATATCTAATTTTTTTATAACATGAGACATTAGAGTTTGTGATAATGATTTTTAGAGTATATATTCCTCATGAAAGAGGGGAAATAAAATGAAAGCATTGATAGACTCAGGTTTTAAGATAGGATTGTGATTTGGTTTTCCAATTGCATGGGATCTGAACCAACTTCAGAAAATGTGCTTATAAGCTGCACTAGTTATTATCAGTCATTAACTCCACTATTCTGTTGATTAAAGACGAGTTGTTTCTGTCCACTCTCTTAGTAGCCAGGTTCCCACTGTTGATACAAGCTGCACCTTTACTGCTTTAGCAGGAAAGCAGCTGTACCTGAGTGGAGTGCTAGTGGCCCTCTGTTTGACTCTAGCATGTATAACAGCCTGGACTCTGTGCCTGACCCAGGGCTAAGCATCTTGCAAGTATAAAATAAGTGAAGGGTTTGGTCCTTGTTCTTAGGGGTTTCCTGTCCTTCAGCTGAGCAGATTCGATGCATCATCTAAAGATTGAGTATAGCCACATCAAAGATCCATCAGTTGATTCAGTACCTGTTCTGTAAGTCCTTGTTAACCCTGTATGCACTGACTCAGACCACTGCCTCTCCTCAAGGAGCCTGGGCAAGAGTATAATTCAGAGTTGGAAGGCAAGTAGAGATACAGAGGCAACATGGAGCTAAAGGAAGGGAGGGAGCCACCCACCCTACAAGGGAACTTCCGGGAGGTCATTGAAAGGCCTTGTGAAGGACAAAGGATGGTAGGATATGGGAGGGCGGCAAACAATAGATAGCATAGCAGACATGTTGTTCCATGAGAGCAGTGAACAAATGGCCCTGCCTGGCAGAGGTAAGGCCACAGGAAGTAGTGGTGACTCAGCGAGCAGGCTTTGGTTCATGTCTCCACAACTCCACAGACCTCTGTCACCAGTCATCAGTAAAGTGGCATGACTTCACAGTGTATGCTCTGAAGTCTTTCTTTTTCATCACTTGCTACAGACAGGATCCTGAGCATCTCTTGTCCTCAGTTTTCTCATCCACAGAATAGGGATATTAACATTTTCTCCTCTAGCTTTGCCATGAGGATGAGATAAAACAATGGCACCCAGCCCTTAGCACATCCCATGTTATCCTAGTAGTGAAGCTGAAATTCAGTAGTAGAGGTAGAACTTCCATAGTCAGATGACCAAGAAGTGGTCCTGAGCCCTCATGCACAGTGTGATGGGTGTGATGGATGAACTCCACAGACATGTGCAAAGCACAGAATACCAGAATGGCCTTAGAGAGCCGAAGATGAGCTGAGCAGACTTCAGAGTCAGCAGGAAAACTGCGTTACAGATGCAGCAGGTCTAGCATTGACCCACAATCTGAGTTTCTGGCAAGCTCCCAGACTGCCTTTGATCCTGTGGGCCCCAGGACCACACATGGGTTAGCTGCCTGCCATTCACAGCTGCGGAGTCACCATTCAACCCTGACTGGATCAGGGTGCCGATGGACAGAAAGCTCCTCATCCACTTGTTCATGACTTCTCTCTGGACCTGTGTGTGTGTGTGTGTGTGTGTGTGTGTGTGTGTGTCCTCTACAAATATTATAACATTTAAGTAGGGCTGAGAGATGGCTCAGCAATTAAGAGTATTTGCTATTCTTAGGATCCAGTTTTAAGTTCCAGTACCCATATGGTGGCTCACAGTCCACTGTAACTCTTCCTTCAGGGGACCTGACTCCCTCTGCTGACCTTCACAGACACAGCCATACATACAGGCAAAACAGTCACATACATAAAAAGAAATAAATATTTTAATTAACATTTAAATATATTTTAAAATGCAGTGGATAGTCTCATTACCTTGTAGCAAGTGTTTTCATTTCTCTTTAGTCCCTCTGCTCTTTAAAGCTATATACATTTTACTTTTACGAATTTTGCATTATCCTCTTTTCCACTTAACTGTTTTGTAAGTATCTTCTTTGCATGTCATCTTCAGAGTCACCATTTTGATTTGGATGTGGCAGTCCAACTTAATTACACTGTGCCTAGTTTTTCCATAGAAAGGACATCCACACGGATGGTTGGAATGACTGAGAAAGGTGGAATGAACAGAAATCCAACTTCAGGACCTGAGACATGTGCCTCAGGGTAACACAGTACAGTTGGTATCCATGGATGGATTGGCTCCAGGTCTCGACTGGATACTAAAATCCAAGGCTGTTAAAGCCCCTTACATAAAGTAGCATCTTTGCATATATCTGCCACCTCCCCTCCATATACTAAGTCACCCCTGAGTACTTATAATGCCTAATACAGTGTAAATACCATAGAACTAGTGGCTTGTATGTTAGAGGAAAACAAGAAAACAGTTCACTTGTGTTCATAAAAGACAGTTTCCCCTAATATTTTCCATGCAGTTGACTAGATCTCCTGATGTGAAATGACCAAGTGTGATGACCTACTGGGTGGTTTAAAAAAAAAAAAACACCTGATAAGTGTTCTATGTTCATCAGGAAATGAGTCTAGTTTTTCTTAACCTGGGATGAGGAAGACTGTTGGGAACCACAGAACTCAGACTTCAGGCCAGGAAAAAATTAGCATAGATTTGCCTTTAAAAAACATAGCTATAGAAGTCATTGGGCAGAGGTAAGCATGGCCATTCACCTCAGTAATGGGAGTAGAGTGAGAACTTCATTCATTCCACAGGTGTCGGTTGGCAATACATTTCCTAAGATGTCCAGATCTCTGTAGACTCAGGGCAAGGATCTTTAGCCTTCTCTCTGGTTTTGGAAGACCTACCATGTAGCAGGCACCATGCTGGGTTCTCAGGGGGAGTGGAGAGAGAAGTCAGTCTGTCAGCTGTCAGTGGTCTAGCTTCAGAAAGCAGCTGCCTCTCCATGTCCCATCCCCAGCCTGCAAACCACCTGGATGTCAGTGGTGCCCTTTGTGGTACCCAGAGCTTGTTTCCCTTCAAGAATCATGTAGGTTGGGCTGCAGGCATTCAGTCTGGCTCCACTATGGAATAACTTGCAGGATGTGCCTGGGCAAGTCTCACTGGATAAAAGCATGGAATACACACACAGCTGGACCTCCGGGGACCGGAGTGCTGTTTCTCCTCAGGCCTCATCCTCCCCTCTCCTTTTCTGCCCCACGTGTGTGTGTGTGTGTGTGTGTGTGTGTGTGTGTGTGTGTGTGTGTGTGGAGAGCTTTTTTTTTTTTTCTCTTTTACACATGCGTCCTGGGCTTTCCCAGCATCATTTGATGAAGACTGTCCTTTCCTCCCTTGATAGGCCAGAGTACCCTTCAAAAGCATCAGTTGGCCATGTATGTGAGTTAATGTGGGGGCTTTCTCTTCTACCCCATTGGTCTCTAAGCCTGTCTTCAGCAGAGTGATGGTGTAAAACGTTGCAAATGTGCAGTCCTTCCCTTCTTGATTGCCCTTGTGGTTCATTTTGGACTGTTGACCCTTATCATCCTTATGACCCTGTGACCCTTACTCCATTGGCTCTTGCTAGTCTCCTGCTTCTTACCCACCATGCTTTGGCTTCTGGCCTCACTGGTTTCTAGAACAGCCTCCACTTTCCCAGGCTCCAGAGCCTCTGAACTCGCCTTCTGCAAGGACTTCCCCAGGGCTTCCCCTGAGCTTAGTTCCACCTTCCCAAGCTCACCCCTCCCAATCCACACCAACACCTGCTGTCCTTAGCTGGGCAGCAGTTGACTTACCCACAGCTTGCATCCATTACAAGTGAGGGAGGATCATGTCTGTCTTCTTTGCTATTATATCTCTAGAACCAGACACTAGACAGTATATACTAATTTTTCATTTTTTTTTTTTATTATTCAACTTGGTGTTATTTTTCCCAATCTCCTTGGATCACATAGGTTCCAACTCTTAATTCCCACCATAGTCTCTTCATTTTTTGAATTTGGGTTTCAAATTTCAAATAGAAAATTATAGATTCATTCCTCTTAGATTGGGTGTATATGAGGGTAGTGGGATCATTTGATACAAGTGAGCCTCTAGAACCACTCCCTCAACAGAGTTTGTGGAGAGAGCAGGCAGTCTCTGAGGAGGCCAGCTTACACAAGAGTGGTAGTGGGCTGCGGAGGGAGCTGAGCAGGGAGAGCACTTGCAGTTAAGGATCTGAGTTCAGATCCTTCGCACCTCCCAACAGGTGTGGCAGTCCACACTGTTAACCTTTGCCCTGGGAAACAGCTACAGGTGGGACCTAAGGGCTCACTAGCCAGCTAGCCTAGCCAACCGATGATCCAGATGCAGTGAGACCCCCATCTCAAAAAAAAAAATCAGGTGGTAAGAAGTACAGGAAGGCACCGATGCCCACCTCTGGCTTCCATGCATGCACACACACACACACACACACACACACACACACACACACACCAGCGGAATCTGCCCTGGAAACCTCCTCCACACACACACAAAATGGATCCACAACATTCTCTCATGCAGTGGATTGTTTAAAAGCATCTCCTGAACCTTTTTTCCCCTGCTAGTGGATTCTTAGCCCTGGCACTTTGATTGGTCCCATAGGTAAGGATGCAGATCAGTCCGCCTCGCCCAGCTAGGATGCAGATCAGTCAGCCTCGCCCAGCTAGGCATCCTAGCTTTTTGTTTGCTCATAGAACCCTGGACTAAGCACAGCAGCAGCACCAGTCTCAGTGATACTGGGTGAAGAATGAGAGTTCTAGCTTGAGAGAAACTGGAGAGCAGTCACACTCATGAAAAACAAAAGAGAAACCAAGCCCCTTTGACCACCACCAGCACAGTTAGACTCATTAGCTTGCTGTCCATCCTGCCTCAACAGATGCCATTTTTCTTCCTGATGGATTGCAAGTCCAGTCTCTCCTGGCATCCGTCCAAGCAAGGCACAGCTAGTACCGCATCAACCATCTCTCATCGCTTTCTATGGAAATCTCTCAGGGGCTGCCAAAGATTGTTTGTAGCTTTTATTGATCTGCTCTTGGCCTTTGACTGGATAGACAGGAAACTGATGTGGTAGAGGAGATAAATGGTGTGAGCACAATATAGATCTCTGCCCAGTGCAGTCCAGCTGCAGACTGTCACGCACTCCTGCCTCTTGATGCTGCTGGGAAGTCATCATCTGCAAGTGAGTTCAAATTAGCATAAGTCTGAATATTGCCCGTTCCTTTTGCATCACGTCTTAGCGAGTGAGCTCACACTCTCTGTATGCTTGTGGCTCTGCTGTGCAGGAAAGAAGCAGAGAGATTCTTGCTTCCAAAGGTGGCAGGGTTTTATGGTTAGGAACTCAGAGTGGCCTCAAAAGATGTCTGGCATGTGTGCTGTCTGAATAGTTGGCAATGAACCTGTTCCGGATCTTTCATATTGAAAGAGTCTCTGAGTTTTCTTGTTGTTCAAGTGTGTGTGTGTGTGTGTGTGTATGTGTGTGTGTGTGTGTGTGTGTAGGCCAGAGGTCAACATCAGGTGGCATTCCTCAGGTTTCATACTCCTTGCTTTTTAAGACAGGGATTCTCACTTGTCCTGGAACTCCACAAGTGGGCTAGGAAGCCCCGGTATTCCTCCCGCCCACGGCCCTCCTAAGTGGGGATGGAGCACAGGCACATGCCGCTATACTCAGCTTTTATTATTACTGTTGTTGTTGCTATAACATTTTCAGAAAACATATTGTGAGCATATTTCCCATGCCCCAACTCCTCCCAGATTCTCCCCACTTCCCTGCCTACCAACATCATGTTCTTTCTTTCTCTTCTGTCAGAAAACAAAAATGAAAAGTGAAAATTAAAGCAAAAACCTCCATAAGACAAAATATACCAAAACAAAACAGAAAGCTCACATGCACACACACACACACACATGCACATGTACACAACACACACACACACACACACACACACACACACACACACACAAAGGGAGTTCATCTTGTGTAGACTAACTACTCCTGGGCATGGGGCTTCCTGTAGAGTATGGTTGATATACCTAATGGCACTCCAATGGAAAGAACTGATTTTCCCATTTCAGCAGGTTTCAGTTGCAAATAGCTTCTTGGTTAAGGGTTGGATTTTGTGTCTGCATCCGTTTCTCAGTGCTGGACTTCTGTCTGGTTTGAACCTGTACAGGTCTTATGCATGCAGCCACTGTCTCTGTGAGATCACACGTGCTTCACCCAACCCTCTCATGTCTGGAAGACAGTGGTTCCCTGGAGTCATCCATTACTGCTGACTCTTAGAATCTTCAATCCTTTTCCATATAGATTTCTGAGCCTTGAGGGGAGAGGTTTGATAGACATCCATTTAAGACTGAGAAGCCCCTCACCCTCTGCACATTGTGCAGTTGTAGATCTCATTTTATTGCTGTTCCTTTAGCACAGTAACAGTAGTAGGTTTTCCTTAGGCCCATGACCTATCCAGTCTTTGCTTCTCGGTTCTCGGCTACTTGGCATGTCAGGTATGAGTTGCATCTCATGAAGTGGGCCTTACATCTAATATTAAGCACACAAAGTGTCTGGTCAGGCCCATACCATATCCCACTATTGCGCTGGTATATCCTGTGAACTGCTTGCTCTCATAGGTCAGAGGGATCACAGCTACGTGACACTAATGATTACTTTTCCCTCCCTCCAGTAGTGTGTAAAGCACCTTCCGGTCCCACGAATGCTATCTGCAGGGATGCAGCCTCTAGTTGGGCACTAGCTTAGTTTCTCCATATTTAAAGACATAACTACGTAATGTTTTCAGCAATAGAACTTTACCACCAGGTTGAGGAGGAAAAAAAAAAAACCAATACCCCTGACAGTAGCCTATGATGTTTGGGGTGAGGGAGTCTGTGGGACCCCTTTGTCCAATGACTCATCAAGATGTAACCCATTGTCAGCACTGGAGATTTTACTTGGTAACATAAGACATCTAGTTGGGTGCCTAGCTTTTTTGAACACAGCTTCTGGGGAGCAGACGCAGATCCCATGCTTGCTTAGCTAGCACTTGTCTGGCCAAGCTATCACACAGCCCACCCTCAAATTTTGGTGAGGAGTTGTCCGTATTTTTGCTCAGACACAAATATAAACTACAACTCAGGGACTGTTCTATGGGGCCAATCCTTTGCTGATGAGTAACTCAGCTGCTGGTTCAGCCTGCCTAACAGAGCAATTCTGGTCTCCGTTTAGAGCTGAGGATGCCTTCTCTTTATGGGGAAATTGTGGCAGTTTTATGAGCAAAATCATATTCCATGTAGCATGACCAAATTGAGAGATTAGAGAAGGTAACAGCATATTTCCCTCAGGAATATCAAAAATTAAACATTCTACAACTAAAATCCCCATCTGGGCAGATGTTCTCCAGTGTATCAGGCTTATGTCTGAGTCTTATGCAGCAGGTCAGCTCCCTGAGGGACCTCAATTTTGAAAGTAGCACTGGAGGGCCTTCAGTTGTCTTCTGTTGTGGCTATGACTTGACGTTGCTATTATTAGTTCTAACATTTATTCGATGCTTTCTGTGTGCTGTGCTGAACGTTAGAGATGCAGTTGCATAATTGATGTTCTCAGACAACCAGATGAGGTAGGTGTTGCTTGGCGGTGCCTCATCTGTGGCTGACAGAAAGCATGTGTGAGTCCTGAATGGGTCCCATGCACTAATGGTCTGAGGCTCCACAGCTAACACATGGCAGAAGTAAAATTTAAACCCAGGTCTGTGTCTTAGGCTACAGGTCACATTCTGAGGGCAACTGTTGTTACTCCAGTTCCCAAGGCTCTGATACCCTCTTCTGGCCTCTTTGGGCACTGCCTATATGTGGTGCATATTAAGGGATTTCTCTCTCTCTCTCTCTCTCTCTCTCTCTCTCTCTCTCTCTCTCTCTCTCTCTACATTCTCTTTTCATTTCAAATGCTTCCCTGAATGTCCCCTATACCCTCCCCTCACCCTGCTCCCCTACCCACCCACTCCCACTTCTTGGCCCTGGTGTTCCCCTCTATTGGGCATATAAAGTTTGCAAGACCAAGGGGCCTCTCTTCCCAATTATGAGTGAATACACCATCTTCTGCTACATATGCAGCTAGAGACATGAGCCCTGGGGGTACTGGTTAGTTCCTATTGTTGTTCCACCTATAGGGTTGCAGACCCCTTCAGCTCCTTGGGTACTTTCTCTAGCTCCTCCATTGGGGGCCCTGTATTCCATCCAATAGCTGACTGTGTGCATCCACTTCTGTGTTTGTCAGGCACTGGCATAGCCTCACAAGAGGCCGCTATATCAGGGTCCCTTCAGCAGAATCTTTCTGGCACGTGCAATAGTGTCTGGGTTTGGTGGCTGATGATGGGATGGATCCCTGGGTGGGGTAGTCTCTGGATAGTGCATCCTTTCATCTTAGCTCCAAACTTTGTCTCTGTAACTCCTTTTATGGCTATTTTGTTCCCTATTCTAAGGAGGAATGAAGTATCCACCCATTGATCTTCCTTCTTTTTGGTTTTCTTGTGTTTTGCAAATTGTATCATGGGTATTCTAAGTTTCTGGGCTAATATCCACTTATCAGTGAGTGCATATCTAGTGACTTCTTTTGTGATTGGGTTACCTCACTAAGGATGATATCCTCCAGATACATCCATTTGGCCAAGAATTTCATAAATTCATTGTTTTTAATAGCTGAGTAGTACTCCATTGTGTAAATGTACCACAGTTTCTGTATCCATTCCTCTATTGAGGGACATCTGGGTTCTTTCCAGCTTCTGGCTATTATAAATAAGGCTGCTATAAACATAGTGAAGCATGTGTCCTTATTACCAGTTAGAACATCTTCTGGGTATATGCCCAGAAGAGGTATTGCTGGATCCTCTGGTAGTACTATGTCCAATTTTCTGAGGAACTGCCAGACTGATTTCCAAAGTGGTTGTACAAGCTTGCAATCCCACCAGCAATGGAGGAGTGTTCCTCTTTCTCCACATCACAGTGGCTTCCATTGTCTTCTGTGACTTGCCTCCTATATCACACATGCTGACCTTACCCTCTTGTTCTGTAAGATGTATTTCCATATCCTGCCTCAAACCTCCTTTAAAACATGAGATGAGATGTAAACAAAACTGCATTTTTCTTTATCTAGCCCTGAGCAGCATAGGCCTCCTGTCTCCCACTGACACCTGTCTGGTGGGTAAAATGGCTTTGACTCTTGCTGCACAACAACCACACTACTTTTCTCTGCAGTACAATTCTATGACTCACTTTTCCAGGACCGACAAAGCGTGAGACTTAGCATACCACCTGAGCAGCCATTTGGTGACCATCTTGAGCATCAAGGCCTGGTTAGTGACATGGATCGCTGAGGCACAAGACTACACCAGTAGCTGTGCACACACCGTGTAAGAATACCAAATGATGTCAGCCTCGAGATTGTCACCCCAGGCCAGCAGGTCCAGACTGTATGATCGCTACTCGCCCTACTCCCTGCCTTCTGTTGGCCTAGTATCACCCACGCTCTTCCCCAGACCACGGATCTCTCCTGTGTGTTCTGGTTCCCTCTTTGGGTCACGCTTTCTGCTCTGAGCCTCTGCATCGGTGTCTGCTTCCCTAGCCTCCTTGGCTCAGCCCTGTCTCTGGCTCGATCAGCTTGTGTGGTGTTCTTTGGCTTTGTGGCCTTTCTAGTGGTAGGCTGTGGTGCCCTGCTCTACCTTAAGAGACACTTTCAAATTGTTATCTGTGTGTCAAAGTTTATATTTCATAACCTGAGATAGAGACTGCAAACACTTTGCATATTTAGTTAATTCTTCAGTATAAGAAGTGGAATAGAACATCTTTCTGCTTGGATTGTCTCCAAACAGACTCTCCTAGTGCCTGTTTGACTGTACCCTTGGGCTCCTGCATCATGTCCCTGGTGTGTTCTGTCCTTCATGTGCCCACTGTGTGCCTGTGTCCACTTGCAGATCTGTGGCCAGGGTTTAGCAGTGTGGATCACCAGTTGTGACCATAAGCAAATTTTTAAAAATTATTTTTATGTACATGTGTGTGCCTACTTGTCTGTACTATATGCATGTAGTAGCCTCCAGAAGCCAGAGAGGGTGTCCAGTGCCCTGAAACTGGACTTACAGGTTGTGAGCTGCCCCATGTGGGTGCTGGGAATCAAACCCAGGTCCTCTGCAGTGCAGTAAGTACTCTTAGTCCCTGAGTCATCACTGCAGCCCCTAAAGGCAGATCTTTGACTTGGCAGGGATAGGTGATGAGAAGAAAGTGTTTTCAGTTCTGAGTGTTTCAGAAAAGCCCTGCATTCTCTTCTGAGTTTATGTGGGTCTGCCATCAAATCCGTAGACCTTGACAATGTGTCGTGAACATTTGAGTGGCAACTGCTCTCTTACTTCATATGATGCTGTTAAAAATGGCTGACAAAATATGTCTTCTGTCAGCCTGTCTTCACGTGGACTCTGAAAACAGACAGAGCTGTGGGCTCTCAGAAGTGCATGTGTCTATTTAGTGTATTAACTGGCCTCTGGCAGGCATCTTGGGACCTGATGCCCTTAAGCCAAGACCCTCTCCTTTCAGCTTTCTCCTGACTCAGGGCACAGCATCATCTTCACAGGGCACACATACCAATTCCACAGCTCCAGGAGCTTTGTTACCTCTTTGTTAGAGACCTCCATGCCCCTTTTACCTACTAAGTAAATTTAGCAGCAAAAGCCATGACAGAAAAAGCCCATTGTCTCCTACTGTTGACTGGTGGATCAGAAAAGGCCTAGTTTCACACCCCAGTTACTGCTAAGGGAATAATAGTTCACAGTGAATTACTTTAACCTCTTCATAAAGCAGGTACTGTGGGGGTCTCGTGCTTCTTGGCCTGTGCTTTTTAGTTGCTTGGTTGCAGTTACCACTGTGTCACTGTCTCTCAGACAGCTCAAACTGAGCTGGCTCCATAGACTCTTGGGTGTTTCAGTCAGGGACTACTTTTCAGCCATTCTCTTGAGTTCTCATCCTAAGCCACACTCCAGTTCTCTCAGGGAGGAGGTGACTCCCCTCCTTGCTTCTTTTGATGTGTCCCTTCTTGACCCCACCCAAACTGGTCCTAACAAGAGCACCAAAGGCCTTTTTGCTGTTCACATCAGTGTACATAGCCAAAGCCATTGGTCTTTTGGGTGCTTTGTATATGCAAACTAATCGAAATGTCACAGGACCCACAGTGGCATCTTCCCTACCTTACAGAAGAGATTACTTCGATTCTGAAAAGCTAGCTAACATGCCCAAGGTCGCATAGATAGTAAATGACAGGCCGCCTACTCCCCCAGACACATGCTTTTTCTGCAGTGGATTGTATTAGCTTTAAAATCCCATGATCTTGGAGCTGGAGAGATATGGTTCACTGGTTAAGAGTGCTTGCTGTTTTTCCAGAGGACCCAAGTTAAGTTCCCAGCAATGATGCTGGTTGGCTTACAGCCACCTGGGACTCCAGATCCAATATCCTCTTCTGGCCTTTGGGAGCACCTGCATGCTAATACATAGATATACACATGTACATAAATAAAATAAAAAGTAAATCTTTAATAAAAGGCAAAGTATTGTGATCTTACCTTGTCCCAGTACTCCCTAAACTTCATAATACACAACATCAATGTGCTTCAACTCTGCATTCCAATCCACAGTGTCTGGAGTAGACTGGCATTTTTAGGAGATCCCGATTTGAAAGTGACAGTTATTTCCTTATGTGCTTCTTGTCTACTCTTTGGCACAAGTAGGGATAAGTACAGAGAGAGATGTGTGCTTCTCACACTTCCTTTTTGGATGTTGTCTGTTTCATTTCTTCTTTCTTTGACCTGGCATTTTTTTTCTGGCTCCCCTGACTTAAAAGATTCCATCAAAGGTTCTGGATAAGCTGAGATCTAGTTTACCTGCACCCTTAGCTGGAATTAACAGGAAGCGTGGGGCTTTGATGTCCTCGTTGCTGTAAGGAGTACTTGCCCTCACCTACAGTTCTAGCAATATCCTGATGCTTTTGGCCAAACAGGGACCAGCATCGGCCCTCAGCATCGTGCTCCCAGGCAGTAAAGCTCACATTCCAGGGCTTCTACCACCTGCTCTTGTCCGTCATTCCCAGACTCCAGCAGGCAGCCCTCTGCCTATGACCATCCCAGCCTCTCAGTCTCCTCATGCTCCCCATCCTTCCAGAATGCTCTTCTTGTGCCTCTGCCAAGCCTCAGCTCTTTCATGCACCCTTCCCTGCCCGCCTTAATGGACCACTCATCTTCTGCTCTCTGGAATGTTGTATCTCTGCAATTCTCCAGGATGCCAGTCATATTTTGCCTTGTAATAATTTGCAGATATTCTTTAATTTGCCTCACATGGGGACCACTTTTTCACTGTATCCACAGCAAGCTCCAGGCTCACTGCCAGATGGCCATATAGTGGCAAGAACATGGGTTCCGCTAGAAATCCAGTGTCTGGAGGGTTCTTTTAGTTACATTTTATAGTATTTCTTACTTTTGTGTATATGCATGTGAGCATAAAAGTGGATATACTTCTTAATACCCTTCTGTGGTTCGGAAAGGAATACATGCTGGCTATAGGAGAGTTTGAAATCACTGAAAAGCACAGAGGGGACAATGAAGTCCAGCTTTAACTTCCTAGCTTGCAGGTAGTCACCGTGTGTGTGTGTGTGTGTGTGTTTGTGTGTGTGTGTGTGTGTGTGTGTGTGTGTCCCTTTAGCAATTACATTAACATATAAAATAGGCTTCTGTATTTTATTCTTCTTCTTTACTTAAAAACAAGTGTCATCTTTTGAATAATGGGCACTCTTCCACCAACAGCAGCATTGTCTCCTCTCTAGATCGCTTATTTCTTATTTATGTCTAATTTCATTTGTTGGCTGTGACCTTTTTGGAATAAGAATCAAGGTGCCAGGGAAATAACTCTGTAAAGTGCTTGCTGCATAATTACAAGGTCCTAAGTTCCACTCCCAGCATTAAAATAAACAGAGCGGGCATTTCCTATCGCTCCGTGCTCACACAGCTTTCCGTTCTCCCGACTTCTAGTTCACTCTGTCCCCTTTCAGGCTCTGCTCAGCAGCTAAACTGAGGCTTACCCAGGCTTCATTTTTCTTTTAGTTTGTAAGAAACAGGTCTCACTGTATTGTCCAAGCTGACCTCAAACTCCCAATCGATCCTCCAGCCCTGTCCTCCCATGTGGCTGGAAATGCAGGTGAGCACAAGCGCTCCCAGATTTGCTGTTTAGGTTTTAAGACTGTTTGCTTCCTGTTCCCCAGGAAAGCCCTTCACTGTTCATCTGAGGTTCCTAGGAGCCTCCTGTCCTATCCACACGCATGGGCTTTGCGTGCTACAGAGCATGCTGTTATAAGGAGAGTGTGTCCTCTGCCTCGGGGAACGACTGCTTGCTACAATTTTATTTCAGTTTTATATGAAAGAGAAGTTAAGGCACACATGCTTCCATTCTACCTTTGTGACTGGAGGTCACATGTTCTCAGGGCTCTGTGTTACAGGGCTATTGTATGGTTTTCTTCCTTCAGAACCCTCAAGCAAAGCAAAGCAGCTCTTCAGACCCTGTATCTTCTGCGTTCAGAATACCCACTCAGCACTCAGCCGTCACTGGCCTCTTGGATGGAGCTTCTCTGATGCAAGCAGCTGCACAGACTGCTTCTGCAAAGCTTCCTCGTACCTTCCGGCATCTGGCTGGTATCTGTCTTGTAACAGCCTGCAGTGGGTTGGAGCAGGCAGGGCCTTCTCCTGAGCTGGTCTGGTCCAGTGACTCTGGAAGTCACATAGAACAGGGGCTTTGGTTGGAAGAGGAGTATGGAAGTCGTGTTTACAAGCTCCCTACAAAAGCTTGAGAAAATGCCAGCCATCTAAAGCCACTTTTCTATTGTTTTCTTTTCAGCTTGTGAGTAGTCAGTGATCATTAATTAGCCATATTACAGAGAGACCACATGACTTCTTAGTTCATCTCCTAATAAGCTTGTTGACCTACATCCTTCTCACCATCTCCAGTAACTCAGAGGTCCTTTTCTTAGTCTGGCCTCCTTATTTGCTTCTTTGGAGCATTTTCCAGCAGCATAGGCCTCCAGCAGTTGACCCTCATGCGGGTGGTGCTGCTTTTACTAGGTGATCAAACCATCAAGCCATTGTGTCTCCAGGCAATTGGCCCTTGAAAAGAGTTTGTGATCACACAGATAGAATAGTCTGTGAATGTGACTTCAGGGGCAAGTACCCTAAGCAATAAATGACGTTGGTCCTAGGCATATTAACTGAAGATCTGTTGAGCCTGACAAAGCGCCATCGTCGAGATGGACAAGGCCATGAAGCTATGACTTCTGTCAGACCTTTGGGTTCACACCTTCCCTCTACAATATGATGCCAGTTTGAATTCTACAAGTCCATAGAGGATGCCAGGGTCTACTCCGTCCCAGTCTGCTGGATCTCATGTTGGCCTGCCTGCTGGACTCCTGGTGGTAGTGGAGCTGGGTTCTGCACAGAGAAGCTTCCTAACATCAGCCTCTGGGCAAATTTCTCTCTTAGTCTCTTGATCCCTCAGCTCTGCAGAATCCCTTTACTGTTCCTCAAAGGTCTCTTTGTGAGTGGTTAGAAAAGAAACTTACCCCCATCTTGTCCACTGTTTTCTTGAAGAAAAATAGAGGTGCTAGTAAGTAGGACCCTTACCATGAAAAGATTCCCCCCAACTTTTTAAGCATTTGTATGTGGACATGGCAAGCATGTTGAGGCAGTCTCCATGGTTTCTTTGCCACTGTGCTGTGAACTCCAGGCTAGCTGGCCTGTGAGCTTCCCAATGATTCTCTTGTCTCCCTGCAATCTCTCCATAGATTCAAGGATGCCTTAGTGAAACACCAAGGTGTTGAGCTCCCTACCTGCCAAGCTTCCCACATTGGTCCCTTGTCTCTCGTCCCAGTGGAACAGGACCAGCAATAAGAGGGGACCCCCTCCACTCCAGAGCATGGCCTTTATCCCTCCCTGCATGCAGTGTACACAGACTGGAAATAAGACATCAGAATGGGAGATGAGCCCCACAGCGCCACACACAGCTGCAGCATGGCTCCATCTTGCCACCCTCCTGCCTGCTCCCACCCTTTTCATTTATGTTTATTGATTCTGCTGGAGATAGCCCCCAGGACTGGGCCACATTCCACACTCGACCCTTCTATTGATCTAAAGCTAAAACTTTGTTCCCTTCTGAATACTTTCTAAGCAAGGTATGTGTGTAGGGTGTTTGTGATTTGCATATAAGGCTTCAAAGGAGTCTGTTTTCTTGACTACTGTTTACAGTTTTATAAGCCTGCGTATATTGAAAATCATTTCTCAGAGGTCCTGTACTAGAATAAATTGTATTAGAGCTGCAGAATAAATTGTATTAGAGCTGCAGAATAAATTGCATTATAGCACTGGAACCTTCCAAAGCTCCCTCAGGCCAAGCTGATCTCCATTTCCTCTGACCTCCTCTAGACAGCACCCTATGCTGGCTTCTGTTGTTAAGGCATTTAACCAGGTCGGGTTGTGATTTATCTGTTTATACGCCTTTGTTCCTCTCACATACACAGTAGCATTGGGGTCCTCTAGAGCAAGAACTGGGCTGCGTTTATCTTTGTTAATGTCAGTAAAGGTCTGAAAAATGTCTCGCCATTTCTTTCTGATAAGTCTACCAATGTTTAAACAGATTTCCCAAGATTTTGAATGGAGCATTAAGGCAGTTTCATCAGTAATACATTAATTAGTGCTTTAGTAGCAATCAAATCTTATACTAACCATTACCACAATAACATATAATGTGTATAGTATTTGTTATATGCCCGCTATGTCCGGGGACTATTCTAGGCTCATTACATGTTTTACATTATTAAGTTCTCTCTGCACACTTAGATGCAGATAAAATCTTCATCTGTTTTACCCAGACACAGTACTTTTTTTAAAAAGTCTCTTTAAGTAACCCAGGCTGGTTCCAAACTCTCCATGTAGCTTAGGCTGGCCTCAACCTTGAATCTCCTGCCTCTAGTTTTTGTTGTCTTCACTTTAGAGATGTGGAGCAAAGATGGATTCCCCCCTCCCCACTCTCAGGAACAGAACCAACAAATCAGAAACTTGGACTTGAGCTGGTCAGCCTGGGCAAAGAAAGGAGGTAAAAGAAGAAACACTGTTTTTAAAGATGTTCTTTACATAACCTTTTGAAAATTTGTTTTTTTCTAAGTATAATGTGTTCCTATGGTCGTATTCTCGAATGCCAAGGGCACAGCGCGGGCCTAACAGGAACCCTGAGCTGCTGAGGAACAGAACCACAGATCAGAGAGTCAGAGTAGCTAAGCAGAACGGAGAGCAGTTTGGGTTTTGAGGAAATACATATTTGTGTTAACGTTTAAGAAGGTTGTCACTTAATTGCCTTTAATCTGAAACTAATAACATTTTTACTAAATGGTAGTTAATAACATTTTCCCTGTTTTATTTTCCTTTAAATTAATTTTACAAATTGATATTGTTTAGATAGACTCTTTTTCTGAAATCAAACATATAATAAATACATTGACTCACTACCCTTATCCGCTAGCTCTTCCCTAAGAAAGTGGCCCTGCTTTCTGTGTCATTAACATGGCCCTGATCCGTCAGTGTCATTGCAGTGTGTGGCACTAGGCTCCTCCTCAGAAGAGCCAGGCTACCTCTGACACCTGACCCCAGGCCACACCTGACAGCTGACATCTTTAGATTTTACAGTTATGACATATTTGAATTTCTTTCTTCTCTTGATTTTCACTGCTTGTTTGCCTAGGTAACTGTCTATCTCATTAAAATGAGCCTTTATTTTCAGTGATTGCCTTGGCTTCACTTTGGTGGGGCACGTCTGTCTTCCTTTCTAAGCAGGATTTCACTGTCGTCGAGGATGGTGCCTTGATCCTCCTGCCTCAGTTTCCAAGCTGGGATGATAGGTGTATCTTACCTCACCTGCCTGCCCTTTGCTTTGTCGTGGTCACCTCAGGCTGTCATCTCTCTCCCTTCTCATCCTGCATTTTGCTGTCTGATCCCTGGCTCCTGTCCTCCCTGCCCTGGCTGTGCTGTGTGATTCCTTGTCATATCTGCTAGAAGCAAATGTCTAAGTCCCTGCTCTCATCCTTCTTATTTAATTGCCTCAGAATATGAGTTTTCTAATAATTAAAATATCTGTGGCACTGCATGTTGTGGCCGCCCTCATTGTCCTCGCTGTTTAAGTAATTCTCAGGTTTGCTATTCCTCAGTTGTAGATTTTGAGTTTCCAGTTGCTTTACTCTTTAAACCGAATCTCTCATTCAGTTGCATTACACTGAAATCGAATCTATATAGTTTTATAGCAGAATCCAGAATTTTCTTTTCTTATATGGCACCTTATAGGATTGTTCATGTTACTGTTCAATATTAGCTTCATATTTTAAAGTTGAATAAATATGTTGAGAAGTTGTGCACTTATAAGCAGTTGTGGAGGTACATACTTATAGATCCAGCACTCACATGGTTGAGGCAGGAGGATTCTAAATTCAGAGATAGCCTAGACTACATAGCAAAGCCCATTACGCTCTTTATTCTTTAAGTACACCTGTTCTGATGCTCCAGGTCAGTTTCTATGTTTTGAACGGTGAACTTATCGCAGGGTGAATGATTTCCTCCCTTACAGATGGAAGAACAGTGAAGCGAGATCAGATAAGTTCATTGTCCTTCACAGCCAGCTAGCTACCGTGAGCAACTGGTGGTCGTGCTCCCCACATCAGGCCCAAGAGGATTCTCCCATCTTTGTATGGGATTCTGTGGCCTCTCTGATCCCTGGGGTTATTGCTAGAGTCAAGGCAAGGGACCGGAGAAAGAATGTCCCTCTTGAGGGTGTTTCTGTACATGTCACCCAGGACTTCTGCATACCTGCTGAGAGAGACAGTCAAGTCAGGTGATCAGCTACCTCATGGGAAATGAAGTCCAGCCTTGTGTCCAAATATGACTATGGCATCTTGGAAGGAAGTGGACCTTAAAGCACATGTCTATGCCCCTGGGACTTATGGATTTGTGCTGTGGGCATTCTGATGCATTCTGGGGGCTTCAGAGGCCAGTCTTTTAACAAAGTACTTAGTGTTGATTTTCTGTGCCAGGTTTTCTGTGCTTTTAATAGGCCAGAGAAAATGTCTGTGAAGAGTAATTAGATAAGGAGGGCTACCTGGCAACAGCATTTCTTCTGTGGTAAAAGACTTTTCTGTAATGTTGGGGGTTTGGGTCCCTTAGTTATCTGGGGCAGTCTGCTTTGCATCATCCAGTGTGACCGTCTTTGTAGGCCCTAGACTGTTATAGAATGGGGACAGAGTGGGCCTCACTGGGACTGCCACTGTACATCCAGCCTGCATGTCTCTAGTACACCCTCCTTCCCAGCCAGTGCTCCACCTCGGTCTGTCTGGGACGCCCCTCTAGGACATGCTCAGTGGCATTGGTTTAAGCTGCAAGAGTCTGTTAGGGACTCTCCAGGCTGACTTCACCCTGCACTTGCTGGTTTGGGTTCTTGCCTCTTCCTTCTCTTTGTTCTTTCCTGTGTGATAAACAGTAGACTGACATTTCTCACATGAATGATGAGCCTATTGTGCCTTCCGGGGATCAGCCCCATTTTCCTTAGAATCTCAGCCTTCATCTATTGATTATAGATGCCCAATAAATCCCTCCTCTACAGCACACAGTAGGCTTAGCTCTGCAGATGCTGTGGTGACCACAGAAAATGCAGTCGTCCTCATGGAGCTTATTAAGGGACAAAGGGTGCGCATGCCCAAAGAGAGACCCAGTGAAGTCAAGGAATCACAGGAAAGAACATAAAGCCCAGCTTGGCTGAGTGGCCCTTTGCCCAGGCAAGAGGTCAGGGAAGGCATCCTGAGGCAAGAGGAACTTGGGTAGATCGGAAGGAGGGGACGAGCCATCTTAGTCGAGAGCAGTAGCTTATAAATGAAGAAAGAGGAGAGACCGTGGGGGTCGGGGGGGGGGGGCTGTGGGCCATAAGCACTTAGGATTTACCAGGTCCACCAGCCACTGTGTGAAAGCGGGGCTGGAAGCAAGCAGGGGTGTATGAGACTAGGTGGGTTAGTAGGCAGCTGCAGCCATGCAGGTAGAGGTGAGAGAGTCTTGGTCTGAGATCTGAGTCAAGTCTCTCTCTCTCTGGATTTCATGGCCCTGAGTTCAGAGAGCACTGACTCTTTCCCAACTATTCGATCGTAAAGTGTGTTCTTCCTTTCTTCTCAGACTTCCCAAATTGAGGCAAGCTTTATGCCTCTTGTTCTAATCTCAGCGGAGGGGGAGGACAAGGCTGCCTGTGCTTGGCAGTGTTGGGGTGCAGTGGGAAACAGTGTTTCCGTTCATTCTTGGATATATGAAGGAATCACGAATGGCATCAGCTCTTCTCCCAAGTCTTCCATGAGGCTCGCATGGGCAGGACTTCGCCAACTTAATTTCCCTTCCTTGTGAATTGACTGTGGTGTTCTGCTCCTACCATGTCCCCATGTGACCTCAGACACTTCATCCCAAGGCCCTGCCACAGCCTGTGGGAGCATCTCCATTCTTGTGGCCTCTCTGCTGCTCCCTGTACTTTTAACAGTGAGTGGGTATCCACTGTTCCTGGAGACCTACCCTTGTCTTCCACTTGTACTTCATTACTATTTTGTGTGTTTGTGTTGGCAACACATGTCACAGTATATATGTGGACAAAGGCCAGACAACAACTCTGTAGAATCTCTTTTTCTCCCTTTATGTACCTTCTAGGAATGGATCTTAGGTTGCCAGGCTGGCTCAGTAAATGGGTCTCCCCACTGAGCCGTCTCTTGGGCCCTTTCACTCACAGTTCAGAACTGGCCTCAGAGAAAGTCAGTGCACAAGCCCTCCCTTCCTCTGATCCCATCCACACAGTTTGTGCCCTTATAAACTAATTGATAAAGCTGTTAGAACACTGAGTTTTGTGACGACCAAAAGGACAGTCAGCATAAGCAGAATTCATGTGAGTCCCTACATAGAGCTTCCAAGTGTCCTCTCCAGTGGAACCCTGGCCTGGGCTGGCTGTGACACACACAACACTGGCAGGGTAGCCGACTGGCTTCCTGGTGGATTTGATCACATGGCTGACTTTAGCCCTCAGTCCCTCCAAAGGTAAGCTAGCATGTATGACCTAAACCCCACCAGCAACTACACATTATTTGGCTTAAAGCTCTTAAGAAGAGAGACACTCACTGTCACTCAAAAGAGGGACTCGGACCTCTGTTTGGACAAGGTGAAATTCCGTTGCCCCCTCTCTGCCTCAAGACAATGTGAGATTATATACTGCCAATTGCCAGGCATAGACATAGACGCCTGCCAAGTGTGTCCAGAGGTTACTCTACATTCGGGGGATTAGGAGTAAGCAAGCCCTGGGCTTGTGTGGACCTTCTAGGTGAGGTGAAGCTTGGAGGACGGCTGCCACTGTCACATCTAGGCTCTGCACTGTCAACTAGTCATGTAACCATAGCCAAGATGTTTTTTAACCTTTTATTCACTAAAACTGAGATTAATCCTAGTACCTACTTTGTGTTGTTATTACATAAGGTAAATGAGAATGTGCTAGGGGCTAATAATACATGGTATATTGGAACACATGATAAAGGAAGACTGGATACAATTTCAAACTTTAGATGTTTATTTATTTGTTTATTTATTTATTTATTTAATGCATATGAGTGCTTTGCCTGCATGTATGTATGTGCACCACATATGTACCTGGTGCCCACAGAAGCTAAAAGAGGGTAGATCCCCTTGAACTGTTGTTACAGGCACTTGTGAGCCACCAAGTGTGCTGGAAACTGAACTTGGGTCATCTGCAAGATCAGCAAGTGATCTAAGCATCAGGGCTATCTCTCATGTCCTCTTTGTTTTTAATGTTTAGATTTTAGTTTGTGTATTGTGTACCGCATGAATACCTAGTATCTGTGGAGGACAAAGGCAGATAGATATCAGATCCCCTGAACCAGAAGTACATTTAGCTGTGAGCTACCATGTGGGTGCTAGGAATTGAACCCAGGTCCTCTGCAAGAGCAACAAATGCTCTTAACTGCTGAACCATCTCTCCAGCATACCACCCCACCCACTTTGTGTTTTGAAACAGAATCTCACTGTATCCCTGGTTAACCTGGAACTCTCTATGTAGACCTTGAACTCAAAGATCCCCTGCCTTCTATATTCATATTTACCATGAAAAAAATATCCCAATCTTTTTTTTCAGATCCTTTAATATGGTGAAATTTGTTTGTGTGGGATGATTCTGAAATTTTTTCTTTATTTCTCACCTTCATGTCTTTTAAACAGAGGTTAATGTATGAGGTAGCAGTCATAAGAGGTTGTATTCTGGTGTGGGGGAGAGCCCAAGTTAGAGGGAGAAGGACCCCCCCACACCCCTGACAAATGTGCTCTGATACATTTGTATGTGGACATTGTTGGCAGACTTTTGCTATAAACTTCAGGGAGATTTTAATAGTCGGGAACTATATGTGCACCATTTTCCCACGTTGCTTCTGAGAAGGCTGGAGGGAAGCTGTCTCGAGGGTAGCTTAAAGATTGCCGGGCCAAGCTCCTGTCTCCTTTCTCCACCACTTCCTAGCAGCAAGCTCCGTAAAGGCAAGCTGCACATGGCTGGCCTTAAAAGGGCCACGTTGGCCTTCCAGAAACTTTAAAACTGAATGAAGCCCAAGGGCCTTCTCTGATAGTTACACCTTGAGTGTGTGCTGGCCACTAATTGTTCTCTAGGCTTTCCTGGGAAGGTGGCTGAGCTTGGGACTTGGCTGTGAGGTCTGCCGTCTGTGAGCTGCTATTTGTCCACATATGATGTGGATCAAGACTGTTTGTCCATGGATCCTAGCTTTAATGTTTTTCAGTTTGGGAAAATGTTTCCTCTAGGTGGGACTTGTTCTGAGACTCCGAAGGCCTTGAGGTCCCAGAAACTGTTTCTAGGTTGGGTTCAGCTAGTGTTGGGAGATGGTCTGCTTTGAGAAGGGAGTCACAGGAACTTTGCAAATGGAGGTCCAGCTACCTAACTACACGTTTTTCCCCCAGCTCATCTCTAGTGATGCCGATGGAGCCATCCAAAGGGCAGGAAGATTCCGAGTGGAGAATGGCTCTACAGATGAGGTAAGGATGCCCCAGTTCCTGCATCACCACCAAGCACTCAGTAGCAGTGGACAAAGACCCCATGAGTACAGATGAGTCACCTAAACTGAGCCCTAGAAGGGACAAATAAGAGTTTTCCAGAGCTTTGCACAAAGCAGACATGAGGGGAATACCGTCATGGGGTCATAGAAGGTCTTTCAAAGGTCATCGTGAAGTCAAATAGTCACATGGGACTGGTCTGCCCACAGCAGCCCGGAGGGGGATCCGCAGCCTCTTTAATGAATCTCGGTTTCCCTAAGGATGAGACCTCCTGTCTCCATGCCCTCAGAACACTGGAATTACAGGTATGCACACACCACCATGCCAGTTCACAAAGTGCTGGGTATCGAACTCAGGGTTTCTTGTGTGTTAAGCAAGCACTCTGCCTGAGCTACGTCCCCAGTCTCACAATGTAAACTTTGAATACATATATATCTCATGGAGTTATCAAATAAGGGTGATTAGCATATCCAAATAAGGATATTTTATTTTATTATAGTTTAGTTACAGTGCTGAGAAAAATCCCAGGGCCTCATTTGTTCTAGGAAAGTGCTGTACCGCTACACTGCCCTCATGACCCAGAGCCTTTTAAATTGAAGTCCTTAATGCAGGGCACTGGGTGTGCTCCACAGAGCCATTTCTTACTGGAGATACTCAGAACTCTGAGCCTCCTCTGTCTGGCAGTCCAGCTCAGAAGACTGTTGCTAAGACACAAGGCAGCATCAGGGTGTGGTGGAGATGGCTTTAGGATTTAAAGCTCAGCCTTCCACTAATGTGACTTCCTGTCTCTGAGTCAATTTTCTGCTGAGTAGGATAGAGATGGGTCCTGCTCTGTGGCACCTGGTCTCACTGCGAGCTATTTGCATTTTATACTTAAGCACAAGATTTTCATAATCCACATTGAGTGTAATCTCATTAACACATCCCACATTACTAATTGTCAGGAGTTTTGTGACATCTTGATTCTGTCACCTGTCCTATTAGCTCCCCCACCGAGCAGCTTTGCGGCTCCTTCAGATGAGCTTGTCCTGCCATCTGCATGCTCGTTCCAATTATTAATTAAAATGAGCATTGCCCTGGGTAGACCACGGGGGACTCCCTCCCTGCTCCCTCTTATGTCAATTAGTTGATGGCAAAACAGAGGGGACAGCCTTCCAGCTCTTCACACATTTACCTTTGTCAGCATGGGAAGGTTATGTACTGTTTAGGGACGTGAAAATTCAATTTGGGGGAAGAGCACTTAATAATAAAGAGTGTATCATCTGGCTAGCAATTCCTTTTGGGGTATTATAAAAACATTTAAAATAGGGCAAGAGACAGAATAACCCTAATTTCTCTCCTAGAGACTGATTGTGAGTTACAGTCCAGCCGCACACTGGAATGCATAATTGAAGAACTGTGTTCTATTAGAATGAAGTTGGACTAGAGAAGTGTTCAGGGGGTAAGAGCACTTTCTCTGCAAACATGAAGACCCATGTCCTAATCCCAAGCACCCACACCAAAGCCGGGGCTGCACGTGCCTGTAGCTCCAGCATTAGAGGACAGAGGTTACTGGTAAATCCTGGGATCACCTGTGTCACCTGCACTTACGTGCATATCCCCACACACCTGCACATAACTGAAAATAGTTATAATAAATAAAATAATCTTTGACAAATATGTATTTCTAGAGAATAAGAAGAAGGTCAGAAGGCAGTTGTAGGGCCTCAGCATCCTAATTTATGCATTTCTATGTAAGCTACGTATTTTCCGAGTCTCTACTCAGTGGAATTGCTGATTGAATCTTTTAAAATTTTTGTGTTTAATTTTGAGATGGGGGTCTCACCATATAGCTCATTCAGTTTATCCTAGAACTCTGTGTAGCCTATGGGAGCTTTGAATTTATGAGCCTCCTGCCTCTGCCTCCTCACATATACTGGGATTACAGATGTGTGGCTCAAGTGTTTAACTCAATAAATAAATAAATAAGACCTTAAGCAGGAATTATCAGGAACAAACCGATGTGTGGCTCAAGTGTTTAACTCAATCAATCAATCAATCAATAAATAAATAAATAAATAAGACCTTAAGCAGGAATTATCAGGAACAAGCCAGATCTAGCTGTTCTACATAGAAATTTTTTCTAGCTTTTTTTCCTTTTCCTTCCCTCTATCTCTTCCTTCCTCCTTTCTTTTGATCTCACCGCCTCAGTGGAGCCTCAGTCTGTCTGTGTAACCTAGGATGGCCTTAAACTCATCCTCTTGCTTCCCTCCCCAAATGTCAAGACTGCAGGCCTGTACCACTGCGCCTGATTTCTGTGGTTCTGGGGATGGGACCAGGGCCCGTGGCATGCTTAGCAAGTACTCTACCAACTGAGCTATGGCCTCAGGCCCCAAGGCATTTCCTTTAATGAAAAAACAAGTGTCGGTATGCTAAGTACTGTTACTGTGTGTATATGCATGCGTGTATGTGCATAGGTATAGTATGTGAATATATGGTATGCATATATGTATATGTAAAGTAAATACATCTTTATAAATACACAACACAGACCCAGGAGTATTCAAGCCAATTGTGTCTTGTGGTTTTACTGTAGGAAAGAAGCAGATTGGGATGTGGAGGGGAGAGGAGAAAAGATTTTAAGTTTTGTTTGGTCTCACTTTTTTTTTTTTTTTTTTGCAATGAGCTTATGTTTATGTTTACAATTGTAATGATTCAGTATTTGTCTTCTTATTTTGCTGTGCTAGAGTCTCATGACCACAGGCAGCTCAAGGGAGACAGTTTATTTTGGTTTATGGCTCCTGAAGGGAAAAATACCTCGTGGTCAGGAAGCATGGTGGTGAGCAATAGGCAGGCAGCTGGGAACTCATGTCCCTAATGCAGGCACCAGAACAGAGCTCCTCTAGCCAGGCTGCACCATCTAACCCTCCCAAACAGTGCCAGCAACTGAGAAGCAAGCATTCAGATACCTGGGCCTGTGGGAGACATTTCCCACTCCAACCAATGCCACTGTGGTTTAAAAATACAGAGAGAGTCTTTTTAAAAAGAAGAAAAAGTCCAGCCTGCCTTGTCCTGGAGTTACCTGGGCAGTTTAGCCTGTGAGATGGAGCTAGTTAAGTGCATCCAGCCCTCTGTCAACCTTACCATGGAGAGGACTCAGGACTCGCAGCCATAGCATAAAACTGCTCTCGTTTTCTAGCCTGTATGTATGTGGGGATTTCCTGCAGAAGTCAAATATTTGGGGACATTTGAGTAGAATCGGGTATTTTGCATGAGTTTTGGTTAAATTTACATTGCCAGTAGGAGCATAAGGTGGTGAGTCTTCTGTGGAAACCTGTCTGGCTATCCACACTAAAACCGAATGCCTGGCCGGGCGTGGTGGCGCACGCCTTTAATCCCAGCACCTGGGAGGCAGAGGCAGGCGGATTTCTGAGTTCGGGGCCAACCTGGTCTACAAAGTGAGTTCCAGTACAGCCAGGGCTACACAGAGAAACCCTGTCTCGAAAAAAAACAAAAAACAAAAAACAAAAAAAACAAAAACCAAAAAAACCCCGAATGCCTGAGAGTGTGTGTATCCACCAAGGAGAATCCTATTCACAGTGGCGCCAGCTTCAAACAGCCTAAACATCCAACAACAGGACATCGCTCTTGGGGTTGTCCTATGGACCATATGGAGATGAAGAAAATAAGTCACTGCACTAACTACAGGATGAATGGCACACCCTGAAGGATATTGAAGGATAAAAAACCTGACTTAATGAATACACCTGAGAGAGTTTCATTCCTGTGTTGTCCCAGCAGGTGAAACTAACCCACACAGAGAGAGAAGTCCGGGAGTTGGCTGTGATTGGGTAATGGTTGGGAAATGAATGGTGAGGCTGTATGGAGACATTGTGTCTCCATCTAGACGGTAGTTACAAGGCTGACCCACACAGAAAATGGCTTGACTTCCGCCTCCTAGTCACCCTTTGCTCTCTGCAGTGCTGCCCATCATCAGGATGCAGAGGTCATTTCTTGGGATCCTGGGCAGAGGGTTTTGCCTGGTTCTCCATGTCTTTTGTCAGTTCCTATGAGCACTCTTGTCTCTCCTCACTGTGTGCATTTAACAAGGGAGAGAAGGTGTCTAGTTCTGTGAGACACAGTTTCTGGGTACTGGGGTTAAGGATTCAGTGAAGATACAAATGAGATAACTTTTTCGTCCTTATAAACAACCTCACCCTTACCAGCTGGCTCAGTAGAGGTACACAGTATGTCACTGCTCATAGCCCTGCCTCTTCCTGGATTCTTTTATTGTGAAGTTGCCTTGCTCACCCCTGGGGGGGGGGGGGGCGTGTGTGGTCCAAGGCAGGGACTTCAAAGATTCTGGCAGTTAAGCCTATAAGCCCCTCTCAGAGTTTTGTTTTTAAATGCATAAAACACACTATGATAAAGGGAAAACATTTTAAACATAATTTATGGTACAGATACATAGGATTTTTACTACATTAGAGATCCGACCCAGTATCAGGTTTCAATAAGCTCTGTAATGTTAAATCTGCGGTATAGACCATTGCTTTGCAAATGTCATTGTTACCAGAATTACCTGCATGGTATACAAATGCAGGAGGACCTGGCTTTGGACCTCAGTACTGAAGGGAGGGAAGGGAGAAAGAAGGGAAGAGGGAGGGAGGGGAAAAAGGAAAAGGAAGAAAAAAATGAGAAGATTCACAGGCTCCACCTAGAGAGCTCTGGGGAAGCAGGCTCATAGCAGAGCCAGAAGCACACACTGCAACACATTTGAGGAGCACTTAGCCAAGGCTCTGCTGGAGAGAAACCTCTTTGGTTTCTGAACCCAGGGCCTGGAAGCTCCCAAATCCAGTGCTGTGGTCACAGCGTTCTCTCAAATCATGGAACTTTCTAGGATCTAGGGCCTTGAAACCATGACACCAACCTCTCTGGCGTCTGTGTGATGGGGCCAGCTCCCTGGCCTGGGTGCCCCTTTGTGGGGTAGGTGGAGACCTGAGGCTGGCCAGTGTGCCCCGCATCATGCCTTAGCTGCATGTACCTGGTTGCATAATGGAAAGCTTTGTGAAGCAGGAGTGCTGCCAGGACTCATGGTGAAAGACAAGTGACTGCAGATAATGAATCATGCAGAAATCCTCCAAGGAACAGATGCCAATTCACTGCAGCTCCTGAGTCACCCCAAAAGGTCAACACGAAGAGGAAACACCATGAGATGCTCACGGTTAACCTTTCCAACAGGGAGCACATAGGCAGCCTAGGAAGGTTTATCTAGATGAGCTCAGGACACGCCTCACCTGCATGGTGTTCTGGCTGGATCTGTCTGTGAAGAAGCATCAGACAGCCATAAGATAAAGACTGCTTTACTGAAAAAGCAAAGGAGGACACAATGTGCTTCAAAATGCCAGTGTCACAGAAGACAGAAATCTGAAAATGTTTTGAAGGGAATCTAAATGAGACCCAGCAACAAAATGATCATGTGCTGCAGCCAGGAACGTTCATCAGCATTGAGAATGTTGACAAGTGTGGAATACAGATGATAATATATTGTATAAATGCTAGCTTTAGGAAACTGATAAAGCTGAACTGCAGGTCTAGTGCGGTAGCTCAATGGTTGAGTGCCTGCCTAGCATATAAAAGGATCAAGGTTCAAACCCCAGCACCAGGAAAAAGACTATGTTCTACTTATGTAAGAAAAGACCCCTTTTCCTGAGGAGCATATACTGAAGATTTTAGGGATAAAGAGCTTTTACTTGTACAATTGAGTCTTTAGTGGCTCAGGAAGAAAGGTGTGTTCTGGGTGGATGGCTCTGTCGGCCAGAATATGTGTACAAATGTGAGGACCTGAGCTCAGAGTCCCAGCACCCATGTTAAAAGCCAGGTACAGCAACAGGCACTTGTAATCCCAGAAGTGGTATGGGCTTTAGAGACAGATGGGTCCCTGGAACTTACTGTCTGGAAATCCTTGCCAATCTGTGAGTGTCAGATTCAATGAGAGACCAGGTAACATCAACCTCAGACCTCCATAGATACACATACACCTCTTCTTATTCTTACAGCTTTTAGCTTTTGAGGAAAATCAAGGAAAAAATCTTAAGACAAAATAAGAAACTTTAACTGGATGGTGGTGGTGCACACCTTTAATCCCAGCACTCAGGAGGCAGAGGCAGGCTGATTTCTGAGTTTGAGGCCTACCTGGTCTACACAGCAAGTTCCAAGATAACCAGAGCTATACATAGAAACCCTGTCTCTGAAAGAAAAAAAAAAAACAAAAAAATTTTAACCTTCATTTTTACTCCCTAGAGTGTTAAAAACCCAAATCATTTTTTAAAAGACACAAACAATAATATAATAGGTAAGATTTTAAAAACAAGCAAAACCGACATATGACTGGAGGAGTTTCAGCCCCAGCTCAGCTGGTCAGCAGCACACACTTGGGCAGCATTCGGTTTCCTCATAAACTGTTGGCAGTGGTTCCAGACAAAGGCAGTTCTGCCTACAACTTGGCATTTAGAGCACTGGGCAGATGTCAGTATACCCAGAGCCATGGCACAGACAGCTTCCTCATTTACCTCATAAGGCAGTGTGAGCCAAAAAGCATGGCAGAAACACACGGAGAGAAGATGCCAGTGAATGCCCTCAGGAACAGCCGTGACACACCCATCCCCTTTAAAGTCCAGTGGTAGGTTCAGCAGTCTAAGACCCATTCACCGTCAGAAGAACTATTGCGATGTGGCTTTCTCTTCCTTTTAATCTAGTCTACAAAGACCTGGCAATGAAAAAATTTGAAAGCCTCTTTGTAAATTGAAAATTGAAGAAAACTTCAACATGGTATGAACTGATCACAACCATCTAAAAAGTCACCAAGGCATGTCACATGTCACACATCACAGAATCACACACATGTTCTGGATAGTCTGTTTTCCATGAATGGCATGATGTAAACTCCATATAGAGCTTCTCCCTGATAACTTTTCACACAATCTCAGCCTGGCATCAAAACCCACATGTTCACTGTAAGAAGATTTAATGTCTCGTGAAGATAGGAAAAGAGGAGCTGGAGAGGTGGCTCAGAGGTTAAGAACACTCACTGTTCTTGGTGAGGACCCAGGTTCAGTTCCTAGTACCTACATGGCAGCGCACAACTACTTGTAACTCCAGCTCCAGGAGATCTAATGGCCTCTTCTGACATACACACACATACATACAAATAAAAAACAAATGAATCTTTTTAAAAATAAAATGAGAAGTGACAGGCTGGGTTAGTTGACAAAGTATTAGTGGAAATTGATCTTTAATAATATATGTCCAACTGATGACAGTGAAGTATGAGAGAACATGTATAACATGGTATAACATGAGCATCTTGATTAGTAAGGATATGGGGAGTCTTTCTAATATAACACTAACACATTAGAGCCACATGGTGCAAATCTGAGAAGTTTAGAATATCCCTGAGGCCAAAATTGCCATAAATAAGTTTGGAGTAGAAATTTAATTAGAAGAAATAGTTTGCACTGTGTTCAAAGGTCTCAGAAATTATTTTTAAAATACTACACAATGTTTAGGGAGACAAAAAATAGGTACCGCACAAAACAAAAAATCATAGGTAACCAATAAATATGAAGAAATTGGATTAAGGCCACTATTCATTTGAGTAGTTAATTCTTGAGGGAGTAAACACCAATAAAGGAGTGAGTTCAACCTAGAGAAGTGGGTCAGGGAGACATTGCAGTGGGTAAGGATGCTGGCTGCCAAGCCTGTCCTCAGAATTCACACAGTGTGCAGAACAAGTTGTCATGACTTCCACACATGCTCAGTGACACGTGCTTCCACATACGTCTACACAGCACACAATAAAAAATGGGAAAGGAGGGATGACTCAATGGTTTAAGAGTATTTGCTGCATGATCATGACAACCAGGGCTTGGATCTCAACAGCTAGTAACCATATAGGTGCCTGTGACTGACAGGAGGTCACTGGGGTGTACTGACTTGCAGCCTAGATGAGAAAATGCAAGCTTCATGTCTAGGGAGAGATCTTTCCTCAAAGGAATAGTTAGAGGGTGATAGGCAAGAACATCTTAAGATGCCTTTTCCCTAGTCTTGGCTCACCTACATACATGTGTATACACACACACAATATCAGAGTTTTATTTGTTTTGCTTTGTTTTGTTTTGTTTGAGACAAGGTCTCTCTACAAATCCCCGGCTGACCTGGAACTCACTATGTAGACCAGGCTGGCGCTGAACTCACAAAGCCCCTCCCTCCCAAATGCTAGGATTAAAGGCATATGCCACCACACCTGGTATATCAGTTTTTAAATGGAAATAATGTTTAGTCTACCTATTAGATGAAGGAACACAAATATAAACACATTAAGATTACATCTTTAATATTAAATTGTTAAGAAGAAATGCTAAGGTATAGGGACACGAGTGTCCTCAGTCCCTGCTCCTGGGACTGGGATGCTGCACCAGCCTTCTAGAGTTGGGTTGGTGAATCCTTCCAGAGAGCATACCTCTTGGAAAAATGACTCAACTCCTAAGAACTTATTCTAAAGAAGCAATTAGACAAGTAATTATGTACATGTGGAATTAAATGCAAATCATACATTATTTATTAGAATCCAGTATCATTAATTATTTGTATTAAATCCACATAATATACTAGTATAGAGCTTTAAGTATAATATCACAGAAGGGGTGTGTGTGTGTGTAAAAAATATTAACTGGAAAGGAAATCCTTCAAACTGCATGATTTGGTATGTTTCCATGCTGTTAAGAAAAAAAAAACAAAAACTAGGTGTTGGTATATACCTTTAATCCCAGCTCTCTGGAGGCAGAGTCAGGCAGATCTCTAAGTTCAAAGCCAGCCTCGTCTACAGAATCAGTTCAGGACAGCCAGGGCTACACAGAGAAACCCAATCTTGGAAAAAAAAGAAAAAGGAGGGGGTGGAGAAAGAAAGAAAAAATAGCTGTGTGTGTGGATGGTGGAGAGCAGTTCGGCTGTTAATTGGAGTTCTCTAAAGCAAGAGAAGTGATGGAATGAATATCTATTAAAAGGAGATCTATTAGCTCAGCTTACATGGTGTGATCTGAGTACTCCAATGATGGCTGTCTTCACACTGGAAAGGGTGAGGATCCAGTAGCTACCTGGTCCACAAGGATGGACACCTCAAGCTGTCCCAGTCTGATGCTGAAGGCCTGGAGGATTCCTGGCGAGCCACTGGTCTTCAGCGTTCTGATATCAGCAAAGAAGAGCAGCAGTGGCAGCAGCAACAGGGTAGTTGATCCAACAGCAAGGTATAAAAGGCCTTTTTCCTCAGACCTCCTTTTTTCAGGCCTCCACCAGAATGGCTCTTCCCACTTCAGACAACCTAATCAAGAAAACCTCTCACAGATGTGCCCGATGGCTTTCCTCTTAGTTGATTTCAGATCCAGTCAAGTTGGCAACCAGGATTAATCACCATTAATAATGACTGTCTTTTATAGGGCTATTCATTCTGTTTGTCCATATTTTACACACCAACTAGGTAAGGTACATTTTCAAGTTCTAGAAAGCAAATGAACTTGAGTAAGACGTTAACCAATGTCCTCTGGATGAAATGTGCTGGCAATAGGGTAGCAAGAACTGGTGCCTAGGGGACACCAATCTCCAGGTATCTGGATGCCATACACCAGAGAAGAGAAAACTTTACATCTGTTAGAACTGAGTTCACTCATTTTTCTTTCTGCACCCTGAAGATGTCTGGAGTGTTTCTGTGACATGACTTTACACAGGACGTCATTGCTGGTGCGAGCATGTGGTGACAGCTCTTATGTGTGTGTGCTTTTAGTGCTGACCTTTTCTACCCTGGCTCTTCGACTTCTGGTTTAGTGCTAGTTTCATGTTCACTTTCTGAGTAAACATTTTAACGACACAGCTCTGCTTTGTTCCATACAGAGTGCAGCCGCTCTGCCAGGCACTTGGCGAAGGACAGACGTGCACTTAGAAAACCCGGAGTACCACACTCGGTGGTATTTCAAGTACTTTTTAGGACAAGGTAATTATGTCCTTGTGGTGACTGGGGGAAGAAATTCTGTTCAAACCTTCATAATAATTTCAAACACTGTGTATGAGTGGAATAAAATCATTCAGGACAACAGCGTCAGAGCACTTCATGGTAAGGTCAGGAGTGAGCTTCATGGGCCAAAAGCTTCAACTCAGAGCTTTCTTGATTGTGGCTTGGTCTGTTGTGAGGAGTGGTGTGGGGGTTGGGTTAATGCTGTTTTAATCCCTGGTTAAGAGGGAATTAGCTCATAGGAATGAGTCCTTTGATAGATAAGAATTTTCAGGATGGAAAAAAGGCTTTAACTTAGCAAGGTCAGTACCCTATCTGCATGAGTTCTAAACATTTCACTTGAGACCATGAAGAAGAACAATGGTTTCCTGAGCAACCTCTTGGCCATAAAACTGAGGACTCTGCCACATTCACTCACCAATGACAAGTTTTTGTCTGGTGGACAGTATATGTACCCGTGAGGAGCAGTGCAAAGTGAACCAAACCCCTGCCCTCACAGAGCCTATCGACAAGGTTTGCAACTTGGTTCTGCTCTTATTAGCCTTGGGACTTGAACTTGGCTTCTCTGTCTGTAAAGTGGAGCTGTTTTTAGTCCTTCCCTATAGGTCTAAACAAAGCTTCCAATGAGATATGCAAGAATAACTAAACTTGGTGCCTAACACACACCAAGAGCTCAGTTGCTCAGGTTTTAGACTGTACATTTAGAAAGAGCACATGGAAAGATGGGGAGCAGATGTGTCACTAATGAGAGCAGGGCTGGGAACGGAGGGCGAGTAACTGATGTGAAGTTTGAAATGGCAGAGATGTGCCATGGGGCATCCATTGTGGAACATGATGCTCAAGCCAGGAAATGAGAGTGATGTCTTTTAAATGTCAGTTATAGGGCTCAGACAGCAAGGGCAATTGCACTGCAACATGATAACCTGAGTTCAAATCCCCAGCCCCATGTAAAAAATCTGGGCATGACTGAGCATGCCTGCAGTACAACACCAGAAAGACAAGCAGGTAGATACTGGGAGCTCACTGGCCAGATAACCCGGCCAAAATGGAGAATATCCAGTTAATCGAGAGATCCTATCACAAGGCAATAAAGCTGAGAGCAGTGAAGGAATATACCCAGTATCCTCCCTTGACTTCCTAAATGCATAGAGAGGCACACACACCCACACATCCATGTTTGTGCAACACACACACCCCACCCAATGTGCTCCACATGAAAGACAAAGAAAACTGTTACAGTATTATTCTAAAAAGCTCTGGTCTGGCCAGGCAGGGTTACTTGGGTGGGTAGGGGATATAGAAGCATTTAGCAAGAAAGCAATGTGCTGGTCATTTTCCCTGTGGCTGTGCAGGAAGTGCTCACAGCAAAAGAGTTGCTGTGAGTTTGAACACACCCAGCATCCAAAGAGATGATGCAAAGCCTCGAACTGGATTTAACAAGAAGGAATCAAGCAATTAAGTTTGAGGCCAACGTGATCTACACAGCAAGCTATAGTTCAGCCAGGGAAGGCTCTATGGTTGGTGGCAGCAAATAGTTCAGTGGTATCAGAGGACTAGAACCTTCCCCTTTTCTGATTCTCAACCTTAGTGCGATAGCTTTGCCCTCCTTAGGACCATACAATGGCTGCAGCAGCTCCAGACATCCCCTGACACTACAACATCCAGAGGAGGGTGTCACCTTTAGAGTGGGAATCCTTTTCATAAGGCTCTCGGCAGATTTCTCGTCCTGTCTCAGCCAGCATTGAATCACATGTTCATTTCTGAGCCACTTGCTGGCCAGAGGAAAGTGGCTGCACGATTAGTGGTCAGTCCTATCCAAGTCAGCCTTAGGATAGCACGTGAGGGCTGGCTGCTTCTGTTTGAAGGACCCAGCTCCATCCTTACTGACTGTCTCTTCTCTAGTCCATCAGAATTACATTGGAAATGATGCAGAGAAGAGCCCCTTCTTCTTATCTGTCACCCTTTCTGACCAGAATAATCAGCGTGTTCCTCAGTATCGTGCGATTCTTTGGCGGAAAACCGTGAGTACCCGACTTGGTTTGGTGTGGCCTGATCAGCACACGTGCTGGGAGGGCCTTGTAGTTCACCCCATGTCAGTTCAGTTAGCGCCTTTCAGGTGATTCATCTCGCTGTAGATGGTTCAGAGCCCACTGTTCTGTGCTGGGGCCTCCAAGCTCTGCTTACCAGTAGCTTCTCCCCTGTCTCAAAGTCACTCTCAAAATCAGCCACTTCCTAAGTCTTGGCCTCTGGGAAATAGTAGTATGTTTTATAGAACATACTACTTCATTAATCTTAGCTATTACTTTTGGGTTGTTATGAGACTGGGTTTCTCTGTGAACCTTGGTTGTCCTACAACATACACACTCACACCCCTACACACATACATGTACATATAAATGTATAGCAATAAAGTAACTTTAAACTTCCTAGAAAGAAAGGTTGAGGATATGGCTTTGTTGATAGGACATTCACCTAGCTTGCCTGAAATCCTGTGTTGAGTCCAAGCACTGTGTAAACCAGGTGAGATGGTGCATGCCTGTGATCCCATCACTTGGGAATTGGAGGCAAGAGAATCAGTAGTTTCAAGGCCACTTATGTAGCAAGTTTGATGTTATTTCCCCAAATATGAGACTATCTCACAAAGAAAAAAAAACAGGAAAAAAATTCTAGAAACTACTACTATTCAACAAATTATAATTAGGTACTTCTAAAATAGTGAGCTAAAATAATAAGAATAAAAACAAACATTATGCACTTGGTATATGCTAGATCAATGGTTCTCAACCTTCCTAATGCTGTGACCCTTTAATATGGTTCCTGATGTTATAGTTCCCCCCAACCATAAAATTATTTTTGTTGCTACTTCATAACTGTAATGTTGCTATTGTTATGAATCATAATGTAAATGTCTGTGTTTTCTGATGGTCTTAGCTGACCCCACAGGTTGAAAACCACTAGATGTTTTCTTAAGTACCCAAATCTCACTCACTGCTATTGCAATGACAGAAGTTAAATGGCCTGACAAAAGTCCCTGCACATAGATGACAGACCAAGTATATTCCAGAGCTCAGAGACCAAGGTGTCACCACTGTGCATAATGCATTCTGTGTGTCTTCCACCCAAGGGTACACTCTTGTCTCCCTCAGTGTCCTCCCCATGTGTCACTATGCCTCACAAGGTGGCACAGCTCCAGGAGTATGTGTTGAATGAATAGCTAACTCCAGGGCCCAGTTTAACAATGCTGACTGCTGCCGCCCCCATTGAAGTAAACTTTTACAGTATTTTCAGAAATTGTTCTTTTTCTGAAGCAAATCTGGGATAAAAATCTTGTTTGGTGTCTCTCATGAACTTATTTCCATCAGAGGCATGTTCATTACAGGGGACTTCAGGGGGACCAAGGTTCACAGGGACAGGTGCTTTCCAATGACTCAAAAGATTTGGAAGGACCAACACATCTGCTCTCAATGTCATCACCATAAACCTGTGTAACAAGCCGAGCCAGAAGTGGGTCTGGGAGCCCTGTGTGAGTGGCGGGGGCAGAGGGCATACATGTCAGTGGGTGCCCATTGTTCTCCTAGTGAAAAACTTCTGTGCCTGAATCCAGCCCCTTATCTACTACACTGGGCAGGCGATTTTCTGTTTTCTGTTTGATTGATTGATTGATTGATTTTTGCTTATGTTTGCTCATTACAACGTTCCAGACCCTTCTGCTTTCAGGGTCCTCTTCAGGAAGACTGTGGTTTGGGGCAAATAATTGGACTTTCCTTCTTGCTGTTTCTCTAGCAGTTAATCTTTAGGTATGATCTTTAGGTATGATCTTTTAGGCTGAGACCTCATGACAGCAGAACACATTTGAGTAAGAAGTTTTCATATCGAATTAATTATGTGCAGTGGGACGCATGCACCACCCCCATGACCTCTGGTATAGAACTCATTGGTCCCTTCCAGTGTCTTAGGTCCTGGGAAAGTGCATGTTCCTGAAATCTGTCGGTCTTGCTCTTTGACCCTTGTGAAGCTCCTCTCTGGCACAACCTCAGGTTTTTGCTTGCCTCTGGGCCTCAGCTCTATAACTTACCCAGGGCTCAGCCCTGCAAGCCATGGCCTTAGGCCCATATCTGTATCTTGCCAGTCATCCATGCTGGTAGCTATTGCCCTTCACCATGTCTCCACAGGGGCCACATGCATGTCAGACTCCTGTGAGAGGCCCTGGCCAGGAAGAAGCCTCTGGCTCTAGTACTATGTTTCCTACAGGGCTCACTTAGGTGTCACTACAGGGAGAACTGCAGTTTGCCATGCCCTCATGGTCTGACGTCTAACCCCGTAGCCCACCTCTTTTCTTTCTTTCCTTCTGACCCCTTCTGTCTTTCTGGAATGAACTTATTTGATACCCTATCTTCTTTCTTCTTGACATCAACTATGTCCTTATCTTAGATGCTTGCTGGGTGTTCAGAAAGAGCAGGCAAAACAAATGCAGGGGGAAACTGACTTATTTCCATTTCTGAAGCAGTTATCTGCTTTAATATCGACTGTGGTCACCACCTTGTAGGGAACAAAGCTAATGAAGGTGCTGAGACCCCTGAAAATGAGGTCAGGGAGAGCTTGCACATGGGGATCCAAAGGATGAAGGCTGTAGGCACTGGCAAAGGAGAGGGGAGATGGGAAGTATTCCAGGCAGAAGGAAGAAGGACTAACAGACAATAAATAGTATTTTATGGGGCTACTCTTAGCCACTATTAAAGAAGTGTGAGGGTGAGATTCAAGCCCCCAGACCACTGTGAAAGCAGCCCAGGGCTGGCCATCAAGAATATTAGCCCCCTCCCCCGACAAGAGCCCATGCCTAACCCTGACAAGAGCCCATGCCTTCATCTAAAGCCTCTCCTCTGGCTTCTAAACTTGTGGGCCAGCAGCAAGATAAGGGTTTGCTCCAAGCTACCAATGGATATAATGAAGGGAGGTGAGAAAAATGAGGTCGGAATGTTGACAGAAGTCAGTTACAAAATTCCAGGAACTGGAAGCGAGCACTGGTGGCTGGGGGAAGTACAACTGTGAGTCTGCCCAGCCCAGTGCACACAGGCTCGTGCTGTCTCGGGTTAAATGCAGTCGGAAGAGCAGACCGTATCACCCTACTGTAAACAGTCCTTTCTGTGTCTCTATGCTTGGGGTTTTTAGGTGTTAGGAATGGAGCCAGGGTAAAGCACATACTAAGCAAGCACTCTGCCACTGGGCTGCATGCCAGCACTGAGCTGGTCCCATCTAAACACGCCGTGATGGTTTGTATATAGAAACAACTCAAACGCACTGTAGAAACTCCATCCAGACAATACAGCAGGTGAACAGAAGAGGACAAAGCCTGCTGCTCAGTCTGTCTCAGCACACTTCTGGGAGTCTCTACAAGTGCACATGGGTGTGCGAAGGCACGTGCACTCACATGTACATGTGCAGACATGCATGCATGTATACGCATGTGCATTACTACGCGAACCAGGTGATATCCAGCTCGTTCTTCTGAATCTGCGCAGTGCTCACCTCTGGCTGCCTACTGTGTACTGACACAGGCTTCTGCGTATGGCACTTGATGTCTCCACCAGAAAGTAGAGTGTTTTTATTTGAGTATTGACTCTCGAAAGCTGAAGACAGGAAATGGGAAGGGAGGGTTTTGCCAGAAAGAAAACCATGAGTCCAGGCCTTGCAAGTCCTGGGCTCCTGTCATAGTCATTCATGAAGGTGTCATTGTCACCTACCACAAGCTGTTCCGGGCTTGCCTTTAGAGTTGCCTCTGGTATGTTTGATGAGAAGAGAAGGTGGTAAGGAGGAGGCTAAGCAGAGGCCCAGAGCTGAGGGAGCACAGAGCTGAGGGAGCCACAGAGCTGAGGGAACCACAGAGCTGAGGGAGCACAGAGCTGAGGGAGCCACAGAGCTGAGGGAGCACAGAGCTGGGGGAGCACAGAGCTGAGGGAGGCACAGAGCTGGGGGAGGCACAGAGCTGAGGGAGGCCCAGAGCTGAGGGAGCACAGAGCTGAGGGAGCACAGAGCTGGGGGAGCACAGAACTGAGGGAGCACAGAGCTGAGGGAGCACAGAGCTGAGGGAGGCCCAGAGCTGGGGGAGCACAGAGCTGAGGGAGGCCCAGAGCTGGGGGAGCACAGAGCTGAGGGAGCACAGAGCTGAGGGAGGCACAGAGCTGAGGGAGGCACAGAGCTGAGGCCACCTTGAGCAGGTTAGCCTCCTGTGTAGCTAAACACACCACAGGAAGAGCTCAGCTCCCAGTAGTGGGACCTGAGAAGTTTAAAAAGAGAGCTACTGAACCGGGCATGGTGGCGCACACCTTTAATCCCAGCACTCGGGAGGCAGAGGCAGGCGGATTTCTGAGTTTGAGGGCAGCCTGGTCTACAAAGTGAGTTCCAGGACAGCCAGGGCTATACAGAGAAACCCTGTCTCGGAGAGAGAGAGAGAGAGAGAGAGAGAGAGAGAGAGAGAGAGCGCTATTATCACCATGGTTTTGAGTTTGACAATATTTCCAATCTGTACCGAAAAGGCAAGTTTAGTCCAGTGAAGAAGCCAGGAGGAGGGCTGAGGCCCTGTATAGGAATAATTGTTCATGGCCAGTGGCAAGACCAGAGAGTCAGGTCTCTTGTACATTGGTTTCTTCACTCACAGAGATCACAGGCTGGAAAAGGCAAAGGAACTCTACCCCAGGCCCTTGTCCTGGCTTGGACAGAGAAGCTGGTAGAAGCGTCCCACAGTCACAGGACAAGTATTTACTTCTTGTTTTTAAAAAAGATGTATTTCTTTATTATATGTAAGTACACTGTAGCTGTCTTCAGACACTTTTTCTTCTCTCTCTGGCCCTGCTCACACTGGCCCCACTCACTCTGGTCCAAAGATTTATTTATTATTATATCTAAGTACACTGTAGCTGTCTTCAGACATCACCAAAAAGGGCATCAGATCTCATTACGGATGGTTGTGAGCCACCATGTGGTTGCTGGGATTTGAACTCACGACCTTTGGAAGAGCAGTCAGTGCTCTTAACCAATGAGCCATCTCTCCAGCCCAAGTATTTACTTCTTTGTTCATTTCCTGCAAAGACATCCTGACCCTCCCCTGGTTGTTAGTGATGCCAGTTTTATGATTCACCAGAATTACAAAGAAGCCTTTCACTGGGTTGTGTTTGATGACCTCATCTGCTCTCTGTGGAACGCCTGGGTAAGTGGCAGGGAGAGAAGACTGGAGCAGCTCATCTGGACTGGGTGGTCTGGACCCGGGACTACTCAGGCAGCTCCTTGGTCCTGTTCATTAGATAAGGATTTATCTAGCCCGTCCTATGAGTTAGTCACAGTAAGTTCTCATTGAATGAATAAATGACTTTAAGTAAGCCTGCAGTGAACACATTATTAAAACTTTGCTGGAAGATTTGGGTGATTTCTAGTTGAAGGTCTTTGACCTGGTGTCATGGTACTTGAGTCTCATTGAACAAATGGAGACTTTGTTTTGTTTTGTTTTGTTTTGTTTTTTTAAATCTTTGACCTGTAACTGATTTTTAGCTCAGAGAGCAACCAAATCCCCTTTCGGCAGATTTGGATGGTGTGGTTCGTGGGTTACTGTTAAGCAGAGATGGTGACAGACATGAAAAGAGGAAAGGTCTGTGTTGCTCACAGCTATGGAGGCTCTGAAGCCTTGGCCAGCCGTCCATGCTCTGGGGCAGGTGGTTAGGCGACACTTCACAGCAGGATCCATGGAGCTGGAGGATGATGTTTACCTCATGACAGCTGGGAACCAAGAGACCAGGGTTCTACTTCCCCATCTGAAAGCACATCACCCCTGTGACCCGAGACTTCCCACTAGATCCAGCTCTTAACCTTCTAGTACCTTCTAATAGTGCCACAGACTAGGTGACAGAGTCTTCAACACATGGACAGTTGTGTGTTTTGTATCCAAACTGTAGCAGATGGTTTAACTGTCCACCATGGTACTAAGATGCTGAGGCCTGATATGTTGAAGAGTTCTGCTCAGAACCAGAAATGTGTAATCAGAGCGAGGGGTGTGGTCAGCCAGAGCAGGATTTTTTTCCCCATGTAGGATGTTTGTTTAGACACCCAACCTTAAAGAAGAATGCAAGCCCACAGGCATGGTCTCACTACAGTGAGAGGTGAGGCTCTTCAGGGGGAAGGGGCTGGACTCATCACTCATTGGTACTTTGATTCTTCCAGGGTACACAAAAAATATGCCTCCCCTACAGTCCCACAAAAACGCTGTCTGTGAAGTCCATCTTAAGGTAAGTACTTACGGACAGAGGCCCACGCAATTTGGAGGTCTGTATGGATTGCCTGTTCCTAGGATCCAATGCTTTAGCTTTCCTTGATTGACATGCCAGGCACTTTGTCAAGCCAGGCATTCCCTTCTAGAGTCTTCAAGGTAGCCCAGATGCCAGGACAGTCATTGTTACAGGTGATAAGATGGAGGTTCAAAGAGGGACCTCACAGTCAACATCTTGCACATCTGTCTGGTCATGGCTCCTGAGCATCTCTCTAGGCTGCATTCTTTGCCCACTGCTATTTTTTCCTTGTGTTCACTTGGATACTTCGGGTTTAGGAAAAAAAAATCAAGAAATGGTTTTCATTTTATTTTTATACTTTGCAATAGAAACCCAGATGTCAGCAACGGCTCCCTGGGGGATTTGCTTTATTCTTCACTGAACAGCGAGTGAAAGGATGGCCACATCTGGCTGCTACCCTGGCTTCCTACCTCCCTCTCATCTCCACCCAGATGGAGCCTGTCACTCTGTCCCCAGATAAGATATGACATCCTAGCGACAGTAGCTTCTTTGTCAGACACTACAGAGTTGCCAGCATTTCCTCAGTGACTCTAACTCAGCTGCACAATGTCGATCTACAGTTGTCTCCATTCACCTATGAGGAGTCAGGGCCTCAGGAAGCAGGAGGATCCTGCAGAGCTAGGAAACTACAAGATTTAGACCTAAGTCTCTGTGGCTCTGGGTTCAGAGGTCAAGAGTATCATAGACCTTATGAAACTGCCAATGATGGACAATAAATAAGTCAACAGCAATCTGGGGGAATAGCAGGGAGTCCCTGATGGCACCTCTAACTGATGAGTGCCCTGAGGGGACAGTGACACATGGCAACTGGTGAATTTCATGGATTCGCTCATTCTCCACTCACTCGCTGATCTGTGTTTCCAGTGTGTCAGCCCCCTCAGAGAATCTACCGTGATTTCCCTAGATAAGATCGTCTATCTAGAGAATCATGCCTTACTCCCTATTGCTTCAGTCCCTGCCTCACTGGCTCACTCTGTCTGCTCTGTTTCAGTGCCATGAACCTGGACAAGTTTGAGAAAGGACCTAGGGAAATTTTTCATCCCGAGATACAAAAGGTAAAGGAAGCTGTGAGGCTCCATGACTTCAGAACTTCCATAGACTTGATCTCACCTTGCCAGGACAGTCTGAGGGGTGCTGTCATAACTGGGGGCAGGTTATCAGGTATATATATATATATATATATATATATATATATATATATATATATATGCTTTATACACATACACACACACACACACACACACACACACACACACATCAATTTAGCTCTGAAAACTTAAAACTGCAGCCATCCTCACTAGGATGCTAGTCATCAGAGCTACATGGCATGGAAGAAGCTGGAGAGGCAGCCTGGAGCTGTGTCCAGGAGGCACCGGGACCTGTGCTGAGTGGGGAAAATGAGTCCGTTTGTGGGGAAATAACTCACGCGAGCTGTGGAGGACTGGTCAGAACAGGTAGTGTTTTTCTGAATGCCTTTAAGATGAGCTTTCAAACTGAGGCCATTCATTGCCTTTCGACAATGCTCAACCCAAACATAGAGTTGAATATTCTCATGACTTAGCTTTCATTTAATTTGTAAAATGGTTTGTTCAACCATGGGGACTGGCATGGTAGAAGGGGAGAGCTGACTCCTGTAAGGTGTCTTCTGATTGTCCTCTGTTCCGCAAGGCACCTGTGTGCATGTTATACACACTCATGTACACACACACACACACACACACACACACACACCAAATAAAACAAAACAAAACAAAACACAATTAAATAGTACTTATACCCTGCTAGAATAAAGTCAGGCAAAATTGAGTCTGTTAGATTAAACTAAGCAAATTAAGCTGTGCTATACCTAAAGTGACTGTGGTGGCCTTAAAACAAATTAGAATTATAAATATATCAGCAGCAGCGTGCCTTTAGTACTTCATAATACAAGTTGGGTTTCTTAAATACAGGATCTTACCGTATGGCCCATGCTAGCCTAGAGCCCACTTCCTAACTCAGGGTGGTCTCAAGCTCATCTCCTTCCTTCTTAGCCTCTGGAGGATGAGCAACAGGAATACTCCCACACCAGGCTGTGAGAGCAGATTCTTAGTTCATTCCCTCTGATCACCACGACTAGCCCACTCTAAAGGCCCTGCCCCAGAGTCCTGGGGTTGCTGCCCAGGGGTGCCTTTCTCTCACAACAGTCACACTATCAGAGTTGTCACCCAGCTTCTACACAGTATTGTCAGAAACCCTGTCAGTCACAGGACTCCTAGGGTGAGTAGAAGCTGAACCAATCTCGGTGTGAGCAGGGAGCTGCTGCCCTTCTGCCTCTCTTTGCTAGAATGCAGTGGGATTTTTCTTGACCCAAATCCTTCCAAAAGCAATGTGTGTGAATAAGTTGGCTTTGGATAAGTGGGAGAAGCGGATATGTGTGTGCCACCTTCCTGACCCTAGCCATCACCTAGATAGTTGTAGGTCTAGCTAGTTCTAGCTAACTTTCCTGATGACCATGGATTATATAAAAATCTACAGGATGAAATCTCAATGTTTAAAGCATTTCTTGGTTTTTTTAAGTACATGTGAAATTATGTACTCTTTTTTCTTTGGTTGGTTTTGTTTTTGTTTTTTGAAACAGGGTTTCTCTGTATAGCCCTGGCTGTCCTGGAACTCACTCTGTATATCAGGCTGGCCTAGAACTCAGAGATCCACCAGCCTCTGCCTCTTGAGTGCTGAGATTAAAGGCGTGCCCCACCACTGCCTGGAAAATCATGCACTCTTTTTTTTTGGGGGGGGGGCGGGTTGGAGACAGGGTTTCTCTGTATAGCCCTGGCTGTCCTGGAACTCACTTTGTAGACCAGGCTGGCCTTGAACTCAGAAATCCGCCTGCCTCTGCCTCCCGAGTGCTGGGATTAAAGGCGTGCACCACCACGCCCGGCAAAATCATGCACTCTTAAATCTAATATTTTAGTTTTCTTAAACTTAATATTAGCAACAAACTAATAATCAAAATCAAAATTCCATTAAAAAAAAATACCAGGAGCTGGCACAAGTTTGAAGACTGACTTCAGATCCCCAGAGCCCACTTAAAACAGTAGCTGGCATCCATCGTCCCAGCACTCCTGCAGCAAGATGAAGGGCAGAGACTGGGAAATCTTCAGGGCCTGTGGGGCAGCTAGCCTGTCACAGTAGAAAATAATAAGAAACCCAGTCTCAGGCAGTGTGGAACATGAAAACCAACACCACAGCTTATATCTGATATCACATATGATCTGTGGCACACACATGTCTACATATGTACACATGTATGTACACAAACATGTATAAACAGACACAAAGAAAAATCATCAATAGGACTATATTACTGACATAAAATAGACCTTCCAGGTTGAAATTACAAACTGGAAAACAAGAAGAGACCTAGTTAGTACCCACAAATCCAGAAATAAAAGGTTTTTTTTTTTTTTTTTAAATTTTGGGTGCTGTCAAGTGGGGCATTGGCAGACCACAATGCCTGGCAGGAGCACCCTTTTCTAAGCAGATAGAATCCAAAACAAGGATTCCTGCATAAGAAAGTGTGGCCTGGCAGCCTGTGGCATCGCTCCTGCTGCCAGCGCTGAATGCTGAGACCCTGAGGACTCCTGTTTCAAGGCTGCTCCCACAGCCTGGCTGCTGAGGAAAGCCCTGTCACCAGGCCAGGGGCTGTAGCAAAATGCCCCAGTTCTGAAACTGGCTGGACTAAAGGTACTCAGGACGTCCCTCGTGTCTTACCGTGACTGTGCCCTTACAGGTGTCAGAAGAACCAGGCCAGGTGACCCACTGAATCTGCAATCCCTTACCTGTAGTTCTGGAATGAGGGGCTGTGTGGCCAGGTGGTTGTGATCAAAGGAAATTATGGAAGAGAGAATCTTGCAGTGAAGTGTATAATGATATGCAAATATGAAGTGTGTCCCAAAGTATAAGACACCGAGCAGGCTTGGCTTTTTCCTGGGACTCAGATGGCTGAATTCTGAACAAAGGAGCCCCTTATATTACAAAAAAATGAAGGATTTTATGTGACTTGCATACTTCTTTAGGAATTGTCAGCTCCCCAGTTGACACAGGTTGAGGGTCCCTTAGCCTCATCCACCCTTCTCCTGGGCCTCTTCCTCTCTGCTCTCTTGGCAGCCATGGCTTTCCAGGATCTACCTTCCCACCTACACTCACCCAGTGACCCCTGTCTGCCTTTGGTATGTGCTTCCCAACTTCTTCAGTTTTCTGTGAAGTAACTGGACATGAGAAGAAACAGTCCAAGGTCATATGAAAGGCAGTCCCCACGCTAACCCTGTCATTCTCCATAGTGACCTACACAGAGCAAAATAGTGATTATCCTTGAGTAAGGAATAAGGAATAGTCATGGGTCAAATACTTTGTACCCAAACCCAGTTGTAGGTAGCTGAGCAAGGACTCAAAGCCAGGCTCCTTTAGGCTCCTCGCTATCCCATGCTAATCTCAGATCAGGAGAGGGTCTCTTCAGACAGCTGACTTAGTATTGGGCAAGTAATGGGATGTGTGTAAACTGACATTTTGACCCTGGCTATCAGCCTTTGACCCCCGTGTTGAACTCTATTTCTCAATCTTATCTCCTTACTAAAAGGTTGTTGTGTGGAAGCAGGAAGTGTGCTTGGTTTAGGGAGGGGTGAGCACTACTGCCTATCAGAGAGCTCCCTGAGGGGTGTGTGGTCCAGCCAGAGTTTTGTTTTCTGTTGTTTACTTTTGTTTTTGTTTCCCTTAAAGAGAGCTCCTGTAACCAACTTCTATTATTTCCAAAACGTCATAGCATCAAATTGTGTGACTATGTAACACTTGGCTTTCACAGAAAACAAAATCCACTAATTACCATGACATATAAACATAACGTCTGAATCTTTGCTTGACAGGACTTGCTGGTTCTGGAAGAACAAGAGGTAAGTGGTTTATGAACTGAACGTCTATGTTCTCTGTCCCTTCACTGTGAGCACAGCCTTCTCCCCGAGTCAGCCTTCTGAGCATTTGCAGTGTGAGCTTGTTCCCACAAAGAGGCTTGACTGAAGGGGCTTTCCAAGGTCTCCTGCAGAATTTTCCATACAGCTGTCTATAAATAGACAAATATACTTAAATCTGCATACATCTGTGAATAGATTGTAAAGAGGCTCATTGCCATTCAAGTAGGATATCTGTGCATTAGCCACAGACTCTTACTATCCCAGATGCTGAAGATGTCTGCAGGCTTCATTCTGTTACCCCCATTTTAAGTGTGTGTGAGCGGGTGTGTGCACGTGGCTATGCGTGTGTGTGTGTGTGGTGTGTGTGTGTGTGTGTGTGTGTGAGAGAGAGAGAGAGAGAGAGAGAGAGAGAGAGAGAGAGAGAGAGAGAGAGAGAGAGAGAGAGAGAGAAAGCATGTTATCACCTGATAATGAATAGGGAAATGATGGTTTGTTCATATTACCCATAGCAGAAATGGAAATATCATTTATCTAGTTGCTTGGGTCAAACTTAGTAAAACCCTAGCTCCTCCATTTCCCTAATACCCAAGTCTAATCCATCACCTCCCTAGTTGGCATGTCTTTATAAAATGTCCTGAATTCAAATGTGTCTCAGTGGTGTCACAGCACCCACTTCATATCTGGCCTACACTGTACAGGTCAAATCTCTATTTCTCAATTTTTTTCTTAAGGGGCTGTTTGCTTTAAGAGGCAAATGTCCCTTGCTGATAACTTGGGAAGGTTTGAGCAGAGGCCATCATTCATGAGAGCTTTCTGAGAGATGAGTGGCCCAAGCATTCCCATTTAATCCCACAGCTAGAATCAGTTGGGAACATTGACCTGGACTCCAGTCCATCCTAGTGATAAACTATGAGTTGTGATGAAGGGCAGGACCAAGAAAGCCTAGGAAGGAACAGCGGTGATGTTCCTGGAAATTAGCTACTTAGTGAAGTGAAGCTGGTGATGTGATACCCATGTTTTCTGTGTTCACGACTGTACAGACTGGTGTCCTCACAAGAGATCTAGTGTCCTGGGCTGTAGTACATACCAGGGGAAGCAGTGAACTGTGAACAGGCAGAACCCTATAGATACAGAAGGCTTCTGTCTTAGTGATAAACTCAGTGACCAAGAATTGGGAAGGAAAGGGTTTATCTGGCTCATGCTTGCACATCGCTGTTTGTCACTGAAGGGAGTCAGTACAGGAACTCAGAGAAGGCAGTAACCTAGAGGCAGGAGCTGGTGCAGAAGCCAGGGAGGGGTGCTGTTTATTAGTGACTTCCTCATCATGGCTTGTTCAGCCTACTTTCTTATAGAACCCAGGACCACCAGCCCAGGGATGGCCCCACTCACAATGAGATGGGCCCTCTCCCACAATCACTAAAAAAATGACTTATAGCCGGGCGTGGTGGCGCACACCTTTAATCCCAGCACTTGGGAGGCAGAGGCAGGCGGATTTCTGAGTTCAAGGCCAGCCTGGTCTACAAAGTGAGTTCCAGGACAGCCAGGACTACACAGAGAAACCCTGTCTCCAAAAACAAAAACAAAAACAAAAACAAAAAAACTATGGACCGGAACAAGTGGGGAAGCTAAAGCAAGCAGAGGGCTGGAGTGGGCAGGCCGGAGCAAGAGGGAGAAAGGGAGCAGGGGATTAGAACTAGGGGCTGGAGAGGTGGGTCACCAGTTAAGAGTACTGGCTGCTCTTACTACAGAAGACTTGAGGTCACAGTTCCTAGCACCCACACAGTGACTTACAACCATCTGTAAATCTAGTGCCAGGGACTTCAATGCCCTCTTCAGGCCTCCACAGGCACCAAGCACACATATAGTACACATACATGCAGGCAAACAAATATACATATAGAATAAAAATAAACAGATTTTTCAATTTAGAAATAATTTAACACCTAAACAAATAGAAATGACAAATGTGGCATGTGTGTGTGACTGAGCAGGACTGTGTCCTGAGGAAATCAGTACCTTAACTCTCCAATAGGCAGCTTTCTCCAGTGGCACAGGCTGAACTTGGGACCTAGAAAGCTCCCTACATCCCTCCAGATCCAGTGCTCATGAAAAGCTGATGTGTTTAGTGACTTATTCCAAAGTGATCCGTTAGGGGTTGGAGCAGGGGCAGAGCATGTGCCTAGCATGCATGGTGGAGCCCTGGGTTCGGTTCTCAGTGCTAGAGGATAACAACTCAAAGTCATCTGTTATGATCAGGTAGTCCCAGATCAAACTACCTCTCCTAAGCTATAGACAGCTTCTGAAAACGGATGGATGCTTTCTATCCATCATGGGCATCATCTGAGAAGCCTTAGACAACAGGTTATTTCAGTAGATCCTGTCTTAGCTAGGGATTCCATTGCTGTGAAGAGACACCATGACCAAGGCAACTCATATTGGGACATTTAATTGGGACTGGCTTACAGTGTCAAAGGTTCAGTTCATTATCATCATAGCAGGAAGCATGGCAGCATCCAGGCAGACATGGTGCTGGAGAAGGAGCTGAGAGTTCTACACCTTTATCTAGCTGCAACCAGGAGAAGACTGGAAGGTCTCAAAGCCCACCCCTACAGTGGACACACTTCCTCCAACAATGCCACACCTCCTAATAGTGCCGCTCCCTGGACCAAATATATTCAAACCACCACAGAGCCCCAAGACATCTTTCCTGGAATGTCCGCCTGAAGCAGAAGGTTCTATATAATTTCTCATTTAAACTGGGGATCTTTGGGAAGTATTAATAATAGCTAGACAGCAGAAAAGAGATGCAGACCAGGCTCATCATGGCAACCTGGAATCATGCTCTTCTCCCTGTAAGTGACCTTGAAGGATGAAAATCTTCTCATTCCAGGAAACCTAGATAATTCCATCCTGCCTCCACCTTGCCCAATGACTTTGTAGAGCTTCATCCTGACCTGTTGTTTCACAACTCCATCCCCTCCGAGGCCTCAGCCAGGGTACTGGTAGCATGCCGCCAGGCTTAGAATATCATCCCCATGAAGTTTCATAAAGTTTTGGCCACTGACATCTCTGTCTGCACTCTCAGCTTTGGTCAGTGCAGACCTGTCTTGTGAATACTGTGCTATTGGGAAGAGTCAAAAGCCAAAAGACCTAGATCCCAGTCTGCCTGCTGTTCACTTATGACCAGTCTTGGCCAAATCTCTTGTTTCTGGACTTCCTTGCCTGTGGCCTGTGGGTCCTTTCTGGTCCTAATGAGCTGCTAGTATACCTAATCCTCCTGGCCTATGCTTACTGTCTCTTGGCTCAGTTGGACCCAACACCAGGCTTCTTGGAAGCCTCCCAGTTAGTTCCTTTTCTTCACTGGTTCTTAGAGTCTGTTTCCTGAACCAGCAGCAAGGACATCTCAGGGAAATCTTTTTGATGCAAACTTTCAAGCCAGATGCAAGACCCACTGAGCATGGAACACTGGGCTGGGAGCCAGCCGTCTCCTAGCAACCCCCCCCCCCACCAGTGCTCCCAATGCTGTCAACCTGGACACCAAGTATAGAGGGCCACTGCTTCACTGCTTCAGTCTTCTTATGGCTACTCCAAAAGGGCTGTCTGCTAGACTACACATTGTTAGCTGCTTTTTATGAGAGTTCAGAATAGAAGAGGTGCCAGCATCTTAGAGATGTGTGACTGCTGTCATTACTCCAAAAAAAGAAGAAGAAACATGACGGTCATAGAAACTCAAAAGAGGTCAAACTCCTGACAGAACCACAGAGATTGGGGCTGGAGAGATGGCTCAGGGTTAAGAGCAATATGCTGTCCTCACAAGACCTGAGTTATGTTCCCAGCAGTTCACACAACCTCCTATAACTCCAGCTTCAAGGGATCCAACACCTCTAACCCCCACAGGCACACCTGTGCTCATGTGCACATGCTGACACACACCCACAATTTAAAATAATAAAAATAAGCCTTTAAAAGTCTACAAAATAAATAAATAAATAAAACCTGTCAGAACCTGGCCAGCTGATAAAAAGTGAAATGTTTCTGTCCCGCTTTGCTGTTTCATTTGCTGCTTATGCACAGCCATGAGTCACACATGTTTATCTTCCCCACTGTCCCCAGCCTTTTGATCTGCTCTGCAGATTCAGTAGTAAAGTATGTGTGATCCCACTGGGAAAGAGATACATGTACATGTTCAAGATCAGAATTCCACTGGGATGGGGGTGTAAAGAGTGATCAGTGCTGTGGTGGGGGGCTGCAGTGAGAGGCGGCCTCTCTGCAAGCCGCTGTTGGGGCTGAGGCTTGCCTCGCGGGGAAGAGCATCCACCTTAACAAACCTACCAGGCCTGTCTGTGGGTTCTAGGAATCTGAAGTCCAGTTCTTTGGGCGTGTGTGGTGGACACTTTAATCACTGAGCCACCAGCTCAAGCTGGACTTTCAGACTCTTACTTTTGCCATTCTACCTCTGAATCCCAGCATCTTGCCTTGACCTCTCACCTCTGGCCCCACTGACCACCTATACCTTGACTACCAACATCCAGAACCCTTCACTTAGTGGTGAATCAAACAGCCTTCTGGTATTGATATTCTTCCAACAATGGACTCTTTTATTATTAAGTAATTCAGACAAACACAAAGTATAGAGAATAACATACAAATTGCCTGCCTAGATTAAAGGCAATATCATTAGAAACCTAGAGCTCAGGGGCTGGAGTGATGCCTCAGTACTGCTCTTACAGAGAACCCAGATTTAGTTCACCTCCAGTAGCTCATAACTGCCTGTAACTCCAGTTCCAAGGGATCCAGTACTGCCTTCTAGCCTCCAAGGGTACCTGCACTTATGTGGTGACTATAACACCACATAATACAGCATTATAATGAATTATGGTAATACAAACACATAAATAAAACTAAGTCTTCAAAAAGTAGCAGTTTGAGACCCTACTTCCTCCTCCCTGACACACATTGGCACTTGTCATTTCCACAGGGTCAGATTGTATCAGTCGTCCACATAATTGAGAATTATAAACTCAGCCTGGGAATAGCCACTGCTTGCTTGGCTTGCTTTGTCTCTCATTCGAACATCTGGACTTGTTCAGATTAAATATCTTCAGGAACGAGGGAGTGAGCTTTTCGTATAAATTGCCCACAATTTCCATATCTATTTCTAGAAGAGCCTACCAGACGTCAGCCTAAGATTGTTATGTTTGGTTCTCAGTTACAATTAGCTCCCCTGCTCTTCTGGGAACTGTTGCTGATGCATAAATCAGAACATGGTGCCACACCCATGGGTGCCTGTGGCCATTTCTCAGAAGCGCCATGATGCCCCTGCATGGACCTAGCATCCTCCTGATCCTATCAGTAATGAAATTACAAATGGATTTGCTGATGCAAGCATGGATCACCTCGTCTCTATGCTATGCTGTATCCTACAAAAGAAATGAGTGACTTGATAACACTGGTCAGTCCTGGGGCCAATGGGAGGAAAGAATCCCCCAGGTGTCCACTCTGCTGACCACAGTGATCCTTAATGGCAAACACCGTAGCTTATAACTAGGTGTGCTTTAGTGATGAAACTAACTGGTGTGTCTTTTGCTGTCTTGCTGTAAGGGCTCTGTGAATTTCAAATTTGGGGTTCTTTTTGCCAAAGATGGGCAGCTCACAGACGACGAGATGTTCAGCAATGGTGAGCCAGCATCCCCTCTGTACCCTGCCAAGGGCAACCCTGCCTTTGACTGCCTTTCCCACCGCTGAAACCAAATGTCTGCTTGGGCTGGAATCTCCAATACCAGGAGGCAGTTTATGGAATTTTGTAAGGTGGTTCTTGACCAGCTTCAGTCATATGCTTACCAGTCCCTGCAGTGGGCACTGGAGAGCATAGCCAGGGGCTGTGGGGAACACACACGAGTTTAGAAAATCTGGTTCTACAGAGTGCAAGATCTTTCCTTGCTGCTTCGCTGGGTGACTATAAAGACAGTATCCTCTTCCTGTATTTGTATCTTTCATGTTACAACCTTATCTATCATTGGGCAGAGTAACAATGGCACCTTCATTCAATACTGCATGCCCCAGGTCTGGTTCATCTGTCTGTTTGCCTTCCCTTGGGTTCCTGAAAATTACAAGACTTCCTTATAGCCCTTGTAGAAAGCGATGTGACCTCATGCTTTGATACTGCACATCAGCAGCACCATTATCTGTGACTTTGTTATGGTTAGAAAATGAGGACCTGAGATTGACATCTGTGCCTTTTCTTGCAGAAATTGGAAGCGAAGCTTTTCAAAAATTTTTAAATCTCCTCGGTGACACCATTACTCTAAAGGGCTGGACAGGCTACCGTGGCGGTCTGGACACCAAAAGTAAGCATTCCCCTTGTCAAAATTAGTAACTTGTCAAAATAAGTAATTCTGTTACTTATACCCAAGAGAGGGAAACGTCTGAGCCAGAAACGGAAGAGACTGAGGATTATCCCAGTATGTCATGAATTGTTGATCATGGTTATTGACTCTGTTCGTTGGTTTTATAAGACTGATCAGCCCTTGGAACCCATAGGAAGCACTGGGAGACATGATCAACAAATACACAAATGAATGACACTTCCATCCACAAAGGACTACATCTGTTGTGGAATTTCATGAGGTTGTAGAGCCTGGTAACCTAGTCACAAGTGCAATTTGCCTTAATGAGAGTCACACGGTAAAGTTGCCTTACAACACAAGTCTCCATTTTCCCATAGCTGCATATACCAATGAGCACCATCTGTATGCCAGAACCAGGCTAGGCTCAACATGATCCCTGCTTTACAAGGAGCCTATAGTCCCCTGGAGATCACAAGCATCAGTCACATGGGTGATGGTTATGAAATAGCTTGGCAGTCAGTGCTTACAGGATTGAGTTGGCGCAGAGAGTGCCACGGGCACTTTGCCGACTCTGGGGATTACAGAAAACTTCTCTGGGGGAACTTGGGAGTGATGAGTGGGAACAGTTGGAGAGTCTGGAGAAAAGAATTTCAAACAGGGAGCGTCTGTGGAGTCCCTGAGGCTAAAAGACCATGACGTGCTAGAAACTGAGAGAGTGGCTTTCTGGCTGGAAGGAGCAAAGGGACCGAGAAGGTTGCAATTCAGACTCGAGAAGGGGAGAGGTGGCCCTGCAGGGAGTTTGAAGTCCCCTTGCATGTCGCTGAGGTCCCCTTAGGGCAGATCTGTAGGGAAGAAAATCTAGAGGGAGCAGGCCAGAGGAGCCCCTAGAGAACCAGATTCCACAGTCTAAATGGGGGTAGGGGGACAGCTGTCATGGCCAGGGAGCAGCTGGCTGGCAGGGAGACAAGTGTATGAATTCTAGCACTGAGGTAGAAGGCACAGGGTCCCATGATATTAGAAAGTGGAGCTAAGGAGGAAGAAGGATTCTCACAGGGTCCCTGGGTCTCTGGCCTGAAGTAGCTGGTGGAGAGCTGGGTTGGAAGGGGAAGCCTGGGAAGCGAGGAGGTGGATGAAGGGGACTAGATGGCAAGCTCAGGCTAGCCCCCAGCTCGGCCTCTAGCTGAGGAGCATTTCTGGCAGCTTGGGTTTCTCTGTTGGTCGCGTTGTTTGATCTTCAGTCAAACCTCAAAGAAAGTCAGGCAGGTGGCACAAGGCTCTTGTAGCCTAAATGTGGCAGACTTTCGGTCCAGGCAGCCTGACTGCCTGACAGCCTCTCTTCCTGGAGGCTCACACAGATTCAGAGCATGACAGCCATGTGTGAGGAGGGCTGTGGAAAGACCTTGGTTACCAGCTTCCCCCTGACATGTTTTCGCATGTGTGTGATGAGTTCCTGAGCACCATGGTCAGCTCTTCCCTCACTGTAGGGGTCCTGAGTACCATCTTCTGAGCCCTCTGATCACCAGGGCTTCTGCAAGGACTATCTCGCTGAGTCTCCCCTGCATCCATTTTCAAATTACGAAACAGGGGAGAAAAATGGGGTAACTTATCAAAAGTAGCATGGGATCTGGGAAGATGGCTCCCCTGGAAAAGTGCTTGCCATGTAAGCATGAGGAGTGGAGGCTAATTCCAGCACCCCTTTTTAAAGGCCAGGTGTAGGGGTACATGCTTATAAGCCCAACACTAGGGGAGATGGAGACAGAAAGATTCCTGGAGCTTACTAGACAGCCACTCAAGCTAAATCAGTGGCCTCCAGGTTCAGTGAGAGACTCAGCTCAAATAAAGAAATAATAAACAAGCAAATATAGAGGGGGCTGGAGAGAGATGGCTCAGTGATTGACAGCATTGGCTGCTCTTCCAGAGGATCTGGGTTCAAGTCCCAGGACACACATAGCAGCTCACAACTGTCTGTAACACCAGTTCTAGGGAATCTAATGCCCTCTTTTAGATTCCATGGGCACTGCATATACATGGTGCACAGACATACATGCAGGCAAAACACTCAAACACATAAAATTAAAAAAATAAATATTTTAAAAAGGTATTAGTCCAGCCGGGCGTGGTGGCGGCTGGTGAGATGGCTCAGTGGGTAAGGGCACCCGACTGCTCTTCCGAAGGTCCAGAGTTCAAATCCCAGCAACCACATGGTGGCTCACAACCATCCGTAAGAAAAATCTGATGCCCTCTTCTGGAGTGTCTGAAGACAACTACAGTGTAAACACATATAATAAATAAATAAATAAATAAATAAATAAATCTTTTAAAAAATTTAAATTACAAAAGAATGATAAAGCACTAGGGAGTGGAAGGGAGTAGCCCAGGCAGGGAGAACTCAGGCTGGTCCATCTACCTCCAGAGCCTGCGCCTTTACTCACCACACAGTTCTTCAGAGCCTCACCTTGATGTTGTGAGCCACACAGCTTATGTGAGCTGTACCCTTACCCCACGGCCACGGGAAGGGGAGGGACCGCAGCACGAGTAGAAGCCTCGTTCGAAGTAAAGAGTTAACCTCAGGCGAGCCTCTCCTGCTCGCCACGGCTGATAAACCAGGTCTTTGAGAGAGCGCGCCTTCATCTGCATGCCCGTGGGTAACCCTGCCCACTGACTGTGTTCTCCTGTTTTACAGATAACACCACAGGGGTCAACTCAGTCTACACTGTATACCAAGGGCATGAGGTCATGTTTCACGTTTCCACCATGTTGCCGTATTCCAAAGAGAACAGACAGCAGGTACGTGTGACCTCGGGCTCTCTGAGGACACAAACCATCATGTGACTAAACGTGGATGAGCACTGCAGTACTTTATACAATTAGAGATGAGGTGTGTTACTGTGAGCTCCCCTTCAGTTACCAGCTACCAATTCAGGCACTTTTTAATGTCTGTGTGAACTGCAAACAAATAGGAAGCCTATTGGTACTGCCTCTGTCATCTTCAAGACAGGATCAGAGATAGTAGTGAGCCTGTGAGTGTACATGTGTACATATATATGTACTTGTACATGTGTAACTACGATTTTAAAGACTATACATCTATGCTGTATTGTCATAACAAAACACCTAGATCCTGGGAACATTTTAAAGAAGTTTATGTAGCTCAATGTCATGTCGTTTCAAGAGCACTGGTATTCTGAGCTCTAGTGAGGCCCTCATGGTGGTTAGCATGTGGTACATAGAAGAAATCACATGGCATAGAGGAAGCATGAAAAACCCAGGTTAGGTTACAGACAGGCCTAACTGAGTACGAATGAACTCCCACGAGAAACGTGTTAACCCCAACCGAGACCTTATCACCTCTCACCAGGCTCCCCTCTAAAGGCTCCCATCCCTTAGCTGCTCCACGCTTGGAGTCAGGCTTCCAGTACTGAGAAACCTGCTCAAACCATAAAGAGACACCTTGCAGGCTGGTCTGTACTTAACATGTCTTCTCCCTGTGACTTCTCTCAGTATACCTTTGGCCTTATCAGAATAAGAGTCTGGAACATGAGATATGTTAGTATGCTAGCTAGTTTTATATCAACTTGGCATAAACTAGAGTCATTTGAGAGGAGGGAACTTCACCAGATTGACCTGTGGTGCATTTTCTTTTCTTTTCTTTTCTTTTTTTTTTTTTTTTTTTTTTGGTTTTTCGAGACAGGGTTTTTCTGTATAGCCCTGACTGTCCTGGAACTC
>NC_034592.1:20316958-20320426 GCF_900095145.1 Mus pahari | reverse complement strand
CTTTGTAGACCAGGCTGGCTTCGAACTCAGAAATCCGCCTGCCTCTGCCTCCTGAGTGCTGGGATTAAAGGCGTGCGCCACTACGCCCGGCTGCATTTTCTTAATTGATAATTGACGTGGGGCTGGCAGCTCACTGGGCAGTGCCACCTCTGGGCTGGTGGTCCTGGGTGCTATAAGAACACAGGCTGAGCAAGGCATGGGGAGCAAGCCAGTAAGCAGCATTCCTCCATGGCCTCTGTGTCAGCTCCTGCTGTGATGTCCTTAGATGGCAGAGTGTGCTAGATGAAGCTTTTCCTCCCCATGTTGATTTTGGTCAGTGGTGTTTTATCACAGCAAGAGAAATCCTAAGACAGATGGTTGTGGGGCATTAGAAGCGGTTTTCAGATTCATGTTGAAGGTAACAGTGGCTGTCAACATGGTCTGGCCATTCAGGGTTATTCCCTCAGCATTCTCCTTTCTCAACCCAGAGGTTGGCCATTTTCAGGAGGAAAAAATCCAACCTGTTAGAATTTAGATACAACAAATATATGCGATGCTGGGTTTAGTTTGGTTTGGTTTGGTTTGGTTTGGTTTGGTTTGGTTTGGTTTGGTTTGAATGTGTACAAGTGTCTTGCCTGCATCTATACATGCACTGTGATGTATACACAGAGATGAGGACAGGGAAGTTATGAGCCACCGTGTGGGTGCTGGGAATCAAACCTGGGTCCTCTGTAAAAGCAGCAGGTCTCTTACCTGCCGAGCCATCTCCCCAGGGCCGGCTACTAGGTTTTGACAGATGAGATCTGGAGAGTTATGCTTAGCTTTATAAGACTCTTACTACCCTTTGAGAGAAGGCATCTCCATGAATAAATGTCACTGACGTAAATGGACAATTGTTCAGCAAAGAAATACAAACTTATAAGGGGCCAGAAAGGTTTTTCAGTAAGCATGTGAAATTCTGATGCTAGTAAGAGGGTAAGGCTAACAGTGGGTCAGTGCCCTGGGTGATGCTGAGTACTGGCAGGTAGAGGCCCTCGGGGAGAACATGTGGGAGGAATGAAACAGTAAGTGCCATTCTGTGGTCTGACAGGAAGAAGTGGCTGATGAGAATCTCCAGGGCTGTGGAGACCATGAAAGCACTGAACTTGTCCTTGTTTTAGGAAGATTCCGGTCAGGTGTATTGAAACATGTGTGGCTCTCACATGTGGCTGAGACTTGCTGTGTGTAAGATGTCTTCTCTGTCTCGCTGCTAGGCCTCTCCATTGGAAAGGATAGACCGCACCATCTTCTCCGCTATCCTCAATGCTCTTACATTTACATGTCAACAGTGGCATCAGAAAGCTGATGCTGGAGTTGGGGTTCGAGAGTGGAGTGTTGCGTAGCGTGTGAGGTGCTGGGTTCAAGCATCAGTGCCTGCACCCCACACACAGCACACACAAAATGCACAATGCCTTACAGATGGAGCAGCAGCTACACATGGATACATTATGTACATAATCTTTTCCATAGTTATTTAATTTTATGTGTATTCATGTGTGCCTGAATGTATGTAAGTGTACTGTGTGCACTAGGGAGTCCACAAAGGTCAGAAGAGGCAACAGACCCACTGAACTGACGTGACAAATAGTTGTAAGCCACCGTGTGGGTGCTAGGAACTGAACTGTGAGAGCAGTCAGTGCTTTTATCCACTGAGCCATCTCCAGTAGTCCTTAGAAACTGACATCTAGGAGTTTGCTTGTTTTCAAGGGTTTGCATTGTAGTGTATAGCTGATTCTGTTTGTTTGTTTGTTTGTTTGTTTGTTTTAAATTATGTGTGTAAACATATGAGTGCAGAACAGAGGCCAGAAGAGAGCATCAGATCCCCTGGAGATAGAAATGCAGGTTTTTATAAGTCACAAATGTTGGTGCTGGGAACCAAACTTGGCTCTTCTGTAAGAGCAGAATACCCACTTAACCTCTGAGATATCTCTCCATCCCTGTTGTTGTTTTTGGTTTTGTTTTTGAAGACACGACCTCAAGTAACTCAGACTGGCCTTGAACTCCTGATTCTCCTGCCCACCTCCAGAGTGCTAGAGTGCTTCATTACTTTCTAAATGTTTCATGTGTACGGGTGCTTGCTTGCATGTCTATGTGCACTACATGTATGCAGTACCCTCAGAGGCAAGAAGAAGGCATCAGATCCCCTGGAACTGAAGCTACAGGCAGTCATGAGCTGCCTGACGTGAGTGCTGCAAACTCAGTAAGTCCTCTTAGTCACTGAGCCATTTCTCCAGGCTGATAAATCTACATCTGATTCTTGGAGGAACCACTACATCATTTCCAGAGGGGCCACACCATGTCACATTCCCATCAGTAATACACAGAGAGGCTGCTCTCTCCTCACTCCAGCCACTGATGTGTTATTTTATACCGTTATCCTACTGGTTTGCATGGCTGCTTGGCTTGGCTTGAACGTCTCCAGTAACTAGTAAACTCGGTGTCTTTTCCTGTGGTGATCACAGTTGACATGTCGTCTCTGGAGAAGTATCCATTTAGTCTTCCTGTTTGTTTGAGTCACTTTCACTATTGAGCAGTAGGAATTCTTTATGTATTCTGGATCCTGCCACGCCTCTCCCTCTCCTGACTGTATCCCTTGTCCTTAGAGGCTCTCAGGCGTGATGTGCCCTCACTTTCTCTTTCTTCTGTTGTCTGTGCTGCCAGTGTTACAAGAAATCGTTTGAGCTGACTTACACTCAGCTGTTCTCTACACCTTAGCCTCCTTGTTGGTAAATGGGGATATATGCTATGACTCAGGCTGGGACCGACTCTCCAGGAATTAATGGTACAAAATCAAGGACAGGAAGCATAGCCAAGAGCCATTCCCACACATAGAGGACTAATCCACATAAGAATGACATCGGGGCTGGGGACAGCTCAGCAGTGATAAGCAATTACTACTCTTTCAGATGACCAGAGTTTGGTTCCCAGCACCCACACTGGACAGCTCACAAAATGCCTCTAGTTCCGGGGAATCTGGTATCCTCTTCTGGCTTTGGTGGACACACACACACACACACACACTCAAAATTTAATGATATCACAAAACTTGTGTGGCTGCTGAGAGAGAAAGAACATGACAGCTAATAAAAATCAAGGAATCCAGCAGACCTTCCTGGAGAAGGTGCCATTTGCCATTTTCTGAGCTTAGACAGGTAAATACGTGTGAGATGTTTGGCCATACAAGGCTAGACAAGATAAGTGGGCAAGTACAGACCATGCTTTGCATATTTATTGCTATGCCACAAACCACTCCAGAATCTACCAGTCAAGATAATTAGTTGGTCTCTTAAGGCTTTATGTGTCGATAAGCAGAGAAGTCTTCCACTGTCTCATAGAGGTTCTCATCCACTGCAGTCAGTCAGCAGCTGAGAACAGCAGCATCCTTAGTCCTCCATAACCCAACACAGGGACTCAGGGATCCAGGGGACAGCAGCATCCTTAGTCCTCCAT
>NC_034592.1:20305077-20315313 GCF_900095145.1 Mus pahari | reverse complement strand
ACCCAACACAGGGAAGCATAGGGACCCTGGGTAGCAGCAATTACTCCGTTTGACCAGATAGGTGGTCTTGTATGGAGCTAGCAAACTGGCCTGTTCTGTTCTGCTGGGTGCAATGTTACTGGCATACACCACACTCATTCACACACTCTTTGTGGTAGCTTTCATGCTTTAGGGGCCATGCAGCTATAAAGAATCCACACAGTCTCTGTCTCTGAAGCTGTCTGGCCTTTTATCCAAAAAACAAAAAAAGAAAAACCAATGTCAACCGCATATCTAGGAACTTGTTTTAAAAAGACAACTAGGGTCATATCAGATAGAGTCATCTTGCCACTAAGTATGAACACTCAAATGAGCTGAGGGGAGTCAGAGGTGTAGGTCAGTGGAGGAGCACTGTGGTAGCCTGCTTGAAGCCCATGTGCATGCTTTCTCCCTCAGACACCCTCGTGAGTGCTTCCTGAGCTCCTTTGGGGCCCAGTACAGGTCAGGGTATGAGGAAGCAACGGGTGGAGGGAGCGCGGGCCTTCAGGCTGACAAGGAGGTCTGCTCTGGGAGAGTAGCCCAGTGGCTTGTCAAGGCCACGTGAGGTCAGGCTGTGTGGTGGCTGTGTGGTTTGCTACAATGTCTTAACTGAGTGTCCCTTGTCAGAGCAGCTCTCCTCACCATGTCATTTCTCCCCCTCACAGGTGGAAAGGAAGCGCCACATTGGAAACGATATTGTCACCATCGTGTTCCAGGAAGGAGAGGAGTCCTCTCCCGCCTTTAAGCCTTCCATGATCCGCTCCCATTTTACACGTATCCTGGGTCTTCATAAATGCTCCTACTCAACAGCCTCCCGGGGCCTCCCGGGACATGTAATAGGCAGTGTGACACCTGCCACAGGGCAGTGTGCCCAAGTGCTGCGTTTTTCCTTCTTGCCTGTTTCTGAGGCAGCGGGGAGGAGTCCTCAGGGACTGTTCCATTGTGTTTCTCAGTTTATACACACACAAGATCCCTTCACCACACCCTCCACTACCCTCCCATCATTCCCCTCTCCTGACTACCCCTTCTTCCCAACGAGGCACCTCTGCTTTCTCACCTGGGTGTGTCCCACTGTGTCTAACCAGGGATACGTTTAAAGCCTAGGCAAATGGACATTTATTTGAGTAAGGGCAGCTTACCAGTAGCTACACCACTGAGAAAATGATTCTTTTTTTTTTTTTTAAATTATTCATTTTATGTATGTGAGTACACTGTAGCTATCTTCAGACACACCAGAAGAGGTCATCAGATCTCATTATGGATGATTGTGAGCCACCATGTGGTTGCTGGGATTTGAATTCAGGACCTCTGGAAGAGCAGTCATCCACTGAGCCATTTCTCCAGCCCGAAATAATGGCTCTTTGTACCCCAGCAGCCATTAACTGACTATAGCTCTTTGGGGGGGGCCTCAGGAACCCCTCCCCATCCACAGTGGGATGTTGATGGCCCAGGTGGGCACTGACTGTGAGTTGGCAGGTCAGAAGACAGTGTTTCCAGCTCACTGCTGGCCCGCTGCCTCGGACCCCTGGGTGCTAGGATTATAGGAGCATGCGACCACACCCACATTGACTTTCAGAATGCCTTCTCTTTCCTCAGGAAGTCTGTGAAATGAGGGGAGCTTCCTGTTATGCACTGGTAATGAACGAATGTGAAGGATAAGTAGTGACCCATCTGGGAAGTGACATCAACTATAAAATCTGTTGCCGCATACCTGTAGTTCTAACACACTGAAGGCCTGGGCTTACAGGTTGGAGGCCAGCCGGGGCTATGTAGCAAAACCTTGTCTCAAATATGAAAAAAAAATATCTGGGCATGCAGATTGACACCTGTAATGACAGCACCCAAGAGGGTGAGGCAGGAGGTCACTGTGAGAAATTGTTCTAAGCCCGATAATATCTGCTAAGTTGAAGTATGAGGCGTGGTAACATTAACAGTGTTACTCACATCCCCTAACCCTGCCCAGCTCACTGTCTGTAGATGCCGGTGGTGGGGCTGGCCCTCTCAACATTGCTCAGCCAGACAACCCCAGGGCATGTGTTCGTCCTGCCCACCAGACCTCAGTCATGGCCCACTTACCATGGTTACAGGCCAGGAGAACCAATCTCGAGGCAGTGGCTCAGAAGGTTGGCCACAGTGAGGAAAGGACATCTAGTGGGCATTCTCAGAATGAAGTCGAGTCTCATTACTCCTGTTCCCAGAGACCCCAGTAAAAATACCGGAGACAGATGACTGTGCATCAGGTGCCTGCCGATAAAACTGACTTGTCTCCTCAAGTCAGACAACAGAGCTGGCAAGGAGGTTTTTAAAAGTTGAAATGGCCAAATTCCTTCCACAAGGGTAGGGATCATAATTAAGGTGAAGACACACCCTCCGTGGCTCCTCCTACTTACGCATAATGTCCCCTGTTCATTGAGCTGTGGCACTAATAATCCCCTTTTCCTGGTGACAGAAGGCTTCTCTGAGTGAAGCCCAGAAGACAAGGTGGGTGGATAGCTAGAGACACTTTAGGGTGCTCCCTACTAGACATTGTCCACGCTGGCCTGTGCATGTGTGCAAGTGGTCAGTGTGAACTCATCCCACAGGGTACAGGAGTGGATGCACCCGAGCTCGCTGCCTTCAGCCACAGGTGGTGGCAGGGCTGGAGGTGAGATGTGAGGGCGGGCCAGAGGAGCACTATTGGGTGCAGGCAGTTGTGTGCTATTTGATTTTATTTTTAAAGAGTTGTATCGAGATTGAAACTCCATAACATATCATTTATCCTTTTTTCTTAAATGCTGGTGGAAGCCAGGCCTCCCACATGTCCCGCAAGTACTCTGCCACTGATCCACAGCCCGAGCAGTTGAGCTATTCTGGACACTTTGGGCTTCGTCCCAAGCACAGGCGCCTCTGCTCAGAAGCTGCCAGCAGCTACACTGGCTCGGTCTGTTTTGTCTACCAGATGCAGGAGGAGAGGGAAGGTGTACAGCAGAAACATTGCGGTTGTTTCCCCGTTTCAGTACGTGTGGTGAAATAGATGAGTAGCCCGTGCCAGGAGCTGGTCCTCTGGCTCTGGCTGCTTGGCTGTTCCGTGGACTTCCTTATAAACTTCCCCTGACAGCTGTGGAGGCTTCACCTAACCTTTTCCCAGTGTAAGACCACACAGATGCTGACGCTGGCACAGGGCTCCCCTGTGTGTGTGTCCCTTGTAAAGGGGTGGAGCTTGGTCCCAACTTCAGAGCAGTAGGTCCTAGCCACAGGGAAGCCTGCTCAAGAATACTTCTGCAAGCAGGATTCTCAGGTCCAGCTGTCAGGTGCGAGCATCAAGGGTATTGATGAGTTGCCTTGACTGTCCCCACAGATATTTTTGCCTTAGTGAGGTATGACCAGCAAAATGACAATTACAGGTAGGTGAAGACCTTGTCTCTCTTCTTGTTCTAATTCTAAAATTTGTGTCACCAGTTGGTGTTGGCCCTCAGACGACCCTGATGTGCTTTCTTCTGGGGTTCACTAGTCGCATTCTCACCTTCTAGAATACTGTCTCTCTCTTCAGGGAAAGATTTTGCTCCATGTAGTATTGCTATGCACAGTAGGCCCGGGGTCAGGGTTAGTTCGGTGTTTGTACTTTACAGGGGAACTTGTCTGTCTGACCTTAGTCAGAGTGCCCCTTGCCCCCTGTCCTTCTGTTTCTCAGAATGAATCTATTGGAAGGGTCCTGTGAAAATACTGTCAAATTCCACCACTTAGGGGTAGAGGGGTCACACCTCAGCTCAGTCACTTACTGACTTTGAGGATTTGTGAAACATGTCTGTCCCTGGACACCTTGAGCCTGGTGTAGAGTAAGAACATTCGCCTCTGGCCTGCTCAGCAAGCCGTGAAATCCAGAGCACCCTACCTGGTATGTGGCAGCCGTTCACTGCTGGTTTTCAGTCTGTCCACAGGCTGGTGGGTTAGACCCTAAGGCTCGGCTGCTTTCCTAGGAGAGAGCGCTCAGAGGTGACACGGGCTCCTCTGGAATGAATCTTCCTCACTCACTACATAGGTCTCTGAACATATTGACTTGAAAAACTGTTACTGACCTTTGAAGAAGAGAGCTGACTAACTCTGGAATGTTCTCTACGTAGGCTGAAAATATTTTCAGAAGAAAGTGTGCCACTTTTTGGCCCACCCTTGCCATCCCCTCCGGTGTTTACTGACCACCAGGAATTCAGGGACTTTTTGCTTGTGAAATGTAAGTTGTCATTTTGAAATGTGCTGTTGGTTGTTATAAGAATTTGTTCTCCATACTCTCCCAGGCCACTACATAGGGAAGTGCTGTTAGGCCATTCATATTTGATTCATCCATTACCTGTGTTTAGTTTCTGGTAACATTAGGTAGGCTTTCTTTAGGGTCCTCATCTGCTCCTCACATCCTGCCCAAGGCTTTGCAACTTACCCCGTCACCACGCCCACTGCCACAGCCTCTGGTCAGCCTGTGTGCCCCGGGGTTCTGAGATCATTCTGAGTCTCCGCCATTATATATCTGTGCCTTTGTGAAGGGGTAGGGAACTATGGTTATGATTCACACTTAGGGACAGAGAGCTGCTGGGCTGTATGAGTGTGCAGGCAGATGGGTTGTGCATGGAGTGAGCAGAACCTTCCCATCCCGGGCCGCAAGAGCCAGAGAGCCAGTGCACATGCACCTCAGCTCACTGCTGCCTCCCAGGGCCTGCCTCTGAGCTCTCATCTTCTCTGTCTGATACACCCTCCTCAGAGTGTGCCTGGGCCATCAGGACCTACTGATCAGAATCAAGTCACTTGGCTTCATCCTCTGCAATCTCTTCATAGAAGTCTAGTCTGTCAGTCCTGGAGCTCTGGCAGTGCCGCCTGGTCTGTGCCCTCTGCAGCCGCCTCCAGTCTCCTGCCAGACACAGCAGGGGCTGCAGCTGCTTTGCTGACATCCACCTGCCACACACACACACACACACACACACACACACACACACTGCCTAATTCTGTCACTGTTGCCATGTAGTTTGAGAGAATTTGGGAAAGTTCCTGACCTCTCATTGAGTCCATTTGGTTACCTGGCCCCAAGGTGGCATCAGTTGAGACCAGAACCTTACAGAATCCCACGTCAGTCAATACACACTACTTGCTACTCGGCTTCTCGGCTTCTCGGCTTCAGTCACCTTCAGAATTGGCCAAAACTAATGCCTCAGGCCAGGCAGGCGCTAGATGACATATTGTCCTTTCTTTGTATTCTCTTTTAAAGAGTAGTTGTGTGTGTGTGTGTGTGTGTGTGTGTGTGTGTGTGTGTGTGCTTGTGTATGCAGGAGGTCAGGAGAGAAGGCATTGGATTATTCCCCTGGAAGTGAAGTTATGAGCTCCCCAATGTGGGACTGAGGATGAAGCCCAGATCCTCTACGAGAGCAGGAAGTGGGGTGTTTGTCGTTGTTTTGTTTTAGTCAAAGTCTCATTATGTAGCCCTGGCTAGCTTGAATTTACTATGTAAATAAGGCTGGCCTTGAACTCATAGATCTGCCTGCTTCTGCCACTTTTGTGCTGGGATTAAATGCGTGGGCCACTAGCAGCAAGTGCTTCTGAGCCCCTGAGCCCTCTCTCCAGCCTCCATGTCTTATCTGCCCATCTCAGTAGCACTTGAAGGGATAAAATGTCACTTAATTGCGGTCACCAAATACATCCCACTCTCAGCCAAGCTGGCTGACAGTGCTCATCCCTCTGGGGGCCTCTGCAGAGGTCTCCACATGCTTCACGACTTTCTCCTGGGATGAAGCCATTAAGGGCGTGCAGCTGGGTGCCCCCACACCATTAGCTCCCAGCTTTAGGCCACAGCAAGGTCTAGAGGGAAAGCTCTGCCCCCAGCACGAGAAGCAGCAGACTGTAAACCACTTGGCAAAGGTGATGATTCTGTTCCTTTCTGCATTTTCAAAACATCCAGACTTGGACATTTTCATTGGTTCAAGCCCAGGGCATCAAATAGGAAGCAAAGAACAAACAGGGAGCAGTTGTTGCAGCCAAAGGAGTGAAGGAGCTAGGCCCAGTAGACAAGGGTTCTTGTCTATACCAAGAGATAGCACAGCTGGGACCTCAGGGCCTGTAGTGCTTTAACCCCAGATTATTTATAGGACAGCACTGGGGACCCAGTTGCAAGTGAAATCCATACATCAAGATGGAATAGCAAAAGTAGGCCTAGGAGTGGCACACCAGCATCCTCAGCATCCTAGGGAGAAATGGAATTAGGTTCAGTTGACCTGATGGTAAAGCTTTAAACATGGGTGGGTTGGGCTGGGAAAAGTAGCAATGCTTTTATTCCTAGGAAACTGAAGGTAGATGCAGAAGAATCTCTTGAGTTTGAAGCCAGCCAGGCTACATTGTGAAATACTGTCTTTAAAAATATATCTAGGTTGAGAACCTTGGGTGCAAGGAGCCTGGGTTATAGTGTTCTTCAGTGCTGGAGCACGGGTCTGACAGAGGAGGCTCTGCAGTGCTGGAGCACGGGTCTGACTGAGGAGGGGGGTCTGACAGAGGAGGCTCTGCAGTGCTGGAGCACGGGTCTGACAGAGGAGGCTCTGCAGGGCTGGAGCACGGGTCTGACCGAGGAGGCTCTGCAGGGCTGGAACACTGGTCTGTAGAACCAATGGGCTGCACAGCCAACAACACAATAGAAGCCCGAAACTAGAAGACTGTTTGAATTCCACAGTGGATTTAACAGAATGGAGGAAGCCAGCCAGGTTGAAAGATCCAAAATAGCTCTAAATGATTCAATTAAAAACTCAGGTCTTTCCCCTCTGTCAAAATTAGTTACTTAAAATGTAGTTTTGGCATGGTGGTGCACGCCTTTAATCCCAGCACTTGGGAGGCAGAGGCAGGCGAATTTCTGAGTTCGAGGCCAGCCTGGTCTACAGACTGAGTTCCAGGACAGCCAGGGCTACAGAGAGAAACCCTGTCTCGAAAACCAAAAAAAAAAAAAAAATGTAGTTTTGGGATCAGGCAAGGCAGAAGCAAGTGGAAATTCGTGAGAACCTGTCTCAAAAAAGGAAAGAGGGAGGGAGGGAAGGAAGGAAGGAAGGAAGGAAGGAAGGAAGGAAGGAAGGAAGGAAGAAAGGAATGAAGGAAGGAAGGGAGGAAGGAAGGAAATTAAGAAAGGAAGGAAATTAAGAAAGAAAGAAAAGAAAGAAAGAAAGAAAGAAAGAAAGAAAGAAAGAAAGAAAGAAAGAAAGAAAGAAAGAAAGAGAGAGAGAGAGAGGGGGGAGGAAGGAAAGTTACTTTTCTGAGATACTAATGGGGAAAATCTTTAAGAAAGAAAAGGAAAACAACTTGGCATGCACACTTCAGAAACCCCTAAGAGATCCCGTGTAATACACAAGCCCAACTTGGCCCCAGCACACAGAATGTATCTAGGGAATGCCTTGTTCCCAACAAGCTCTGCTTTTCAGACTGTTAACAGACCTCACTGGTCCTCTGTATGAGAAAACTAAGGTGACTACTTACCCAGTTCAATGTGCCTAGCACTGTACTGTGTGTATGCATTATCTCACTTAAATAACAGCACCCCTCTATAAAAATAGGATCGTACCCATTGTGTAGGGTAGAAACTAAAGCCCCAGAAAAGTAGAACAAAACTTCTCAAGACTCCACAGCTACAGGCAGTGGTGATGCACAGCTTGAATCCCAGGCAGAGGCGGGCAGGCAGGTTTCTGAATTCGAGGCCATCCTGGTCTAGAGAGTGAATTTTTAGAACAGCCAGGACTACACAGAGAGACCCTGTCTAGAGGGAAATAAAAGATTAGATCTGTTCTCTGCTCTAGAAGCTTACTGTCCCACAAGAACAAGGAGGTAAACATGCCTACAGTCATATAAATCTGTACTTCAGGATTTAAACTGGAATCTCTCTCCCATGAAAGGAGGTTAGATCAATGACATGCTGGCAATTCCTTTAGTCAGTTTTCATCACTGTGGCAAAATACCTGAGAATACGATCTTTTGGAGCCTTTAGTCATCACATGGGTCCATCACTAGAGTAAGACAGAGTATGGTGGCTGCAGGCATGATGGAGGAAGACTGCTCACCTCATGGTAGCCAGGAAACAGGGAGAGCAAGAGACATGTGGGGGGGAAAGATCTGTCCTTCAAAGGCACTACCCTGTGACCTGCTTCAACTAGACCCCACTTCCATGTGTCTCCACTACCCACCAATATTCGAAGTATTATCCCGCCAGGAGCCTGGCCACGGATGAGACCAGAGCCTTTGTGGCCTATGATAACTCCCAGTGATTGGATAGACCAGCTGGGTCCACGCCCTAGACGTGTTGGGGGACACTCCATATCCCAAGTGAATGCCACCAGCCACTATGACACTAGCATTATGGNNGGAACGCCTACCATCCCATGTAGGTAAATTATGACCACTGGTCCCGGGGTTCAGCATCTCAGCTCAACTGGAGACCAGCCTGTCTGTGCATAGCCCAATGCTCCACACTAATCCTATCAGGCTTTGTGTCCCACAATGTCAGAAGCCGGGTCATCAAGTCTGGTGGAGCCAGGGCTTGACGAATGCGGCACAAAACACTCTTCAGTGGCTATTAATGACAGTAATGTGCCTCTTTTCACTTGTTTTAGTAATTAATGGTGAAAAAGCCACTTTGGAAACCCCAACCTTTGCCCAGAAACGCCGGCGTACTCTGGACATGTTGATCCGCTCCTTATACCAGGATTTGATGCCAGATTTGCATAAGGTACCTGGGTTTCCTTTCTCCTGTGGGGGTTCTGGAGGGCACAGTTTCAGCCATGAGCCTAGACTTCCCCGAAGTGACCACAGCTGGCATTCTCCATAAAGGGGGGTCGTTGTCTGTGAGAGAGAACAATGTGGACCTTACAGAGCAGTAGCCTGTGAAAGTGGGATAGAGATGGGCAAAGTGTAGGTCAGCACCCTGGAAGCCAAAGCGGCAGACAGGTGGTGCTGTCCTTGGTGCTGATGGTGCTGTCCTTGGTGCTGGCGCCATAGAGCTGATGACCTGGCAGAAACATGTGAAGAGAGAAGAGAGGCCAGGTGCCTTCTTGGGTTTTCTAGTGGTTTTCTATCTGGCTCTATAATCAGGCACTGAAACAGTTGTCTCCACTGATGGAAAACCACCCCAGGCTGACTATTTTGTAGGCCCAGAGCATTGTGTACCCTGATAAGACTCCATCTACCCTCTCGTGTCACCTCCAGCATGTGTACTATCTTAGGAGGTCTTCAACTTGTGTTTGCTTCCAAGACCCACATAGCAAAAGGAAAGAGCCAATCCCACAAGTTGTCTTCTAACCTCCATATACATGCCATGGCATATGTGCGCGCGCGCACGCGCGCGCGCACACACACACACACACACATATATACATGTAATTTAATTTTTAAAGTTTTCCTATTTAACAAGTGAATAATTCTCTTAAAATTTGATCATTCATTCATAAATTCTAGTAAAAGTCATTAACTTCTGATGATGTATGTAAATGAGAGGTGTCAGTCACTCACCCAGGGAGACAGGCTATAAAAATGAACTAGAACATACTGGCCCTTCTCTCTGCACATGACACCTTTTATAGCATCATTTGACTCTTGGTCTAGTTGGAAAACTCTAAAAATTCCCAGGGAATGACCAGGCTAGACCCAGGACCCCACAGCAAATCTTAGCAGATCAGGGGAGGCTTCAGAGAGGCCACCATAATGAATCCTCATGTCCTCAGGCCCAAGCTAAGGTATTTTTACCCCTAGTTGAAGCAAGTCCCCTATTGAGTCATCTAGCCTACCTTCTACACTTCCCTTTCTGTCCCTGGCCACACCGAATGTGCTAATCTGTGGGAACTATAAAGGGGCCTGGGGAAGGAGGCGGGGAGGATAGCCCATGTCCTGCCAGAGTTCCACCTATGCTCTGGACAGGCAGACGTGGGAGGACTGCCAGACACTTTCCACTCAGCCCTGGGTGGGCATCCAAGCCTCTGACCCACTCGACGGGGAGTGGACAAGGGGAAGCCCCCAAAACCAAAAGGGGCCCCAGGGTACACCCTGTAGCCTGGGGTTATGGGAGAGAGGGCTGGGAGAAGAGAGGTTCCCATGCATGCAAGAGTGAGTGCAGCCTTGATGAGCAGAGACTGTCTATGGTTTTAGAGCTTTATTATTAAAAGGCAGGGGGAAAGAGAAGGTAAAAGAGAGAGGGGGGCCGGCTATGACCAAGAGGAGACAAAGGGGCAAAGGAGAGAG
>NC_034592.1:20282906-20304712 GCF_900095145.1 Mus pahari | reverse complement strand
AGCCCAATGCTCCACACTAATCCTATCAGGCTTTGTGTCCCACAATGTCAGAAGCCGGGTCATCAAGTCTGGTGGAGCCAGGGCTTGACGAATGCTCCAGAGGGAAAGACCAAGTGCCAAGTACCCTCTGTGCACTACCTCACTGATCCATCCCCACCATACTCCTGGAGAGCAGGGATCAACCACATAGAGACTCAGAAGTTAGCACATAGGGCTCCAGGGCCACACAGTCCCAGCAGTACCATTCCCATGGAGTGGAATATGCAGGGTTCCTGAGAGGACCACTCCGTGGAACTGGAATCCTGGAGCTATGCAGTGGGTGGCCTGGAGCTGTGCAGTGGGTGGCCCAGAGCTGTGCAGTGGGTGGCCTGGAGCTATGCAGTGGGTGACCCGGAGCTATGCGATGGGTGGCCCAGAGCTGTGTGGTGGGTGGCCTGGAGCTGTGCTATGGGTGGCCTGGAGCTGTGCAGTGGGTGGCCTGGAGCTGTGCTATGGGTGGCTAGTAAATGAAGCTGTGTTTGCTTGGTCTAAAGGCTGTGCTCTCAGTCTTTTCACAGTGCTGGCTGTACTTGTCTAGACTCTATTTCTGTGTCTGCCATAGTACTGAATGAAACCTGGGGGTAGAAATAGTACTGTTTAGACAGAGGAGTGTGTGTGTGTGTGTGTGTGTGTGTGTGTGTGTAGACACCAAAAGATGAGACTTGACAACAGTCTGAGGAATCCCAACCTTGTTTCCTTTTTCAGAATATGCTCAATCGGCGATCTTTTAGTGATGTTTTACCGGAGTCACCCAAGTCAGCACGGAAGAAAGAGGAGGCCCGGCAGGCCGAGTTTGTGAGAATAGGGCAGGTACGTTTGACTCCACAGCCCCTGAGAAGTGTGGTTGGTCCCAAGTCCCTCCAAACCAGACACTCCACAACCATACTTTTTCTTCTTTTTTAGTTTTTTTTTTTTTTCAAGACAGGGTTTCTCTGTGTAGCCCTGGATGTCCTGGAACTCACTCTGTAGACCAGGCTGGTCTCTGCCTCCCAAGTGCTGGGATTAAAGGTGTGAGCCACTAATGCCTGGCTGAGGCTTTGTTTTCCCTGCTGTCCTGCTGGACATTCTTCTGCTGTGGATAAACACCATGTCCAGAGGTGACCTGGGGAGAAAGGGCTTCACTTCCTCTTATAGCTTACAGTCCATCACCGAAGGAAGTCAGGGCAGGAAGGAGCTCAAGGCAGGAACCTGAAGCCGGGAACTGAAGCAGAGGCTGTGGGGGACACTACTTACTGCTTCGCTCTGCTTTCTTATACAACCCAGGCCCACAAACCTTGGTGTGGCACCTCTCAGTGTGAGTGTCCATGTCAATTGGTAATCAAGAAAATTGCCCACAAGCCAGTCTGATGGAGGCATCTTTTTCAGTTGAGGTTCCCTCTTTCCAAATGACCCTGTCTAGTGTCAAGCTGACAAAAAGACTGCCTACCTGCAGGCTCCAGGATTTCTCTCAAAACTGTGGTGGACAAACAAATAAGCTTTTGACAGCTGTGTAGATTTGGTTCCCTTTGCAAAAGAATAGTGTTCTACTGCAGGAGGACAGCTCCTGCTGTCCAGGTCACACCTGGCAAAGGAGCTAAGACCTCTTCGCCTGCCTAGTAGGAATTCGCTGAAGAGGTGGAAGCTCTCACCAAATTTAACACTAAAACCCTCCATGGCCTAACACAGTAGCAGGTAAGGAGGCTTGCCACCAAGCCTGACAACCTAAATCCAGTGTCCAGGACTCACATGGTAGAAGGCGAGAACTGAATCCTGTAAGTTGTCCTCTATCCTTCATGTAACTTACACAAGCTATCCTCTGCCCTGCATATAACTGTTACAAGTTGTCCTCTGATCTTCGTGCTTGTACCATGGCATACACACACACACACACACACACACACACACACACACACACACACACAAAGAGAGAGAGAGAGATACATGCACACACAAAATAAATAAGCAAGCAATTTTTTTTTTAAATCTTAAAGCTCTGTGGCCCCTCCTTTCAGGAACTTTTGAGCCATCAAGATTGGGAAGAACCTAGGAGTCTGTATTTTCAACAGTCTTAGTTTAGAAATCACAGGACTAATAGAACTGATTTTCACACCACAAACAGTAGGTGTATTTTGGGCCATAGCCCTGTGACTAGGGACTTAACCATCTCCTTGGAGGACCCTCAACTTTACCCCCAAATTACTCTCAACTCATTGCTTTTTCTCAAACCTTAATTGTTCACCCTGCTGATCTTTCACTGCCTGATCCCAAACCTTAAGGGACATCTCTGTTCATCAGGCCCTGAAGCTCAAGTCCATTGTGAGAGGGGACGCCCCATCAAGCTTGGCAGCATCAGGGATGTGTAAAAAAGAGGTAAGTGCTTGGCACTTCTGTGAGTGGGGAATGTTGTCTGTGCTCAGTGAAGTTATGAAACAGTTGGGGCAGGAGGATGTCTCCTTCAGAGGCCTCGGGAGCCCAGACCACATAGCATGTGTGCGCACAGATGGCAAGCAGTAGGCCAGGATGCTCAGCCAGGATGCCTCCACTGTGCTCCTCAAGCCTCATGTATATTCATGTCACCTGACCTCAACCCAATACAAACAGCAAGACACTGGAGCAGTGACTCTCAGAGAATGTCCAAGTCAATGGCGGCCTCTAACCCAGCAGCTCTCAGCCTGTGGGGCCTGACCCCTTGGGGGGTCCCATATCAGATACTTACACTATGACTCATCACAGTAGTAACATTACAGTTAGGAAGTAGCAACAAAATAATTTTATGGTGGGGGGGGTCACCACAGCATGAGGTACTGTGTTAAAGGGCCACAGCATTGGGAAGGTTGAGAGCCACTGCTCTAATCCAGTGGGCTGGAAGGCAGCTTGAAAGGCCACTGTCCTGTATTCATTTCCGTGGCTGAAATAAATGATCCTGGCAAGAAACAATGGATGGGGGGGATGTTATTTTAGCTCACAGTTCTAGGTTAGTGCATCACCTTAGAGAAGTCACAGCAGCAGGAGTTGCCATCACACCCACAATAAAGAACAGAAAGAAGTAAATGCATGCAGGCTCCCTTGCCTGCTTCCTTGCTTGCTTGATTTTTCCATTGTTGGATAGTCCAGGATACTACCTCAGTGAACCAAGCCTTTCCACATCAGTTAAGACAGTCCCTGAAAGATACACCCACAGGTCAGCCCAGTGTAGACAACTCACCACTGTGACTCGACTCTCTTCCCAAGTAACACTGGGTTATGTCTACTTGGCAGAGTTTACCAACAAGCTGCTTAGAGCTTGCTGCTTGGAGATGCTCAGGTGAGAAGCCGTTACATAGCATATAACCACATAGCCAAACAGGAAGTCCTGCAGTCTATGTGCTTCCCAGTTTTACTTTTGAAAGCAGGGTAGGGTAAACTAGGTGATCATCAAGAACAGTCCAGGGACGGAAGAGCACCCTAAGTCCAGGTGCCAGCACCCTAAGTCCAGGTGGTTCACATCCACATGTAACTCCAGCTCCAAGGGATCCTCTTCTGGTTGCTCCCAGTACCCACATGTATGCTTTTTAATGCAACTGAGAGCCAGGGAGATGGTTCAGTGGCTAAGGGCACTTGCCACTGCACCTGACCACCTGAGTTCAATCCTGTGACGTACATAGTAGAAGAAGAAAAATGATAAGTTGTCCTCTGACCTCCACAGGCACACAGTGCTGTACGCATACACATACACACAATTAACTAATGCAGTTTTTAAAATTTAATGCAATTGGCCCTGAAAATATAAAAGTTCTTTCTAACCAAATGAGACAGACACCCTTTCCCAAAAGTGCAAGAGGTGTCCACACCACCCTTTGTGTGCATGGTAGGAATTTGCAGGTTCCTACGCACTTTATAAATGGTGCTAATTCTGACAACATTTTTAAGTTTTTAGACACATATTCCAAACAAAGTCTATTCACAAACACTTGTTCACAGTGCTCAAGAATTTAAAAAAAGCTGTTTCCATTGTTGGAATCAGTTTAAAAGCAGAGACCCCCATGGCCTACCCTTCTGTAAGCTCCACTCCAGAGGACCTTGGGTATTCCAGATGAAGAACCCTTCTGCCTCCTCCCAGGACACTTTGCTATTACGACTCAGTTGGTGTCTGCGCATCCAGAGGACCTGGATTCCATTCCCAGCACCAGCACGATAGCTAACAACTATTTGCACAAAAGTCCCAGGGGATCTGATGCCCTCTTCTGGCCTCTAAACACCCTGTATGCACAGAGTGCATAGGCATACATGCAGGCAAAATACCCATATGAACAAAAATAATGATATTTTAAAAAGACTCAGCTGAGGGCTGGGGTGATGTCTCAATGAGGAAAGGTTCAGATCCCCAGCACCCCAGCCCAGTGTGGGGGTTCATGCCTATAACCCTAGTATTCAATGGAGTCTCTGAATCCTTGCCAGCCAGCTAGTCTAGCAGAACTAGTGAACTTAATGTTCAGTGAGAGACTCTATCTCAAAAAGCAAGTAGAAAAGTAACTAAGAAAAGACATTGGACATTCACATGTACTTGCATAGGCAACGCCCCCCACATTCATTCATTCATTCCCATTCTCTCTCTCTCTCTCTCTCTCTCTCTCTCTNCACACACACACACACACACACACACACACACACACACACACACACAAAATGACTCTATTGTTCTGTCTTAGTATTACCTAAAGTGATGCTTTCAATACATTTTCAATTCTTCTATTTATACACTGATGACTCAGAACTGCCAGACCACTTCTTGGGGGAAATATTTCAATAAGTAACCTGTCAGTATTTTCCTATTTCAGTTTAGAAAATGTTCCCATATCCTCTAAGCTTCCTCTTCAGAACAGTGCAGGTCCCATCTCTGTAAGCCTGAGACTGTGGGTGTCCTAAAGGGGAATGCTGTTGAAGGTGGGCCTAGTACCCTATTTTGAACTTAGAGGATATGAACATGTCTCTACTGGGTATTCACACACCTACAAGAGCAAAGACAGGTTCTGCTAGGTCCTGCTGCCCGGCTGGGTCATCTCAGACCCTTATGTCTAGTTGAGAGTAGAACTAAAGATATAAGCCTTCACCTTGTCCCCAGACATCTACAAAGATTGCCAAGGCATGGGGCAAAGAGAGGTGTCTAAAAGGGAGTGGAAGTCTGTTAAAATGTTTGCAGTTCTCAGCACTGAGGATATGGCTCTGTGACAGGGCACTGGCCTAGCATGCTAGAAGCCTTGGGTTCCATTCCAGGTGCCACAAACAAAACCCGTCCACACTGCTGTCTAAGACCCTATGAAGCAGTGCCTGACAACTCCTGGCCTTCACGCCCTCGGGGGCCATTGTGAGGAAGAGCTAACTTTATCCCTGAAACAGAAATAAAGCTAAGGTCCCAGGAAGTGTTCATGCAGTGTGACATTTCACACAGGGACTAGAAAAAGTGTGCATGCGATGTGAACATGCCATATGGGGACCTGGAGTCACTTCATTAGCAGCTCTAGCTGTTTTTCTATAAAATGTGTGCTTTTTCTGTAAGATTTTGTAGCTTTATGTGGGTCAATAAACACCTATATATTAAGACAATATCAACTTCTTGCATTGTGTATGGTTTAATGATTTTGCTGAACCAGCAACACAGAAATCTTACCTTTTTTTTACCTATGTGGGACTTCCCTTTATGCTAAAGTAACACCAACCCTCTTAAACAAAAAAACAGAAAGGCACCAATTGGCACAACTTCTAGGTGTTAAAGAAAACTGCTTTTAAAACATTACCAATTAAGAAAACTGCTTTTAAAACATTACCAATGTTTCTATTGCCCAAAGACCAACATTATGGTCACGCAGAGACAGGCAGTGGTGCCAGCAGCGCAGGAAGTCACTGCTCTCCTGTGGCATCCGTAGTTAAAAGGAGCTTTTCTCCTTGAGAAGGCTAACTGAGTCCAGACCCAGTAGCTCCCAAGCTCTGGTGCAGCTCATCACCATGGCGGGTCTGTGTTACTGTCTCCATCTGTGGGACACTGTGGTCTGTTCTGTACACTGACTCCCCAATGCTTGTGTTCTCTCACAGCCTTGGGAGCCCCAGTGTTTCTGCTGTAATTTCCCTCACGAAGCCGTGTGTGCAGATCCCTGGGGCCAGGCCTTGCTGGTTTCCACAGATGCCGGCGTCTTGCTAGTGGACGGTCAGTGAGTAACACTCCTGAATGTCTTCTTTTGTGTGACTTGTATTTCTGAGGTGGGTGACTGCCAGTCAGCTCCTTTAGACCACAAATGCCTGCTCCCAGGGGAGTTAGCCAGGTTTGATTTTTTTAGTCAATAGAACTCCTAGTTTCAAACAGGTGCTCCGAGGGGGTATATTTTGTGCTCAGTGTGCTGGGACGCTCATCCCTTCCCCCAGTCTCCAATCATTTCCTGGACATTAAGCCACCTACTAAAAGGCTCTTCTTCAGCAAGCACTCATCATGGTCCCAGCACTTAACCTGAAATGAAAAGGGACATATTATTTCACATCATTTTCTTAGAGAACACAAGCTCTCTTGAAGCCTTTTAAAAAAATCCTGACTAGAAAAAAACTCGATGTCTAAAATAAATTATATGAATCTTAGATAAACTGTTTCAATGGGCGTAGAAGCAGAAATGCTTTGGCAGATTGCTACTCAGTATTAAATGGCGCTTTCTGACATGAGCTAGACCAGAACATCGGGAAGAGCCTTTAGATCCTTCTAGACTCCTAATGAGCAATAGTGGAGGGAAGCCGTAGCACCCGGCCTCCTGGGACTTCTGAGGGACCACGGGCTCTAGAGAGGCAGCAGCTCTAGAGGCGCACCCTCTGGTGAGAGTGGCTTGGTGGCCTTAAACTATGTCACCTTCCCTCTCTGGAGTAAGCCCTGCTTGTCCCTCAGACCTCTGCCTAAGCACACTCACGAGGTCCCAGCTCTGTGCCCGCTGCAGGGTGGCCGGAGAGCAAACGGACCTCCCCTGGGATTTTCCACATAGGTCTTAATCATGTTCCCCATAAGCTAAGTGTATCTGTGACTAAGTTAATAAACTGTAGATAACTTAAGATCCACCATGCTTCCCATAACCTAATTATATCTATAACAGATTTAATAAAATATCAATAGAAGAAAAACAAGGGTGGGATTTATATAGTTCAGGAGTAAAGCACTTGCCTAGGCTCATAAGGTCCAGGTTCCCCACCTCCAAAAAGGAAATCCATCTTCTCTGAGCCTCTGGCCTCACAGGGCTACGAAATCATTTACAGTACGGGGAAGTGAGACACATTGGGACAACGCTTGTAACAGCGTGGAGGGAACAGCGAACAGCGGGGCTGAGGGCACCTTGGGCTGAGTGCCTGCAGCCTGCTCTAATGTATAGCAACAAGTTGCTAAAAGGCAATTGTCATCTTTACCAGTGATTTTTAAAAGCTCACAAAATCCTGGGGGTTTGCCAAAAGTACAACCAAAAGTTTCTTTTTATTTTCAAAACTCAAAACAGACCTTAGATATGTAGTCTTTAAATTTTATAGATGAAGAAACAGAGGCCTAAAGCAACACCATAGGCTGTGTGAAATCTCATGGCTGCTTAGTGGGTCCAACTAGAGCTTGGTACAATACCAGCCGCTCCACTTAAGCACAGTAAACTCTGCCAGCATTTCTGTTTTGACCTTGACACTGATTTCCAAAACCGTAGTCCTGGGTAAATAGGCCTACAGGATTTTAACCACTAAGAAGATGTTTAATATTCTCTATCTAGTTTTCCTTTGAGATCAAAGAAAAGTATCCTGGGTCGAGACTGGATATAACCCCAGGAAAGTGTGGGGGTGGGGGAGACTGAGAGGACTGGGGGCAGGGTAGGCTGAGGTCAGGATGTATTGTATGAGAGAAAAAAAAAAAGGTATCCAAACCAATATTATCAAATCTTTCCTGCGATTGTGCCTTTTGGATGAGCGTATAGTAGTGGCTGTTGTGATTTCCCAGAAAATGCTTGCTGTCAACCCTGGAGAGGTATGCAGGCTGTTCCTCTCCCATCCTAACTGTCCAGTGACACCCACCGGTGGCTTTTGCCAAGAAGGAGAAGGCCTGAGCTTTTCTCCTCAGCTTCTCACTGAGTGCCATGTTTCTGTTACTCCTTAGCTAGCCTTCTGTTTCACATGTGATCGTAGCACAGACAGCTTTTGTGAGTCGGACTGTCCTTTCATTTCAGGCTGACTCCTGTCCTAGCCCATTAGCTTTTGCTTAATCTCATTAGACTTGCCCTGAAGAATCTACTTCTTTTAAAGTCACAAGGTTCTTTTAAGATTCATTATTTATTATGTATGCAGTGTTCTGCCTGCATGTATGCCTATAGGCCAGAAGAGGGTACCAGATTACATTACAGATGGTTATGAGCCACCATGTGGTTGTTGGGAATTGAACTCAGGACCTCTGGAAGAGCATCCAGGGCTCTTAACCTCTGAGCCACCTCTCTAGCCCTTAAGGTCACAATTTTTAAAACTCAGGACCCTCTGCACTGTGAGTGCAGCAATCCTGCTTTAAGGGACTGGTTACTGAGTAAAGTAGGCTGTCACCTTTTTGGTTTTATGGTAATAGAAAAGCTCTTTCTCAAGACTTTGACTTCATACCAAAATTACAAAAAGGAATAATTAATCAAGCAGCCACTAAATTTGTCACTTTCTCCTGTCCTTGCCTTCTCTCCTTCCTGTCTGCATACAAACCCTTTTGCTAGCTTGGGAGCACAGGGAGAGTGCATGCTGGTCCATGCTGGGCTCGGCAGTACACAGTGAGCCTCTGTTTCCAGCACACAAGGAGGTGCTCATTCTTTTTGACTCCACATGTTTAAGGTGTGAACAAGTTTTCTGAACACTTTTGAGCATCTGGTTCGTTCTTGGTTAACTAGGGATGTTATTAGTGCCAACCAATTCTGGTAAATGAGGCATCTTAATTAAAGAATAGGGCTGGAGAGATGGATGGCTCAGCAGTTAAGAGCACTGACTGCTCTTCCGAAGGTCCTGAGTTCAAATCCCAGCAACAACATGGTGGCTTACAACCATCTGTAATGAGATCTGATGCCCTCTTCTGGGGTGTCTGAAGACAGCTACAGTGTCTTTGCATATAATAAATAAACCTTTAAAAAAATAAAGAATGTAAGAGGGGGCTGGTGAGATGGCTTAGCGGGTAAGAGCACCCGACTGCTCTTCCAAAGGTGCAGAGTTCAAATCCCAGCAACCACATGGTGGTTCACAACCATCCTTAACAAGATCTGACTCCCTCTTCTGGAGTGTCTGAAGACAGCTACAGTGTACTTACATATAATAAATAAATAAATCTTAAAAAAAAATTTTAAAACCAAAAAAAAAAAAAAAAAAAAGAATGTAGGACACTTCAGGGTCTGGCACCCACTAAGCCCTTAGAGAATGTGACCTGCCACTCCTGATGATACTCTGTACCCATAAAATAATTGCAGTTCTTCACCCAGATACAAGAGTCCTGGAATTATCATCTCATGTTCTGAGCAGGCAAGTCCTCCTGGCAGCATTACAGAGCCCCTAGTACCAGAAGAGAAGGAAGGACTGTGGCTGATAGACTGACTGTCCTAAGAGTCTCACTAAAGGACTAGAAGCAAGCTCTGTGTGTAAGGGGAACATAGACAGGCTGTTTCACTCATGGGACCTGGTACAGACAGATCCAGAACTTCCCAGGTGGCTGGAGCTGGAGCCCCCTCTCCACTGAGGATGCTATTGCACCTGAGACCTGACAGAGGCCCTGCCCCTGAGGGAGTCATCCTTAGAGGAATCGACACCCAGTGCCATTTCTCTCTGGAAGAGGCCTGAGCCCCATGGCCCTTTGCACCTAAATTATAAAGAAACAGAGCAATCTGGGCCCACAACAAAGCCCTGAAGAGTGAGACAGACACTAGCAGATGAGAGGACGCTAGCCGCTCCTGCCTGAGACATCCACACCACCCCTGCTGCCTTGGCCTTGGCCTTCTACAGCAGAATACAGATTCTCTCAGTTGATGCAGCCTGGGGCCTCTAGAGGCAACAATGTGGTCATTACCATTTGCAACTTCCCAATATCCTCAAAAGTCAAATTTTGTCAGTAATTACGGTAAGTGAATTGAAAAGTTCACTCTTACTGGAAGTTTCCATGTAGCTCCTTTGTTCCTGCTATTCAAACAGTTTAACTGATAGGTTCCCCCCCTTTTTTTGTCTCTAAAAAAAAGGTATTTCAAATTCCTATCTGAAATGTGTTTCAAATGTATAAGCAGGGGACTAGAGGGATGGTTCCAAAGTTAGGAGCACTTGCTGCTCTTCCAGAAGTCCTGACTTCAGCTCCTAGCATTCATGTGGGTAGCTCACAGCCTCCTGTAACTCCAGCTCCAGGGGATCTCAAGCCTCTGGCCTCCAAGGGCACCTGTACACTCATGCACATACCCACATGCAGACTTACATGTAATAAAAAAGAATAAAAATGGTTTTTAAAAGCATATTAGCACACCAGGCAGTGATGGCACACACTTTTAAGCCCAGCACTGAGGAAGCAGAGGCAGGTAGGTCTTTGTAAGTTCCAGGACAGCCAGAGCTACACAGAGAAACCTTGTCTTGAAAAACAAGATAAAACAAAACAAAACAAAAAAAACATATAAGCAGACTACTATTAATACAGAGGGCAGGCTAGGGATAGGATGTGTTCACTTTAAATGTAAAAGAAGCTCTCAATTTACTTTCTAGAGAAATGCATGCAATAATATAAGATATGATAATTTATATTATAACATTAAAAAGAAAATAATTGCTGCTTCTCCCCACATTCCCCTCACCCCCGTGTTACTCAGTCCTTAACTACAACCCCAGTAAACCTGGGGTTGAGACACGCTGCTCTTTCTTTGGTGGCACCAAGAAGAAAAACATAGCTTCTTTTCATGTCCCCGCTGCTCTGCCCACCCCCATAGAGAGTTCTTGATGCCACTGAGTGGGGCATATCAGGACTTCTCCATGCAGAGCGAACAGTGCTTGAACTCCTTCTAAGACCTTATGAGAGCTCTAGATGCCAACTCTGTCCTTGGCCCGAGAGGCTCAGGTCAGCCCCAGGCATGCATCACAGGTGGTGCGGCAGGGTAACCAGACTTCTTTTCCAGATGACCTCCCATCCGTGCCCGTGTTTGATAGAACTCTACCTGTGAAGCAGATCCACGTGCTGGAGACCCTGGACCTTCTGGTTCTCAGAGCAGACAAAGGTGCTGCCCCTCGCATGGCTGCTCCGGGAAGAGCAAAATGGCGGGTGGCCCACTGCAGCCAACCTGCAGGGTCGCTGGGACTGGGGCTGTGGCTCATGTCACTGTTCCTCTCCCTGGTGTCAGCGCTGTGGTGCTTTGGTGGCCCACTTGTGAGGATAGTGGAGGGAAGGAGGGTTTCATCCTCCCACAATTGTGTGGAGCAAGTGTGCTATGGGGTAGATGCAGTTCCTTGCATCCCGAAACCTCCCCACCCTGGTTTGTGTATCTGACCTGGGAGTCCCAGCAGGTCATCTCACTTCCTATCTGACCCTTCTTCCTTCTCTCTGCCACCAGGGAAAGACGCCCGCCTCTTTGTCTTCAGGCTCAGTGCTGTGCAGAAGGGCCTTGATGGCCGGCAGACTGGAAGGAGCAGGTCTGACTGCCGGGAAAACAAGCTGGAGAAAACCAAAGGTGAGGGCGGGGGAACTCAGCCGGGCCAGCGCTTGCCTGGACCGAATGAGGCCCTGCATTCTATCCCCAGGCTGCAGAAGCCACGTCTGGCCACACAGCGAGTTTGAGACACTGTCACAAAAGAAGAAAGAAACTATTTCTGTTAAAATGTCCAGGCTACTGAAAATAAAAACTAATAGTAGGGATCAAAAGAAATATAGTTCCTCCTTAGGGAATGAGGAGTATGGGTGTAGGTCAGGGAGGAGCACTTGCCAAATAAGTGCTGGGCAGAGCCCTGGGTTTGACTCCCAGAACTACCTACATGTAATCTTGCTTCCCTAAGAAGCTACAAAAATAGGAAAACAGGTTGAGGACAAGGCGTTTCGGCCTTTGGGCCACAGGTCTTGGAGTGAGTTCAGCTCTCTTAGCTACCCTGTAACAAAAGGCACTTTGGGATTTTGGTTCTGGAGTCCTGATTAACCTCTACTTCCATCTCTATTGTGTAGCAGATACAAAGCCAAGCACTGGGCCTAGAGACCTGACCCAGAGGCCATGAGCAGTTGTTGCTCTTACAGAGGACCCAGGTTCAATTCCAGGCATCTACATGGCAGATCACAACTGTCTATACGCCCCTTCCGATCTCCTCAGGCTTCGGATATACACATGGTGCATGTGCACACACGCAGGCCAAACATTCACACACACACACACACACTGTCTCATTTACCTCTCTGCTGCTGAGCTAAGATACTGTGACCAAGGCAACTGCAGGAGGAGCAATTGACTGTGAGCTTATTGGTTCAGAGGGTAAGTCAGTGATGCATGGGATGACGGCAGGCAGGCAGGCATGGCACTAGAGCAGGGACTCAGAGTTCATAACTAGAGATAACAGCCACAAGGCAGAGAGAGCTATTCCCGGGGACAGTGTGGGCTTTTGAAACCTCAAGGCCAAGTAACACACCTCCTCCAACAAGGCCACATTTCCTAGTGCTCCCCAAACAGTTCCACCAACTAGGGACCAAGCACTCAAATATATGAGCCTATGTATAAGCTCAATATATGAGCTCAAGCACTCAATGTATGAGCTCAAATATGAGCCATTCTCATTCACACCACAACACACCTAAGTAAACCTAAAAAGAATACTAATAAATAAGACCAGGTGCACACACTGTAGAATAGAAGGGGCATGCCTTTCCTAACCATGTTTTTATGTCATCTTTCTTGGTATGTTAGCTAATTTTCTCAAGAAGTAATTTAAGGGAAGGAAAGACTTATTCTTTTTTTTTTTTTTTTTTGGTTTTTCGAGACAGGGTTTCTCTGTATAGCCCTGACTGTCCTGGAACTCACTTTGTAGACCAGGCTGGCCTCAAACTCAGAACNCCGCCTGCCTCTGCCTCCCGAGTGCTGGGATTAAAGGCGTGCGCCACCACACCCGGCTGGGAAGACTTATTCTTGCTTACAATCTAATAAGGGATATGGTCCGTTATGGTGCAATGGCTGCCCATGTTCCAATGAAGTGCTGCCTTTTTAAGGTTTCACGGCCTTTCAAAACAGTGAGACCAGCTGGGGACCAAGTGTTCAAACACACAAACAGGGGAGAGGTGTTTCAAATTGAGCACCACAACACTGGGCATCCAAAACATTGTCTGTCTCTTGAGTTTGGCTTTGGTCCCAGGATTCTTAGGAACCGTTCCCAAAGTCCCCAGCCTGGGGCCTTCCCAACCTCCCTGCTCATGTTGAATGTCATCTTTCCTCTTCCCAGGATGCCACCTGTATGCTATTAATACTCACCACAGCAGAGAGCTGAGAATCGTGGTTGCAATTCGCAATAAACTGCTTCTCATCACAAGGAAACCACACAACAAGCAAAGTGGGATGCCAGGTGCCTCACTCCTCTCTCCCCTGTCGGAGTCTCCTGTTGAGGAATTCCAGTACATCAGGGTAGGTTTGGTGTTGAGCTCGCTGCTCTCCTGACCTAGTATTAGCTGACTCCCTGTCTAGTCCTAAGCCTGCCCCACTTCTCAGTATCCCCTCTGGCCTCCTGTGCCGTAACTCGCCCAGACATCTAGGCTGTGCTGTGTGCTCATTCACAGTAGCCTCTACGAGTTCTGGGCATGGGCATAAGCGGTGCAAAGTATCTCTTTCCACAGAGCTTGCCTTCTAGTTGAACAAGCAAATACCTGATATAAACACTGGGGCTGTTGTGGCATGTGGCTTCAGTCCCAGCACTTGGAGGCAGAGGTAGGCAGATCTCTGAGTTTGAAGCCAGCCTGGTCTACAGAGCAAGTTCCAGGACAGCCAGGGTCGATAAACAGAGAAACCCTGTCTCAAACATAATCTCCCCAACTTAGAAAAAGAAAAAGGAAGGAAGGGGGAGGGAGGGAGGGAGGGAGGGAGGAAGGAAGGAAGGAAGGAAGGAAGGAAGGAAGGAAGGAAGGAAGGAAGGAAGGAAGGAAGAGCACCGAGACTAAGGAGATGGGCTGTGCTGCAGAGGTAAGGGTAATGGGTAGAGTGAGGCAGAATAGTCTTCTACCTGAGCAGACACTCAATGAGGCATGAGTACAAGGAGAATGGAGGAAAGGAGATGCCAGAGGGCAGGCACACACCAAGAGCCAAGGACCCTGACCCCTGGTAAAGGCACAGTCAGGAGGGAATGGCTGGCACTGAGAAGTGGCCAGTTGAAGAGGTCTGGAAGACTGTCTGCAGCCCTAGGAGCCTCGATGAAGACTTTGACTTTGGCTCAGAAGAAGGTAGGAACTTTTAGAAAGTTCAACTATTAATCACTAAGTCACAAGACACAGTGGAGGCTAAAGCCAACCAGACAGTGGAGTCAGATTGTGAAGTTCTTTTCTGGCCCCCATCCCTTCCTGCAACAGAGGTCCTCCGAAGAGAGAATTACAGGGAGGATTACCTGAAGAGAGATTACAGGGAAGAGTCCAGTGAGGCCCCTGCCATCTTCAAAGTGCAGCTCCGCTGTGGCCAGGCAGGGTGGACTCTTCTGGAAGGAGGAATAGGCAGTACAGGCTGCCTAAAGTCAGCCTCTATGTCTAACCTGGGGCCTGCTCCTCCTCGCCCACCCAGGAAATCTGCCTGTGTGACTCCCCAGCAGTGATGGCCTTAGTGGATGGACCAACAGAAGAGAGCGACAACCTCATCTGTGTGGCATATCGCCATCAGTTCGACGTGGTAAACGAGAGCACAGGAGAAGCCTTTAGGCTGCACCACGTGGAGGCCAACAAGGTGAGCTGGCCGAGGTGGGAATGGGCTGGGCAAAAGGGAAAGCAAGGGATTGCCTTCTAGTTAGATACCGTTATGTGCTTCCTTCTAGTTAGATGCTGTGATGTTCTTCCTTCAGTTAGATGCTGTGATGTTCTTCCTTCAGTTAGATGCTGTGATGTGCTTCCTTCTAGTTAGATGCTGTGATGTTCTTCCTTCTAGTTAGATGCTGTGATGTACTTTCTAACTTGCATCCTCTAGTCAGGGTGGAGGCTCAGACCTTCAGTCCTTGAATTCATGAAGCTGAGGAAGGAGGATTGTGAGGTCAAAGTTAGCCTGGGCTACATGAGACCATGCCTCAAAATAATAATAATAAAAGTACATGCCGGGGCTGGTGAGATGGCTCAGTGGTTAAGAGCGCCGACTGCTCTTCCAAAGGTCCTGAGTTCAATATCCCAGCAACCACATGGGGGCTCACACCATCTGTAACAAAATCTGATGCCCTCTTCTGGAGTGTCTGAAGACAGCTACAGTGTACTTACATATAATAAATAAATAAATAAATATTTAAAAAAAAAAAAAGTACATGCCATGCATCTGGCTCACGTGATGAGCTCCTTAGGCTGGGTCACATGCAGCTGCCTTCAAAGGTCAGGGTTTCTGGAATCCAGAAGGACAAGGGATGGCTACAGCCCAGGCTGAGCACCCATGACTTAAATCTGGACAGTGACAGTCCAGGATCAAGCATGTCGCAGACCTCCTCCACTGTATTATGCTGTCTTTGTGGAAAGACAGAGACAGAAATGGAGACATACTAGTGTTGGAGGCAGAGAACACTCACTGAGGTCCAGGTGACATGTCGTGAAAACAGCTGCACTGGGTCTGTGAGTCCCACAGCCAATGGACTCCCTCTCCTCATAGGCTTCCTTTCACCTCATGTGAGACAGGCACAGTGCGGTCTGCTTGAGCGTTGGTGTGAGCACACACAGCAGCCCCTGTGACCCTAAGCATTCTGGGTAAACAGCATTTAGGAACACACATGCACAGTGCTGGATTCACACCTTCTGGAAGAACAGGGAAATGGCGTGAGCAACTTGCACCCAGAGCAGAGAGAAAGCAAAGATGTTCCTCTTGCACCTGCAGCTCCTTGTAGCCCTAGGTCCAGGTAGTGCTGTAGGTACAGGTGAGGCAAACATGGCTTTGCAGCACCCTGGTTTCTGAGGGCTGAAGCCACTGCTAGACACTCAGAGCTTAAGGAAGTTTCTCCGAGTGGCCCAATCCCACGCGCCACTACCACTGCCCATTGTCATTGCAGGTTAATTTTGTTGCAGCTATTGATGTATATGAAGATGGAGAAGCCGGCCTGCTCCTGTGCTACAACTGTAAGTCGGGGAGCTGTCTGCTCTTCGTACACAAAAACAGCCTATTTTGGGGGATGGTAGGACAGGGCCTCCCTACTCCCTCACACTGACCTGGTGGGTGTATCATCACAGCAGGGAGCATCTAAAATCTGCATCCCTACCTGCAACACCATGCCTCTCAGTGGCACGCTTACCAGCGCTGCCACCATGCACCTGCTCACAGCGTGTGGGGTGAAGACAGGCTTACAGCCAGTGGGCCCTATTGTATGCCAGATAACCCTGAAGTCACCCAGATTTTCAGTTACAGTGGCTCACATTGGGCCACTTCCACCATCAGAGCTAAGGCTTGGCAGCTTGGAGAGATGAGCTGCCTTCCTCAGGGTTGGGTAGCTGCTCAGTGTGGGGCAGGCTTTGCCTCCAACCCTCTTGGCCTCAGTACCAGATTTTATCTTCTGTTACTGAACGTGAATGCCCCTCATCTGAAGGGTTAGGCCCAGAGTGTTGCAGATATTTTTTTAGACTCTGGGATAAATCCACATATCCTGAAAATAGAACCCAAGTCTAAACACAACATTTATTTATATTTTATAAATGCCTGCTTAAGACCAGAACATAATTTCATACGTTTCTGTTGTAACTTTTAGAGTACCTGAATTTTTTACTTATTTTTTAATTTTTATTTTTGTTTTGATACAGGGTCTCACATTGTTCTGTCTATCCTGAAACTCGCTATGTAGACCAGAATAGCCCCGAACTCACAAAGATCCGCCTGCCTCTGCCTCCCAAGTGCTGGTATTAAAAGCTCAAACCACAGCACCCAGCAAGAGTGACTAAATTTTGGCTATGACCCATCAGATGAGGTCAGGTTTGGAATTTTCCACCCACCAGTACTCAGAAAGTTTCTAACACTAGGTCAATCTAGATTTCAGATTCTTTTAGATTAGGGGTGCACAACCTGTACCTTTTCTTTTAACAGAGTCTTAACAGTACCCCTGGCTGACCTGGAATTTTCTATGTCGACCAGGTTGGCCTTGAACTCATAAAGATCTTTCTGCCTCTGCTTCCAAAGTGCTGGAATCAAAGATATGAGCCAGCATGCCAAGCTTGTAACCCATAACTTTTTGCATTTCTCTGCTGTTAATGAAAGCAGCCTGAGTCAGGCCTGCATAGCTCAAGTTAGTTTAGGTCAGGTAACAGGGTAGGTTTTGGCCCAGCAAGTGTATCACTGACCTCCAGCATTTCATGTGCTAATGGGGGGGGGGGGGCTGAAGAGATGGTTCAGGGACTTACACCATCAGTGACTCCCAGTCACAGGGGAGCTGATGCCCTCTTCTGGCCTTATTGACAACAGGCATACATGTAATGCTTATACATACAGGCAGGCAGAAAACTCATATACATAAAATGAGTAAATTTTTTTGTTATTTTTTAAGCAAATGGAAATAAGATTATTTCCTGGATACAGTTTAACTAAAATTTTTAAAAACACAGTTCTTCAGCCTAGAATCATCAATTTCTAGAATAGCAATTCTAGCTATAGTTATAGATCAAATACTTTGATAAATAAACTATAATTAAATGGAAAACCCAGTTATCAACACAGAAATTGGTCTTATGGGTAACATCTTCAAAATTCAAGGCTTAACAGGGAATAGCCCAGAGAAGGTAGGACAGCAGCTCTCTGCTCTGTCTGAGTCACCCACAGGGACATCCACAAGTTTTAGCCTAAATATTCCTCAAAACAATGAATCTTCAGAATGGAGTCCTGTAGCTTCGTTAGAAAAAAAAATCTACATAGGGAAAGAACTGATCCTCTCCTCCCCACCCCACAAAGAAACAAACAAACAAACAAAAGAACTAAAACCAGACTGGAGAGAGAGGCCTCAGTGGTTAAGAGCACCGACTGCTCTCTCTCTCTCTCTCTCTTGTAGAGGACCTGGGTTCAGTTCCCAGCACCATATGGTGGTTCACAACCATCTATGACTGCAGCTTTAGAGGATCTGATGTCCTCTTCTGGCCTCCATGGGCACCAGGTATATATGTGGCACATAGACATCCATGCAGACAAAACTCTCATACACATAAAATAAAAACAAGTAAAATTTTAAGTCAACTGATTTTAAGACAGACATGCATGATGGTACAGATTTGTAACATCTGCCTGCACTCAGCAGAGTACATCAATAGGGTTGCAAGTCCTGGGCTACGGAGCAAGGCACTGTCTCAAATCATCAACACAACAATGATAGTTATTACCATTATTATTTTAAAAGAAAGCATGTGGGTAGTCATAAACAGCTTCTATAATGAAAGAAGATCTTGTTTTTACAAAGACTTTCTTAGTTTGTGATGGTTTGGGCCAAATACACTAATATTCAGAGATCAGAATAGACCAGGATCAGGTAGCTGAATTAAACTGGCCTTAATGTAGCTGAAGTCCAGCAAGGGGGATACACACAAGTCCAAGTTCTCTAGTAATATATTAGGAGGGTATATTAGTTAGGGTTCTATAGAGTAACAGAACTTAGAGAATTCTCTCTCTCTCATATATGTATATATATATATATATATATATATATATATATATATATCATATATTATATATAAAGGGAATTTTTTTAGAATGATGTGCACAGTGTAGTCCAGCTAATCCATCAATAGCTGCCTATGAACAGAAGGTCCAAGAATCTAGTAGTTGTTCAGTCTATGATGCTGATATCTCTCAGCTGGTCCTCAGTATACACTGGAATTTCAAAGAACTAAGCTCTAACACCAATGTAGGAATGAACTTGCTACTGAGGGCAAGCAAGCAGACATAGAGAGAGCTTCTTTCTTCCATGTCATTATACAGACTGTCAGCAGATGGTGTGGCTCAAACTAGAGGTGGATCTTCTCACCTCAGCGATCTGGAATAGAAGTGGATCTTCCCACTTCAAAGATTGAGTAAAAATCTCTTACAGGTTTGCCCACCCATTTGTTTTATGGTTTAAAAAGATTTAGTCTTTTGACTACATTGCAGATGTAATCAGGTTAACAGTCAAGAATTGCCATCAGCCATATCAGGGGGTGCCAGGGCCAGGCCCAGTGTGATCATTTTTGTTGTGGGTTCCTCTTGAGAAAACGGAGAGGGAAGGGCTCCAGTGGACGGTAAGACTTTTGTCTTATGAGATATTTAGAGTTGCTGTATAATAATAAAAAGTTTACTTATCTAAGCCTAAGTTACTTTGCTACTATAGCTGGCCTGCCTTCTGTGATCCTCTGAGGCCAGAAACTGCAGTCTCTGGCACTTGGTACCTCATCCTAAAACAGCAAAGGATTAAGTGAAATAGCCGTTGTTCTATCTCTGCAGGAACTGCGCGGCTATAACTTTCAGCCTGCTAGTTGAAGTTGCAGGAAGAAAACAGGACACTTTGAAAAGTAAATTTAGCATTTATTTCTAAGTTGTAAAAAATTTCCTATGAAAGCTCTCTAAGAAAAAAGGGGAAAGTGGAAAGATCCTAAGTGGGACGGGGGATTCACTTTCCTCTCTTTGTCTTCAGCACTTGAACATCTTTCATAATATGAGGTCACATGGTAAAAAGTTCATCACAAGTTTACACATAAATTCAAATCATAAATCAGATACCACGTTTACAACAGTGAACATTTACATGTGTATCTATTTGGAGTAATCATCTGGCTAAACATTCATCACCTGTCACAGCTCCACAGGTTCTTGTAGAGTTAAAACACATAACTAAGTTATTAGTGAAGTTTCATATAGACAAACCTAGTCAGCATTTTATCTTCTGCCCTAGCACCTATAGTAAAATGTTAGTTCCCTTTTTATGACCTTTGGTTAATAGTTTTACAACCTCTTGGAATGTGCTCTGAGTAGTAGAAGAAATTAACTGCTGACAGAGACTGACAGAGTTCTCAGTGCAATTTTGACTATCAAAAAGGATCTAATAGCAGTCCCACTATAAAAAAGAAAAGCTTAATAAATACTGATATAATTTTAGGAATTCTTATAGGTTCATCATTAAGAATTAAGAAGTCATCTATTGGCCCGTGCGTGGTGGCACACGCCTTTAATCCCAGCACTTGGGAGGCAGAGGCAGGCGGATTTCTGAGTTCGAGGCCAGCCTGGTCTACAGAGTGAGTTCCAGGACAGCCAGGGCTACACAGAGAAACCCTGTCTCAAAAAACCAAAAAAAAAAAAAAGAAGAAGTCATCTATTTGTCTATATAGCATCACTACAAAACAGTACACCTTCATAGATCTGTAGAGATCTGCTCAAAAGGATAGGCTAATTCCTAGTGATTTTTATGTATGTTTAATAATAACAGGAAAAGCATATTAATAACAGGAATCTTTCCTAAAATGATTTTCTCCTGGGCCTTGCCTATGGAAGCAAATCTGTTATGATTTTAATCCAAGGCAGACGCATCTCAGGAAGATCACCTGCTAGTTATTAATTTGTCCTGTGTTGACTCCTGATTGGGGGGCAGGCATAGGCAACTCTCATCATACTTGTCAGAAGTGAGGCTCAAAAGTGACCTGCCTTGTACAAAGGCTTCCTCCACCATGGGCAGCCCATTGAATCTGCATGGTGATATGCATAAGTAGGAAGCACTTGGGCTCTGCAGCCTGGCCTAGCTTCATTCAAACGCTCTGCCCCTGGTAGAGCCATGAGACTCAGGACAGACCACCTCACCTCTTCCAGTCTCAGGTTTATCTGCAAAGTGAGCTTACAGGATAACAGCATCTACTTTCTGAAGTCAGCCAGTCTTCTTAAAGCTCCATGCTTGGCACACAGAACACTTTCTCCAGATGGCAGCATACACGGTAACTGCCTCTCACAGCCCTCAGAATTTGGCCCAAGGGTTGGCTGTGGCTATTAGTAGTGGACTAGCAGGGAGAGCCGTGTGTGTGGCTAACACTTGTAATCCCAGCAGGTGAGGAGCTGGGGCAGGAGCATTGCTGCAAAGTCAAGTCCATCCTGGGTGCAGAGAACTATTGGGAGGATGCTGCCCTAACTGCTGTGTCTCTGGCTGCAGGGATCTAGGTGCCATCTCTAACAAAACCAGTCGCTCTTGTTTTCATTGCAGATAGTTGCATCTATAAAAAGGTTTGCCCCTTTAACGGTGGCTCTTTTTTGCTTCAACCCTCGGCATCGGATTTCCAGTTCTGTTGGAACCAGGCTCCATATGCAATTGGTAAGAAAAACCTTTATTGTAGTTCTGTGTCCCTGGCTGATCCCACCTGCAGGGCTTGGTCCCTGGGAACAATTGGAACTTCCTTCCAAGCTTCTGGGGACTTGGACATCTTTCAAGGAGACTGCTGATAGAGAATCTTATGCTCCCCTGTTAGACTCTTCTCAGTTCCTAGGCACATGAAATTTGAAAGCAATTAAGTATAATTTGGCAGTACCTGGCAGGCCTTTTTTAAAATCCACAAGCCGGGGGCTGGTGAGATGGCTCAGTGGGTAAGAGCACCCGACTGCTCTTCCGAAGATCTGGAGTTCAAATCCCAGCAACCACATGGTGGCTCACAACCATCC
>NC_034592.1:20277308-20281926 GCF_900095145.1 Mus pahari | reverse complement strand
GAAAGGAAAGGAAAGGAAAGGAAAGGAAAGGAAAGGAAAGGAAAGGAAAGGAAAGGAAAGGAAAGGAAAGGAAAGGAAAGGAAAGGAAAGGAAAGGTCAAGTTCCCAGGTACTGAGACATGGCTCCAAAGTACAGAGCCTGCCTGGCATCCACAAGGCCTTGGATTCTAGTCCCAGCACTATGAATAATAAGAATAAAAACTTTAAGACTAAACACCAGGATACGGTATGAAGGCTGTGGTTATGGAGCCGCAGTAGGTATCAGAGTCACCCTGCGGCCGTGCAGGCTGTGCTAGCCCAGCCCCGCAACCCCGCAACCCCGGCAGTGGGTAATGGAGGTAGGCGCTTCATACAAATGCAAGGCCAACTTGTCTTTAAAAACAAAAACAAAAAAGCACCCTATCTACTAAAAGACCCACAGCAGACCTGAGAGACTCGCCCAGTCAGGCTCTGTTGACAGGTGAGGTAGGCCAAAAGGAGGAATGGAAACTGACCTCCAGGCATTGAGCCAAGCACTGGAGAGAACGGAACCCGAGGCAGAACACAGCAGAACGAGTTACCAAGGATACTCCCAGATCAGACAGGTCACCTATGTAAAGTACAGAGCGAGGTCAAGGTGGACAATGAGCTGAAGGACCAGCCAGAGAGCCCAGGGATGGTGGAGAGGTAGCTGTGGTGTGGGAGGTCAGCGTGTCCTAGCAGTACTGGGAGGAGGAGCATCTCTATGCAGGGATGCTCTGAAGGACACAGCTTCTGCCTGGAACACAAGCCAGAGGGGCACAGAGAAGGGTGACTGTGCTAGAGACACATGGGGTGAGCCAGGCAGGAAGGGCAAAGGAACCATTCCAAGCCATCACGTGCCAAAAGGGTGTCAAGATGCACGCTGGTGAGTGTGGGGTAAGTCCCACAAGACTGGGCAGCTGAGCCACTGGAAGACCAAATAATGGGGCATCAGACAGGGACGTAGCCATGACAACTGGTTAGAGTGCACCCCTGGGAGGCAGGACCACCCATGTGATGGAAGCTTCTAGAGTGTTGAGGATGACTGAACAAGTACAGCCAGATAGCCCATAAGCCCATCTATTCCCTTGCAGTCTGCGCCTTCCCATACCTCCTGGCCTTCACCACCGACTCCATGGAGATCCGCCTGGTGGTGAATGGGAACCTGGTCCACACAGCAGTTGTGCCACAGCTGCAGCTCGTGGCCTCCAGGGTGAGTGGAATGCAATATGGCCTTAGCATCCTGAGCGATCAAGTGAGCAAAAACTGCTCATCACACCAGGCCAGCTGTTCTGTGTGGCAATGCAAGAAGGGAGGTGGAACTGCTGCGTGGATTGGTCAGCGGGGTTTACCGTGTTTGTGTGTGTGTGTGTGTGTGTGTGTGTGTGTGTGTGTGTGTGTGCATGCGCACGTGTGTGCCCTCCTTGTAGGGTTGGTGAGGTGGCTCAGCAAGGGAAGCACTTGCTGTACACACCTGATGACCTCTGCTTAGTCCCTGGAACCTATATGGGAGTGGGAGACAGGACAGCTCCACAAAGTGCTCCCTGCTTCAGGAGACCCACTGGTCCCAGGGCAGCTCGGCCACTCAACTGTGTAATAGCACCTTCTTCTCTTCATCTGTAACTATGGTTGGTGGTGTGTCTGGTCTATCTGTCTGTCTGTCTGTCTATGACTATATATGTATGCATGCACCACAAAACACACATCAAAATCAGAGGCCAGCCTGCCTCAGTCAGCTCCTGCCTTTCACAGTGTGGCTCCCAGACCTGAAATGCCAGCTTCCAGGCTTGGTGTCGAGCCTTTACCTTGGTGCCTTTACCTGGAGCCTGCACATTCCTCCCTGCTCACTACAGAGCTTCCGTTTCAGGTGTTTCAGCCATGTGAAACATGGCTCATCTACTAACCCACACCAATAACTCAGAGGATGCGCAAATCGGAAGGACACTGGAAAACATGACCCAGGGTGTCTTTGTCTAGTGCCTGCACCATGATTCCACCCCACAAAGGCCCCTCTTGCTCCTCCAGGACCATGCCCCTGCCTGCCCCCTCCCTTCCGACTCCTTTTCAGTCCTGGTCTTAGCCATGCTGGTTGGAGATAGCTGCCTCCCTGCTGCACCGCGGCTGTGACCATGTGCCTGCGTGTAGACCAGTGCTTCCAAAATATGGACATGTTAAAAACGTGTGTGCATATGTGACTGTGGACTGTGAGTTTACTGATGTAACATAGTCTTAGTTTACAGATAACAGTACAATATGCCCATCTTCATAAAACCTAAAACCACTTAGTTCTCAGAAGATACATTTTTTTTTCTGAGCCCTTGCACCCATAAACAAGCCGCAGGTTCAACTCCACCCTAAGTTTACAGGTGGCGTCCTACCTCCATTATTGTCCCAGTGGGTTTATGCCAAGAGATCTGTCCTGAAACAGCTATGCGGCTCGCATCTGCAAGCCCAGCACGGATAAGCTATTTGGCTGTTGTCCTTGAGACCAGTTTGAACTACCTAGTGATGGTCAAGCTAGTCAGAGATACAACTTTAACTCAGAAATTTAAAAATGCCTAACATGTAGTCAACTGTTGAATTAATTTCTGGGCTGGAGAGATAGCTCAGTGGTTAAGATTCCTTAGTATTCTTGCAAAGGACCCAGGTTCAATTCCCAGTACCCATGTGGTGGCTCACAATGTCTATTCCAGGGGATCCAGTCCTTCTGCATGTACATGGTACCTAAGACATATATTTGGGATCACACACATACACATAAAATTAAACAAGTTTTATAAAAAAATATTTCTCACCAGAAACAGATCACACCTCTTAAACCAGAACTTACTCCAGCTACAGCCCTAGACGCAACACAGTTTGGTTTGGTTTTTTGGTTTTTTGAGACAGGGTTTCTCTGTGTAGCCCTGGCTATCCTGGAACTCACTTTGTAGACCAGGCTGGCCTCAAATTCAGAAATCCACCTGCCTCTGCCTCCCAAGTGCTGGGATCAAAGGCGTGCGCCACCACTGCCCAGCTCAACACAGTTTTATCTAACTTCATACTGGTGTCTGTGGTGCGAGAGTCCATCCATTGGTTATGATGACACCAGAATCAGGAAGAACCACGGGAGTTCCCAAGTAACAGTAAATATTGCCAAATAATTAGGAATGGTTAGATTCTGATGTTAAGGATTATTATCTCTGACATATTTAAGTTTATACCATTTGTTTGGGGAGAGGGTTCAACATGTAAAAGTGTTTGCAGAGCAAGCATAAGGACCTGAGTTCAAGTCCCCAGCACTCATGTAAACTTCTGAGTGTGGCCACAAACATGCCTGGTGTGTGCAATAAGGGGCAGAGGCGGGATGGTTACTAGGGTTTGCTGGCCACTGGCCTAGCTCCAGTTTCAGCAATACCCAGTCCTAAGGAAGGAAGGTGCCGAGAGATGGAACAGGATACTTGCCTCTCTCTTCCCTCCTCCCTCCTCCCTCCTCCCTCCCTGCAGGTACATAGTCATGCATAAGGCACACACATGTGGATAAACAACACAAAGCTAATTTTATAGCTTTAAATTTTTATTGATAGCCATGTTTAAGATCAGAATTGTGAAATTCCTGAGAGTTGGCTCTCAGAGACACATGTGATGTCCCATTACTGCGGTCACCAAAATCAGCACAGACAGCCATGCTGGCCTATCTGCCGACTGAGTGAAGCAAGCATCCATTTCCTCACTGCAGAATGGTCCTGATGGAATCTCCGAGGTCTGTCCCAATCCCGAGAGTCCTGAGGGAAGTGTGTGTGCCTTGTGTTGTGTTTGTGATGTGAGGCAAGTGCAGAGAGGACGAAAGCAAACCATGGGAAGTATGGATGGGTCAGACGCAGACCTGCACTGCAAGCTCTGACGGTCAGGCAGTCATGCCCCAGCCTGGGAAGCAGTCAGGGCCTTGGCAGGGGTGCAGGACGGCCAGTGTGTGCAGAGCCTGGCACACAGGGCAGCTGGTAAGGCTTCCTCTTTCTTTCCAGTCAGATATATACTTCACAGCAGCCACGACTGTGCATGAAGGCTCGTCTGGAGGCAGCTCAAAGGGAGCCAGTGCCCACACGTCCCCTCAGACACCACCGGCCCGGGACTGTCCACTGTTCCCTTCTTCCCTGGGGGAAGGTAAAGTCTAGCTTTTCCTGACTTCTTAATACATGCTTTAGAGCCTCGTGTCTTAGGCCTTTGTCAGAGTACAGCTGCTGTAAGAGCTGTAAGGCCAGGCATAGCGCCACACGCCTTTAATCCCAGCTCACAGGAGGCAGAGGCAGGCAGACCTCTGAGTTCCAGAACAGTCTGGTTTACAGACCCAAGGCAGCCAGGGCTACACAGAAAAGTCCTGTCTTGGAAAAAACAAAAAACAAAACAAAACAAAAATGTACAAGAAGTAGTTGTTGGCATTGTCACTATCTAAAGCCAGTGAGAAAGGGAGAACTTGCTTGGTTGTGCTCGAAGCACTTGTGAGGTCAGATGAGACAGAGAATCCCACAGTGCTCAGACAACGAATGAAAACCGAAGCCGGGTGTGGTGGCGCACGCCTTTAATCCCAGCACTCGGGAGGCAGAGGCAGGCGGATTTCTGAGTTCAAGGTCAGCCTGGTC
>NC_034592.1:20259986-20277173 GCF_900095145.1 Mus pahari | reverse complement strand
AAAGAAAGAAAGAAAGAAAGAAAGAAAGAAAGAAAGAAAGAAAGAAAGAAAGAAAGAAAGAAAGAAAGAAAGAAAGAAAGAAAGAAAGGAAGGAAGGAAAGAAAACCGAAGAAATCCTGTTATGCAAAACATTGCTTCAGTGTGGAAGAGAGAAACGGGCCAGAGGGCATGCAGCTGCAAGCTTCACATGTTTCTCCTGGGGGGTGGGCTAGTGGGTTTCATGGAGGTGCTAGTGGGTTTCATGGAGTGTGCTAGTAGGTTTCATGGAGGTGCTAGTGGGTTTCATGGAGGTGCTAGTGGGTTTCATGGAGGGAACTAGTGGTTTCCAGGCTAAATCTTCAGCCCTCAGCCCGCAGTGTGTCACTCTAGGTTTGCTGATATCCCAGAGGCCTTTGCCAAACTCCTGTGGGCCTGGAACAGCAAGGGCTTTGGTAACTCCTTGCCCATCAGTCATCTTTACCATTCATTGTTGAGTGTCCCAGGCGCAGGTCCTTGCTCTCCTTGCCTTGACTATTTTTCTGTGTAAGCACAACTGGCAGCAAGTGTGTTTTATCAAATTCACTCAAGAAAAGGGAAGCTTTGCAGCAATCGGGATGTAAAGTGAATAAAAAAGTAAATTAATAGAAAAAGAAGGAAGAAAGCTTCTTCATGCTGATGGTACTAAGGAACAAGAAGTTATTCCAGGCCGGCAAGATGGCCCTGCAGGGAAAGGCACTTGCCACCTGGCCTGATGAGCTGAGTTGGATCCCTGTGTCACAGATGGAAGAAGACCGCTGAGTCCTGGGACGTCTGACCTCCATACATGGACACTTGTGCACACACAATGAATGTAATTTAAAACTTTGGGGGAGTTTGGTTTGGTTTATTGGTTTTGTTGTTGTTGTTTGTTTGTTTGCTTTTTGAATTTTTTTTTAAGATAGGGTTTCTCCATGTAGCCCTGGCTGTCCCGAAACTCTGTATCGACCAGGCTAGCCTTAAAGTCAGAGACCCACCTGCCTCTGCCTCCATAGTGCTGGGATTAAAGGTGTGCGCCACCACTGCTGGGCTTGTACTTTAAAACTTTTAAAGAAAGAAGTTGTTCTGTTATAATTACATGAGCCTAAAGTTCTGGTCTTTTCCAAATTGTGTTTCAGGTGAAATTCAGTCTAAAAATCTGTACAAGATTCCACTTAGAAACCTTGTGGGCAGAAGCATCGAGCGACCTCTGAAATCACCCTTAGTCTCCAAGGTCATCACCCCGCCCACCTCCATCGGCCTTGGAGTCGCTGCCATTCCTGTCACGCATTCCTTGTCCCTCTCCCGCATGGAAATTAAAGAGATAGCAAGCAGGACCCGCAGGGAACTGCTAGGTAATCATGCTGCCAGGCTTTGTCCCCATGGCTTGTGACTAGACCAGCGGTTTCACCTTTGGTCATCTATCATTTTCAAAACCCAGAGGTTATAAGGGAACCATGGGGAGCTGGAGAGATGGCTGCTCTTCCAAAGGTCCTGAGTTCAATTCCCAGCAACCACATGGTGGCTCACAGCCATCTATATAATGAGATCTGGTGCCCTCTTCTGGCTTTCAGGCATACATGCAGGCAGAACACTGTATACATAATAAATAAATAAGTTTTAAAAAAGAAAGAAAGAAAATGACATCTTTTAAGGGGAGGGGGTGGACAATGAGGCCAGTGAGGAGGCTCAGAGGGTTCAAGCACTCCTTTTAAGTTTAACAGCCTGAGTAGAAGCCCCAGGATATACATGGCTGAAGGAGAGCTGACTCAAGCTGTCCTCTCATACACACACAAATAATAGTATTTTATAAAATAATGTGAAGAAACTCCCTCTCAGAAGAGATTTCTAAATCCGTCAATCATAACTACATCTACACCGGAGAATACTGTACCATTTCCCACCAGTGATGCTGGTGATTTCTCACACTAGGACAGAAAGCTGGCCAAGCCATGTGGGGGGGGGGGGGGGGGGGACAGGCAATGAAAACAAAAGGCAGTGCACACCTTTAATGCCAGCAGTCCAGAGGCAGAGGCAGGTGGATCTCTGAGTTTCAGGCCAGCCTGGTCTACAAAGCAAGTCCAGGACAACCAGAGCTACCCAGAGAAACCCTGCCTCGAAAAACCAAAATTAAAATAAAATAAAGTGGGCAGGAAAACTGGGGGAAGTGGAGTAGCTTTGATCAAAACTTACCATATGCTTGTGTGAAATTTGCAAAGAACTTTCTGTCGCCTGTGATAATGGCCCACTGGCCTCTGGTTTTCCTCTATAATGTAGGCCTCTCTGAGGATGGTGGACCCAAGACAGAGGGAGCACCAAGGGCCAAATCAAAAACCCGGAAGCGGTTGGAAGAAAGCCAAGGAGGCCCCAAGCCAGAGACTGTGAGGTCAGCTAGCAGTGACAGGTAAGAAGGCCCTGCTCTGCTGGATGGTGGCCAGCGGATGCCAGCATGCCCAGGTGTTATGTTTATAAAAAGAAAGAGCCAGGATATGTTTGATAGAGCCAGGTATGGTGAGGTGGGAGAGGTACCTCCACAGGCCCATGCTGAGGCGTCCCTTCCCCCTGAAGTACCAGTCATACAACAGATATAGTGTGGAATAGAGTTTATTTAGGGGAGGGGGAGGGGGAGTTGAAGATGAAGTAGAGACAGAGAAAGGCAGAGAAAGAGGGGGGGAGAGGAGAGACCAGCCAGGAGCATGTGGAGAGAGAGTGGGGATGGGTGGGGAAAGAGGGAGAAAGGGCAGAGAGTAAGAGGATAAGAGAGTGAGGAGGGGGGCCTTTTATATAAAACTATATAAGAAGTCACTATAAAAGAAGCCCCTTTTATAGTGACTCAGGCATACCTGGCTGTTGCCAGGTAACTGTGGGGCAAAGCCTAGAAGGAATGCTAACACCAAGAGTCTACTAGCCCAGCACACTACAGGGTCAGTACCCACCCCACTATGAAGATCCCAGAAAGGACAGCTGACACCACAGGGCTGAGACAAGAGAACACTGTTACCAGCAATCAAGCAAATAAATGTTCACTAAAATATATTGAGAGACTAGAGTCAGCTCAGCTAGAGCCTTGCCTGACACACACAAAACTGTACACATGCGCATGCACACACACAAATGTGCATACATGTGTATGAGAAATAAACAATACAGAAAGAGATATTTTTAGAAAAGGTTGTAGCATGTAGTTTGTAAGCTCTAACCACCTTTACTCTGGGAGGTGATCGCAATACCAGTCCCCACCCAGCTTCCCTTGAATCCCAGGACAAAAAATACACACACAGTTCATTCCTTTTCTGCTTGCCTTCTTGGCACAATTTCTGGGCACTGCTATCTCCCACCTGGAAAACGAGTCTTTATCTATATTCTTTTTTTTTTTAATGTAAGTACACTATAGCTGTCTTCAGACACTCCAGAGGAGGGTGTCAGATCTTGTTACGGATGGTTATGAGCCACCATGTGGTTGCTGGGATTTGAACTCCGGACCTTCGGAAGAGCAGTCGGGTGCTTTTACCCACTGAGCCATCTCACCAGCCCCCTTTATCTATATTCTTAGCTCCATACCTCCCACCTGTCCTAAACTTCAGTGGTTAGTCCCACCTAGCCCCTGCCAATCATCCCTGACCAGTCTGTAGTAGTAGCCACAGGTCCCAGCTCCTCCTGAGAGCTCAATTGGTTGTCCGGTTCTCCTCTCTCCAAAGCATCAAGAACTCTGCCCCCCCTCTCTGCCTGCAGGGACCCAGAAGTCCCACCTGTACCTTCCACCCAGCAACTGGTCCAAGGCTTTCTGACAGATCAAGAATCAGCTGGGGAACAGGACCTTAGCATAGCACTGCCCTCTATACCTCAGCTTTTCTGTCCAATAAAAAATATTTTAAAAAATCTTCTCCCAGACATAAATTTAACAAAACCATAACAATTATGTAAATTATATAGTATGATATAAAAATGACATCCAGTCCATCGTATTTGTCAATTAGATAAAGTACTCTACCATCACTCCTAACTGAAAGAATTATGATTCTATCCCTGGCTTATGTTAGACTTTAGCTGACAATGCTATATGAAAACATGTCTTCCACTCTATAACTTCTCTCCCAATGTTAAACAACTTGAGTATAATTTTGAGACTAAACTAGTCCTCAGCCCCGTCAGAAATCTGAAAGCTATTTAAACATTATCTGGGTATTTAGGAAGCACCAAACATAGTTTCTCAAACAACCATAGAGACAGCTGACTGCCTGGACAGCCCATTAATTATTCAAGACCTTGTAGCATCAGTCCTTAGCATGGTGGCCCAGGATCATCTGACGGACCCTAGCAAAACAGAATTACCTGCTTACCCTGTCTTGGCAGAGCCAACAGTTGAGTATTTTGCATAATGTGTCCTTTTTCTGGATAGTATTTATTCTGGCTACCTTGTCACAATAAGCAACCTTGCTTGGACATGAAGATGCTCAATTCTTCTTTGAACTAAGAAGAGGTGCTGTGAGGAGTAGATACGTCTCATTGTCAAGTGATTAAATAACTTTAAATGTCACATTATGTGGATTTCTGATGTTTTTAAAGACTATACATACATATGGTAATCTCAACTGTTAAACCTTGACTACTCTTAGCTATTTCTAATTGAAATATATCAAAAATGCCCTTTTATAATTAAATCAGAATCTAAAACAACAATGAGTTTGCTATCTGGCCCGTAACTCATATTGCTTAATCATCTAAAACCAATTTGTAATTGCAGTTATAGAAGGACTGGGTTTAAGCTTTTTCCCCTGACCCCCAAGACAGGGTTTCTCTGTGTAGCCCTGGCTGTCCTGGAACTCACTCTGTAGACCAGGCTGTCCTCGAACTCAGAGATCCACCTGCCTCTGCCTCCCTAGTGCTGGGATTAAAGGTGCGCACCACCACTGCCCAGCTAAGCTCTGTATTCTTAAATGAGTTGTGTAGACACAATGTCTATCTAAGAGTAACTATTAAACTCAAATTTTGTACCAATATAAGAAATGCATAGCATGAAAACCTTAAATATATATCAAAACAAATTTTATACCAATGTAAGAAATTATAACTTTTACTTTGTATCAATTATAAAGATTTCTACCAGTTGAGATGGCTAAACAATCAATTCCATTTATTTCCTCTCTGTTCAAAATTATCATTCCCAAATTATCCCTTAAAATGACTACTTTTTTATAATTTGTAAAATAGCCATTACAAGACCCCCAAACCCAGGGAATTGGGTTGACGACTCTCTATAACTTCTTCCGACTGAACAGGGGTAACAAAAAAATTCTTTAAAGGGTAGGGTTAGGAAAATTAGAAAATTTGGTTAGACTTTAAGAAAGCTATAGCATCTGTTGTCCAGTCTGTGTATGCGTAGAAGGCTCAGGGTTTGACTGAAGTTCTGACTGGATCCATCTGAAAGGCTGAAGGAGGCAAGATAACCTGGAATCCATGACACAGGGCGTCTAAGCAGGTCAGTTCAGCATCTCTGAGGATGAATCTCGCCAAAACTGTACATTCTGTAACATTAAGATATATATCCCTATAGGTTGTGCAGGCTGCACAGATTAGTTAAGGATGAAGTTCTGTTCCTTGTTTGCGCATGAAAGACAGCTGCCTTTTTTTTTTAAGTTATTTTATTTTTTTAAAGATTTATTTATTGGTATATCTAAGTACACTGTAGCTGTCTTCAGACACACCAGAAGAGGGCATCAGATCTCATTATAGATGGTTGTGAGCCACCGTGTGGTTGCTGGGATTTGAACTCAGGACCTTCAGAAGAGCAGTCAGTGCTCTTAACCAGTGAGCCATCTCTCTAGCCCAAGTGAATTTTATTAATAATCAATTATAAAATATCTTCATTCATGCCATGTGAAGGATGGCACAAAGAATCTTTACCTGTCCTGTTTGCTTCTCTTGAATTTTCCTACTTCTTCTGAAGCCTTCCCCTTTCACATCTGATCTGTATCACCCTGGAAGGGCTCCAGAGCCTCTTCTCCTTTCCTGTCAACACAAATGCAGAGCCTTTCTCAATGCAGGTCTCAACACTGTCTCAACAAGGTCCCACTATTTGGCCCTGGCTAACCTAGAACCCACTATATAGACCAGGCTGGCCTCAGACTCACAGAGATCTACCTGCCTATTTCCCTAATGCTGGGATTAAAGACATATACCACCACACCCAGCCCTAGAGAGAAACATTTAACACATAAATGATGTGTTCTGACCTTAGTCACACAGATACACATGCACATGCCTGTTACACTCCTTGTCCCCCTCCCACTAGTGACTCCTAAGGGACTATTTTTGTTTGGCCCACTAGTTTGATGAAGACACACAAAAATGAGATTGCTTAGTGTCTTAGGGTTTTACTGCTGTGAACAGACACCATGACCAAGGCAACTCTTATAAATGACGACATTTAATTGGGGCTGGCTTACAGGTTCAGAGGTTCAGTTGATTATCATCATGGTGGGATCATGGCAGCATCCAGGCAAGCATGGTGCAGGAGGAGCTGAGAGTTCTACATCTTCATCTGAAGGCTGCTAGCAGAACATTGACTTCCAGGAAGCTAGGATGAGGGTATTAAAGCCACACCCACAGTGACACACCTACTCCAACAGGACCACACCTTCTAACAGTGCCACTCCCTGGGCCAAGTATTACACTTAGTAAGAATGTAGGGTCAGGCTTTTTCCAAAACTGGTGGCCCTGTGAACAGGGAGACCCCTTCTGAAAGCAGCACAGGACACAAGAATAAATGCTCATTGCCTCACAGTATCTGTGCTGAACACTGTCCAAGCAGGACGCTTTACTCCACACTGAGCTGGGGAGACAGGGAGAGGAACAAGCACCGTCCACCTGCACAGGGTCCACAAGCCACGAGGCATTAAGCTGCAGGCTGTGGCAGAGTGGCAGATGATGCAGTGAGGTGTCTGCTACCTGGGCAGAGGGGCTCCGAGACCCCACTTACAGAAGCTCGAACGTCATTCCTGCTTCAGCCACATGTGGAGAAACAGATCTAACCATAAAGACAACATCTCAGCCAGCCACAGGTGTGCCATAAAACAGTAAGGGGGCTAGAGGTGACGGGCTGGAGTACTGGCTGCTTTTACAGAGGACCGAAGTTCCCAGCACCCACATGGCTCTTCATAACCACCTGGACTCCAGCTTCAAGGGCATCCAATGCCTTCTGGCAGTAGGCACTCAGATGGTACAGACATGCATGCAGATAAACAATTAGGTATAAAAATTAATAAATTCATATATATACATATATATATATATATATATAGAGAGAGAGAGAGAGAGAGAGAGAGAGAGACAGAGACAGAGACAGAGACAGAGACAGAGACAGAGACAGACCAAGCCAGGCTGGGCATGGTAGCACATTCTTTACATCCCAGCATAGGCAGATAGATATCTTCGAGTTCAAGGCGGCGAGTCTGGTCTAGCCAGAGCTACAACATAAAACCCTGTCTCAAATATCGAAAATTAATATAAAGAATCTTTTATTTTCTTTTTCAAGACTGGGTTTCTCTATGTACCTTAGATGCCCTGGAACACACTCTGTTGACCAAGTGGCCCTCAAACTCAGAACTCAAGAGATCTGCAGGCCTCTGCCTCTGCCTCCTGAATGTTGGCATTAAAGGTGTGCAGCACCGCCACCTAGCAAATAAAGAGTGTTAAACAAACAACAGCGTAAGCCCACTGTAAGTAGCTGGGCATGATGGCTCAGGCCTGGAATATCAGCACCTGGGAGGTAGAGACACAAGAATCATTGTAAATTCAAGGCCAGTGTGACCCTGGCTCACAATAATAATATTAAGGGGCTGGAAAGATATCTCAGCAGTTAACAGATGTCGCAGACCCCTGAACTCCAACCGGCAGAGATGGAGAAAAGTGACACAAACACCAAGGAAGGTTCCAAACAGATTTCTTCTTTATCTCTCCAGACAGCTTTTTCCTCTCCCTCTCACAAACAGCTTTCTCTAACCCTCTCCCGGCTCCAACTAACTCCAACTGCTTTCTTCAGTACAGGATCATCCAAGTGCGCAGGCTCAGGTTAAACAGGGATCACAGCGGTGGTCTCACTCACTTCCCACAAACAGCATTTATTGTTTGATCTTAGAGAACTCAGTTCAATTCCCAGTACCCACATGGTAGCTCATAATTATCTGTCATTCCAGTTCTAGAGGATCTGATACCCTCTGTCTTAGTCAGGGTTTCTATTCCTGCACAAACATCATGACCAAGAAGCAAGTTGGGGAGGAAAGGGTTTATTCAGCTTATACTTCCATCATCACCAAAGGAAGTCAGGACTGGAACTCAAGCAGGTCTGAAAGCAGGAGCTGATGCAGAAGCCATGGAGGGATGTTGTTTACTGGCTTGCTTCCACTGGCTTGCTCAGCCTGCTGTCTTACAGAACCCAAGACTACCAGCCCAGAGATGGCACCACCCACAAGGGGACCTCCCCCCTTGATCACTAATTGAGAAAATGCCTTACAGCTGGATCTGTGGAGGCGTTTCCCCAACTGAAGCTCCTTTCTCTGTGATAACTCCAGCTGTGTCAAGTTGACACAAAACTAGCCAGTACACCCTCTTTTAGCCTCTTAGGGCACAGAGATGCACAGGTATAAAGATATACATGCATACCAAACATCAATTTGCATAAAATAACAATGATAAACAACACAAACAACAACAATAATAAATAATGGTAGAAAGGCAGGTAGAAGGTCCACTTTGCCAGGGGTCAAGAACAGAGGAAACAGCACAGGGCTGGCTTGGACTAGATGGTAAGAATGGGCACAGATAACAGGACTCTGAGCCACTGCTCTGAGCAGGCTGCATGGCCATTGACACAGGGAAGAAGGGACCAGCTTCACAGAGTGCTAGGGAGGCCACAGGAGGTCACGTGCAGCTTCTCTCTTCCAGGATCCCATCAGGAATTTTGGAAAGTCCGGCATCAGAATCCAATCCCGAGGGCCATAACCACTTGGCAAGTTCTGAGCAGGATGCTGTGGTGGACAAAGAGGGCAGCCCGGGCTCAGGCAGCAGCCCCTTCCAGCTCATGGCCTCCTCTGAGGAAGACATCATTGATTTGAAATAGAGTCTGTGTCCCATTGGCCACCCTTGGTGTTCTTACGCAGATTTACACCGTTCAAGCAGCTCCAATGTCCAGTCTCAACACAGCACGCCTTCGGCCAGGCAGCGATCCACGGACCAAACCTCCGGCACCCTCAGCCACTGGGTCACTTCTCCAGTGTCCAGTGCTATCTTTCTCGACCCTGTTTCTTTCCATTCAAGAACCGTTGGTCCCCTTGTAATAAAGGTGGTAGATTTCATTAAGGTTTTAGATCAAAACTTTGAATAAATCAAAAACGTTCATTCTTATTCTCTGCAACCCTTCTCATATTTTATAGGTTTAGATGGAAATTATTTTTTTCAAAACTTTTGACTTATGTCATATAATATGTTTCTTTTATGGAAAAAAGATGCTGCTTTTCAATTTTGCTATAATATAAATAAGTTTTCTTTCTTGGCCCTGGTACTGCCTGTTCACTGGGGTGGCCCCCCCCCCCCCGCACCCCTGCCTGGAGCCCTGGGGATCCCTCTGCTTTCAAACAACAAGGCAAGGGCGCCTGTCAGAGTCTTAGGACAATTCCTCTTACAACTGGGAGGTCGTGTTGCCGGAAATCCTGCATCCTTGTCATTGAGAGTGTCCAGATCCCCTCGCTTGAGTGGGTCCGCCTTGTTTGTTTTGTTTTGCAGCGTTGGCTATGGATCCCCAGGCCTTGCATGCACCAGGCAAACATGCTGTTGCCACACTGAATCCCACGCCCCTGCCGTGTTCTTTGAACCCAGCAATTGCCCTTCCTCATAGAGATACATCGGAATGTTGAGATAAAGAGGTGAAGGGTTGGAGAAATGCCTCAGTGGTTAAGAGCCCATTAGAGGACTCTTAGTTAGGGTTTCCATTGCTGTGAAGAGACACCATGACCAAGGCAACTCTTTGAAGGACAACATTTAGTTGGGGCTGGCTTACAGGTTCTGAGGTTCAGTCCATTATCATCAAAATGGAAGCATGGCAGCATCCAGGCAGGCATAGTGCAGGAGGAGCTGAGAGTTCTACATCTTCATCTGAAGACAAACAGAAGACTGGATTCCAGGCAGCTAGGAGGAGGGTCTCAAAGCCCACCCCCACAGTGACACACTTTCTCCAACAAGGTCACACCTCCTAATAGTGCCACTCCCTGGGCCAACCACATTCATACCACAAAGACCCTGGATTAATTCCCAGCACCCACATGGCATCTCACAACCATTTGTAACTACAATTCCAGAGGATTCAATGACCTCTTCTGACCTCCAAGGGCGGGAGGCACACACATGGTGCACATACATACATGCATGTATACTTACCAAAATTCATTTTATAAGTGTTAGACAGATTTTTTTAAAATTTATTTATTTCTTATATGTAAGTAAACTGTAGCTNTCTTCAGACACTCCAGAAGAGGGTGTCAGATTTCGTTATGGATGGTTGTGAGCNACCATGTGGTTGCTGGGATTTGAACTCAGGACCTTTGGAAGAGCAGTTGGCGCTCTTAACCGCTGAGCCATCTCACCAGCCCCATTAGACAAATTTTTATAAAAGGCTTTTTTAATGGGCTGGAGAGATGGCTCAGAGGTTAAGAATAAATACTATCTGCTTTTTCAGAAGTCCTGAGTTCAATTCCCAGAAACCACATAATGGTTCATAAGCACTGTAATGAGCGCTGGTGCCCTCTTCTGGCCTGCAGGCATACATGCAGGTAGGATGCTATATACATAATAAAATGTTTTATAAAATAAATTTTTAAAATTATGTGTGCCGGGCGTGGTGGTGCACGCCTTTAATCCCAGCACTTGGGAGGCAGAGGCAGGTGGATTTCTGAGTTCGAGGCCAGCCTGATCTACAAAGTGAGTTCCAGGACAGCCAGGGTTATACAGAGAAACCCTGTCTCAAAAAAACTAAAAAACAAAAAACAAAAAATATGTGTATTCAACGTGTCCCTGTGTGTATGTGCACATGACTATAGTTGCCCACAGAGGCCAAAAGAGGACAGAGCCCCTGGAGATGGAGTTACCGGCATTTAGGAACTACCCAAACTGGTACTGTGAACCCAACCCAGGTTCTCCACAAAGTCTGATTTTTAAAATCCCTACCTACCCAAGCACCTTCCTGAAAAATAAGCAGTAAATACTGTGGACTGCGACAGACATGAATGAAATAAACAGCATCCCTGGCTCAGAGGTCACAGGTCACTTTCAGTTTAGTGGCTGATTCCCTTTCACGCCCACATGGCCCCATCGTCGGCCCACAGGAAGCAGGTCCGCGGAGTTCTGATGCCACGGTGTGTGTCAGAGGTTAGAGCTCTAGCTCCTTCCTCCTTGCAGACCACAGGGAGGACTCCCTTCCCTTCCCCCTTCTGTACAACATTTGAGCGGGATACAAGGGACTGAAGGTGCCTGGACTCTCTTTGGCTTTACAGGCAACTTCACGCTGTGGCAACCCCACCAGCAGATTTATTAGGTCTGTTCTGGCCTTTGTCCAGCTGGAGACTTGGGGGGCTCCATGCGGAGGCTGGAGGTCCTCAGGAACCGTGCACTCTGGGTTTTGAGACGGGGTCTTTCACTAGGGTCTGGGGGTTCAGCAATTATGCTAGGCTGGATAACCAATGAGCCCCAGGGATGGCATTACAGACACGCCCTGCCACACCTGCTTTTGCAAGAAGGCTAGAGGGTCAAACCCAGGTCCTCATGCATCAACTGAGCCATCTTCCAGACAGTGTGCTTTTAAGGTAAAAAAACAGACTCCAAAAGAGTAGATGGCTTAAACCTTGTGTTCTCTTAGTCCCAGAAACGTGTGGGACTAAGTCCCTCTCTCTGCCCTGTGTGTCTCTCAGAGGCAGGCTAAGTGTTTCCTACCAGCTGGGCTTGGCTGCTGTTTATCTGTTCTAGCATTAGGGAGGAGAAGTTCAGTTTCATGGAGCCAGGGCTTGCCTTGAACTCTTGATTCTCCTCCTGGACCTTCCAAGTACTAAATGGGAGGCAGGCTTGTGCCACATGTCTGGCTACTGGCTGCTGGTTTTTCTGTTATACAAATTAAGGAGCTTGTGCCTGTATTTTTCCTGTTGTTTTGTTGTTATATCTTGATAAAACAGGAAAAAAAAATCAAGCCTGTATTTATTCTTCCAGAAGGACAGTAATGAAGCCACCTATGACCAAATAAGAGACAGGGGTATAGGAGATACAGAGGAAGCAAGAGAGAGATCTCTCACCAAGCTAGCATTGCTTTGCTCATAGAAGAGGCTGGGGGAGCTTTTCTTTTCTTTTCTTTTCTTTTTTTAAGATTTTTATTTATTTATTATATGTAAGTACACTGTAGCTGTCTTCAGACACTCCAGAAGAGGGCGCCAGATCTCGTTATGGATGGTTGTGAGCCACCATGCAGTTGCTGGGATTTGAACTCAGGACCTTCAGAAGAGCAGTCAGGTGCTCTTACCTGCTGAGCCATCTCACCAGCCCCGGGGAGCTTTTCTAGAGACAATATCTGGTTCAGTTTGGGAAGGGATACCACTAGCCAGTGGTTCATAGGTGTCCATGACTCAGAAGTCTGTTGCTAGCTGTGCTTACTGTAGCGTCCCTTCTACATGAGCCACTCTGCTGAGCCAGTTGCTCGGGTACGAAGTACCCGGTCTGGATGCAATTCATCCATGGCCTTTACTCTGCAGACACCAGAAACCTGACGCAGATGATTTCAAGAGCAGGTGATTTCAGAGCAGTGATAAGATCTATCACCCAAGCAGGAGACTTAGTAGAAGCACAAGCAGGTGATTGCCTGCCTTTAAGGATAGTCTTGTGATTAAAACTTCAAACTGCTGGTTGCTACAATTGAGTGGCTGCAGTAACATAAAACCACTGCATGGACAGGACGGGCACAGCTCTCTAGAGATGAAGACACCCAGGCACAGAGGAGGAGTAGGTGCCTCTCGCCAGTTCTTTCTACATCGGATGAAGCTGCCACAAAGGCAGTGATTAAGCAGAGCAGTGGAGGCACACAACCACAGGGAGACTCGGGGCGGGAAAAAGATGGAGATGATCCCAAGGCTAGGTATTATCGTGGGGCAACCAAGGAACAAGGAAATCACTAAGTTCTACTCTGTCCCACTTCTGGAATGGGGGACCTTGCCTGACACAGTCCTCACCGTCTCAGGATCCTAGACACTGTAGCACTCATGATGAAGGTGAGCTGCTACCAGAAGCACCAGAGCAATGTCAGAAAGTCCAAGGATAAGAGCAGGTGGCCCAAGAGAGTTTTCTTGGAGCCTTTTCATCCTGAGGCTCTCTGAGGCAGAAGTCAACGTTGGGGAGGAACTTATTCCAGAGAACTGTGGGTAATAAGGGTGGGAAGTCTTGCCGGAGCCATTGTGATCCATCGCTGACCTACTACTACCCTCATTAGTGGAGGCTAGATTTAGAGACAACTCCATATAAAAAAATTAAAACAAAATAAAAGTAAAAATACAAAGGATGGCTCAATGCTTACGAACACTTGTTCCGGCAGAGGGCTCAGGTCCAGGTCTCAAGCATGCACACACATGACGGCTCACAACAATCTCTAACTCTAGTTCTGTAGGATCTGATGACGCTTTCTGAATTCTATCAGCACCAGGAATGCATGGGACACACACGCACGCACGCGCGCGCGCGTAAACATTTAAACAACACTCATACAAATAAAGTTTAAAATAAAAGCAAAAGAAACCACCAAAACAGGGACAGCGAGATGACTCTGCTTGTAAAGGTGTTTGCCCTCAAGCTTGACGACCTCCGTTCGATCCGGAGGATCCACTTGGTGGAAGGAAAAACAAACTCAGGAAAGTTTACTTCGAACGTGCACAGGCACACTGTCACCTCCGTCGTCCCCCTCCCCCAGGGAAAAACAAAAACAAAACACCCAAACAATCTTTTCCATTCTCATTGGCAAGTTCAGACCTGATGGGCCACGCCTTCAGACTCATTCCACATTCCAATTGGACAATCGTGCCCAGGCCCGGGACACAACTCCCTGCAAACCTATGCTTGGATCGCCGGGCGTAGTTCAGCTCCATTGAGCTTTGCGACCGGCTCCGTGCTTCCATTGGCCAGCTCTGATTGGGGGACCGGGTTCTAGCGTCCTATTGGTCACTCCTGCCGCGGAGGCCGCGCTCGCCCGAGCCACGACAGTTCGCAAGTCAGACCCTGTTGACATGTCGCCCGAGGACCCCCAGGAGACGCAGCCGCTATTGCGGCCACCGGAAGCCAGGTGCGGACTCCCGGGGGCCACGGCCACTCTCACGCCCGGGGTACCGCTCACGCCCCGCCTTGTACCCGCAGGGCTCCCCGCGGCCGCCGGGTCTTCCTCGCTTCCTTCGCCGCCGCTCTGGGCCCCCTCAGCTTCGGCTTCGCGCTCGGCTACAGCTCCCCCGCCATCCCCAGCCTGCGGCGCACCGCACCCCCGGCCCTGCGCCTCGGAGACAGTGCGGCCTCCTGGTTCGGGGTGAGCCCTCTGGGGAATCCTGGGTCCCCCATTCTCTGCCGCACCCCAGGATCCTCCTCATTCTCTTTCCTCTGAGACTGAGGGGCGTGGGGTTGGAGGGATCGTGGGCCATGGTCCCTGGTGGCCTCCTCTTCAGCCCGTCCCGGGTCCCCAGGCCGTCGTGACCCTGGGCGCTGCGGCAGGAGGCATACTGGGCGGCTGGCTCCTGGACCGTGCAGGGCGCAAGCTGAGCCTCCTGCTCTGCACCGTGCCCTTCGTGACTGGCTTTGCCGTCATCACCGCGGCCCGGGACGTGTGGATGCTGCTCGGAGGTCGCCTCCTCACCGGCCTTGCCTGCGGAGTCGCCTCACTAGTGGCACCGGTGAGTGGTTTGGGCCTCCTAGATGACCTTTGCCAGGCAGGGGGCAGTGGGTCAGCAGTGAAGCTATTCCTCACTGATCTTCTACTCTACTAATGGTGGTGTCCCTGTATGCTGTGCCCCTATTTTCATGTTAACTGGGCAGTTCTCCTCTGGTTTGTCCCTGGGATAGGCTGCAGGCTCCCTTCACTGCTTGCAGCGAAGGCTATATATACCTTGCAGCCCACACACCTGGACCACTTACCTGGACACAGGCTTCTCTCCCAGCCTCCATGCTCCCCTGTAAAGTAAGGCCTAGACCTGAGGTGGCTGTGGCCTTTGCACAGGAAACTGCTGGCCCAGGAATGGTGTCTGGAAAGACTTAGACCCTAGAAACTGAGGGTCACCAGCAACCTATGACCACACACTTGGATGACCATCCATCCCTCCATGACCCCCTGCTTTTCATCTGTTGGAGGTGTGAAGGAGCTAGGGGAAAGGGAGACTGGAGATCTGTGGGTTTTTTGTTTTGTTTTGTTTTGTTTTTAACTAAAGCATAAAGCATGGGATAATCTAGAAGTGTGTATGGATAATGTCTAGTGACTCCTGAGAGTAGAAGTGATGGCACTCCTAGCAGGACTGGGCTGAACAAGGACACGTCGGCCAGCAAGGGAGAAGTCGTTCCTTCTGACTTACATCTGTGCAAATGTAAATGTGTAAATGTGTGCTGGGCTGCGCCTGGTGGCACATGCCTGTAACCCCAAAACGTGAGAGGTAAATACATGAAGATCAGGAATTCACGGCTATCCTCAGCTCAGGGGGCTAGCCTAGGCTTCACGAAACTCTATCTCAATCAATCAATCATTCAATCAATCAATCAAACCAGTGTAGGGGAGCTCTGCACTCACTCCTCTCAGGGCTCACACACAGAGTGGCAACCCGTTACCCACATCCTCTTTAAAAATCTGCAGGAAATGGGGAGGGGCACTCTGCCGGCCTATAGCCCAAGTGAAATCTCACCTTAACCACCAATAGGTCTACATCTCGGAAATCGCCTACCCAGCCGTCCGAGGACTACTCGGCTCCTGCGTGCAGCTCATGGTTGTCACTGGCATCCTCTTGGCCTACGTGGCAGGTAGATGTCTGTGCTCTCTTTGGTCCCTGTTAGAGGCCGTGCGGTCGCTCTGGAAACTGAGGTTCACGGAGGGCAGGAGTTTGCCTGGTCAGGGTGCTAGGTTCTCGGTCACACTCCTGGGAGCTTGGGGGGCTGGGGGAGGGGCCTGGTAAGAAAGAACTAGAGCAGGTGGTTTCTTTGACCCAGAATCCCACCACACTGTGGAGGGACTCAGCGGGTTCCAGTGCAAGGAGGGGTGGGGTATAGGGAAACACTTTAGCTCAGTCACATGGGGAACTGGAGTTTCTGCATGCTGGCACTGGGTTCTCAGGAGAATGTCACATAAAAGAGGCTGCTCCCCAAAGATGAAGGGCAGAGCTGGTAGCCTGGGGAAGCTTCAGAAATTGTCTCCTTGTAATATTTATTCTTTTAAACTTAACAAATATCTATACCAATAAAGACACGGGAGATGTTAACTGAGGTAAAAACCTGCTGGCTCAGTGAGGTGATTTTATTTTCTGAACTATGTACAAAATGTCTAGTGATAAGCCTACAACTAAACTGCCCGCTCTTCAGAAACCCCTTCCTATCTGTGTCATTCTACAGAGCTGGCCTACCTTCCTCTTGAGCTCCTCCAAGCCCAAGAGGGCCCCTTGGCTCTCCTTCCTAGAATACTGATTTAACTGTGTCCTGCCAGCTGCCGCTCTGTGGCTCCCGTAAGCCCAAAGAGGGAATCTCTGCCTCTTATCCGGAGCTCTTTCCATGAAGTTCTAACAAGCCAAAAGGAAGAGCGAGAGCCAGCGGGAGAGAGGTCGTTCTCGAACGTCCAGGTCCCCCCTGTCCCCTTGGCAGGCTGAGCTCTCCCAGCCAGTAGAGGCTGTGTGTACTATTTCACCTTTAAGGTGGGGGAGGTAGCCCAGGCTATCCAGCTGACCCCGCTTTAGAGAGCAAAGGTCACAAGACTTCTCCCAAGTCACTTGTCTTTAAATAGGCAGGATCTGTCCACTCTTTAGCATTCTTACCTATGGAGGCTCGCAGAGACACACCCTAACGGAATCTCTTCAGGTCACCTCCAGCTGCATCTGATAAACTAAGCGTTTTATAATTCTGCTAACAACTGGGGTTTTTTTTGTTTTTGTTTTTTTTTTT
>NC_034592.1:20236948-20259521 GCF_900095145.1 Mus pahari | reverse complement strand
AACAACAATATGAACTAACCAGCACCCCCTGAGCTCATGTCTCTAGCTGCATATGTAGCAGAAGATGGCCTAGTCAGCCATCATTGGGAAGAGAGGCCTTTTGGGCTTGCAAACTATATATGCCTCAGTACAGGGGAATGCCAGGGCCAAGAAGTGGGAGTGGGTGGGTAGGGGAGAAAGGGTGGGGGGGAGGGTATAGGGAACTTTCAGGATAGCATTTGAAATGTAAATAAAGAAAATATCTAATAAAAAAGAAAGAAAGAAAGAAAAGTGCCTGCTAACACATCCCCAGTGAGAACTGGGGTCCGGGCACTGACAGGTTTCACCTAGTCTGCGGTGCACACACTGGCTCTTCACAGTGGACCTTACACAGGTCCGGGTCTTTCATTTTTAACTCCCTTATTGTCCTGGCTCTTCAGTGTCTTGCCAGCAGCTTGGCTGCCTTGTGAGCCCTCTAGGGGACCAGAGACCCTACTACGCACAGATGTTGTCATCGTGGTGGGGAGATAGTCAGTGTCTAGCAACCACAGTGTTACCTCCACTGTGGCGCCTTGCATTGATCCTACGGTGTCCTTTTGACCCACTGCTATGAGTTAACTGTAACAGCAGAAAGTGACACAGTGGGAACAGTAGTGCCTCAGTCACTAGACTTTGTGGGGCCAGCTATAAGCTCCTTACTGCTGAAGTGAACGGATGCACGCAGGCTGACCTCTGACCTCCACATGAGTGCTGTACCCCCAATGCCCATGCACCCACGGACTCTGTTCTAGTTACTTTTCTATTGCTGTGTCAAGACACCATGACCAAAGGCCATCTATAAATGTAAACATTTAATTTGGGGCTTATAGTTCCAGAGGATCCATGACATCTGGATCCCCATGGTGGGAGCATGGCCGCGGGCAGGTAGGCATGGCAGTGGAGCAGTAGCCGAGGGCTCACATCTCAGTCCACAGACAGTAGGCTGAGATCTAACTGGGAATGGCAAGGACTTTCCCCAGCCCCCTGCCCCGTGGATTGCCCAAACCATTCCACCAACTGGGGACCAGGTGCTCAAACATGAGCATGTGGGGGCCATTCTCATTCACAAGATAGTTGAATAAAAGACAAAATTATGATACAAGTATAACATAAGGTTTGGGAAATCACTGAGCAAGTAGAAGAGCTTTCTGCCCAAGCACGAGGACCTGAGTTCAAATCCCAGAACCCACATAAGAGGCTGTAACTCCAGCACCATGGTCAGGTGGGGACAGGATGATGCTGGCGCCTACTGATCACTAGCCTAGTTCCAGATTCATTGAAACACCGCAGTCTAGGGAATAAGGCGGACAGCGATAGTACACCCAGTGGATGCCCTCCTCTGGCTTTCACGCTCATGCACAGATGCATGCGCGCGTGCATGCACGTGCACACATATAAATTAAAAATTACTTTAAAAGTAATTTTTAAATTACTTTTAAAGTAATTTAAAAGTAGCAAGTACATCAAAGCTGTAACAGTCGTTTTGCAGTAGCAAGTATTTTGCAGCATTGGACATGACAGAGTACAGCATTTGGCTTACTCTAGCATGTCTACCACTGTGCGCTATGATATGTTACCATGGCTACAAGACATGGCTTGTTAATGAGCATCTTTCAGCTGTTATAATTTACATCTTCTGTGCAGTCCATCTGTATTTCCCTTAAAAGATGTCACCTAACATCCTGGTGGAACAGTCCTAGCAGCAACTGTTTCTTTAAACAGTTGAGAGGCGTGTGGGCAGAGGCAGTGAGATTCCCAGCACTGGAGTGAGTCCCTGGGCTTGCAAGGGGCTAGGGTGGCTCACGCTGGCTCTGATATCTGTCTTCGCAGGCTGGGTCCTAGAGTGGCGCTGGCTGGCAGTGCTGGGCTGTGTGCCCCCCACCCTCATGCTGCTGCTCATGTGCTACATGCCCGAGACCCCACGTTTCCTCCTCACTCAACACCAGTACCAGGAGGCCATGGCTGCCCTGCGCTTCCTGTGGGGCTCTGAGGAGGGCTGGGAAGAGCCCCCTGTTGGGGCTGAGCACCAGGTGAGAGGCTGAGAACAGGGCAGAGCCTGTCCCCAAGGCCATACACCTGAGTGGCAGCCTCCCCCCCCCCCAGTGAGGACCAGTGCTGTCTGAGCAGGTGGGGGTTGGCTGGAGCCCCACTTTAGTTTGTACCGTCCCCCAACAAGTGATAGGCCAGTGATAGGCCAGGCCTGTGAGAAGAAATGGGTGAGGGCTCAGATTTAATGGGAACCATAGGCAGGGGAGATCTCAGAGGCAGTAGCACACAGACACTGTCGCTGTGTGACCTGGCCATCCCCGAGTCTTGGTGCCTTCATCTCTAGCTAGCCCATGCCATCACCCAGAAGTTCTGAGATCTGTGTACATGGCTGCTGGAGGCCAGCCCTGAGCACTCAAAGGGCTCGGCTCACGGGGAGCAGGATCCTTTACCCAGGCGCTGGGGTGTGCTGCCCCTCACAACTCCCCTCCCACACAAGGAGGCTGCAGGGGTCTGCACACCCAGGGCCGCAGGTGGGGTGGGGACAGCAAGGAGGCTCAGTCCCCTCCACCGAAGGGTCCTTGGGTCAGGAGAGGACACTGACAGGCCGTCTTTGTGACAGGGCTTCCGGCTGGCCCTGCTGAGGCGTCCTGGCGTCTACAAGCCCCTCATCATCGGCATTTCCCTCATGGTCTTCCAGCAGCTGTCAGGGGTCAACGCTATCATGTTCTATGCCAACAGCATCTTCGAGGAGGCCAAGTTCAAGGTAAGAGGTTTCTCCCCAGCTCGCCTCACGCCACATGTGCGTCAGCCTCCTGGAGCCTAGGGCTTCCTGACCCAGCTCAGCCGGGGGGGGGGGGGGAGGACTTGTCTCTCTCTAGCAGACTAGCTTCTCCCCTCCCCCAGGACAGCAGCCTGGCCTCCGTCACTGTGGGCATAATCCAGGTCCTGTTCACTGCTGTGGCGGCCCTCATCATGGACAGAGCGGGGCGAAGGCTGCTCCTGGCCTTGTCGGGTGAGGCCTGACAGGGAGGGCTCAGCCTCCCCAGCTCACACGGGGAGACAGGGCCAGGGAGGTGATCCATTATGACTGGTTCTTTTGAGCAAGTGACTGTCCCCAAGCTCGTTTCCTACTCTGGGATAGGGAGAGGGCTGTGGTGACATCAGGCTCTGGGCATGCATGGAGCCCCTGGCAGCTGTGAAGACCCCTGTGGGTGTGGGGTTTGACACTGCTGCTCCTGCTCGTGCTGCAGAGAGACCCCTCAGGAACGTCCCAGCATCTGCTGAGGTCTGAGGTCCAAAGCAGGGCAGGAGTGCTGGCCAGTCAGGGGCTTCCGCGCAAGACTCTCTCAGAGAGCCACCCTGCCCTCTAAGTCCTGGGTGCTGCCATGTCCCCAGCATCCTGTCTAGCCCAAGCTGTTGTTGCCTGCAGGTGTGATCATGATATTCAGCATGAGCGCCTTTGGTACCTACTTCAAACTGACCCAGAGCAACTCCTCCCACGTAGGCCTGGTGCCCATCGCGGGGGAGCCTGTGGATGTCCATGTGGAGCTGGCCTGGCTGGCTGTAGGCAGCATGTGCTTCTTCATTGCTGGTAAAGGGGACTCACGGGAGCCTGGGTGGAGGCTGTTGTCCCTCTAACCCACCATGCCAAGTTCTGTAGCACTCAGCTTCAAATCTACTTTTACTTGGTTTTACCCCTCTGCCCCTAGGCGCATGACTTCTATGCTAATGGCTCTGACCATGTGCTGGGCACTGAGCTAAATCCTTTCACATAATCTGCATGACAGCTTGCAAGCAGGTCCCATCCTTGTCCTGATACCTAAAAGGACAGGGGCTGGCCCAAGGCCTCCCAGCAGGGTTGAGAGCAGATAGGACCCCTAAGGCCTAACCCAGCGTGTGTGCTGTAACACTGCCTTGTTCCCACAGGCTTTGCAGTGGGCTGGGGACCCATCCCCTGGCTCCTCATGTCAGAGATCTTCCCTCTGCATGTCAAGGGTGTGGCTACTGGCGTCTGTGTCCTCACCAACTGGTTCATGGCCTTTCTGGTGACCAAAGAGTTTAGCAGCGTCATGGTGAGTACAGGCCCATGCCTTCCCTCACTCTGTCAGCAAAGGCTCGCCTCTACTTCAGTTTTCATTGCCAGAGATTCCATGTCCCTGACCTTGAATGTAGGTTGAGGTCCCCTCATGCCTGGAGCATGGCCATCTCAGGGGTGAGTGACATGGAGCCAGAGGCTAGACAAAACAGTGAACCTGGCCTGTGATCCGCTAAGTCTTAAGCCTGTGTTGGGGTGCACATACCTTCCTCATGGGCTGAAGGGGTATCTGTTCCATTCAATACTTTCTTTCCCTCTCGTAACCCTCTTGTGTTAGCTGAGGCTGGAGCCCATTGGCTTCCCAGCCACTAGAGAGGTCCTGAGCAGATGAGCGTGCCATCTGTCCCATCACAGGTGCCCTACAGATCTCCTGGCATGTGCCATGCCCAGGCCTATTCAAGGCTTCAGAGATGGCAGCGACTGAGTTGATCAGGGTCCATCTCATGACAGGTGCCAAGAAGGCAGTGGGTGGCATGTCTGTCCAGCTAGCCAGATGTGCTCAGGCAGACAGGGTGCCCAGAGGAAGGCCAGCAGAGACACACCATGGCATGTGAGAGGGAACAGATAGCAATGGGCCTGGGAAAGAAGCCTAGAAAGGAGGGGACAGACAAACCATCAGTGACCCAGGCCAGCGCCCTGTCAAAGAGGCTGAGAATGGAAGGGTCACCTAGTGTCCTCTCCTGCAGGGAACTGAGGAATGGGGACTTTGCAGGGCCACAGACTCACCCCCTCCCCAGTACCCTACCCTCCCTCAAGAGTGACACTTCCCCCTTTGTCATCACACAGAGAACTCACAGCATGAGACACTGGAAGGCAGGGCCAAGTCATCACACAGAGAACTCACAGCATGAGACACTGGAAGGCAGGGCCAAGTCATCACACAGAGAACTCACAGCATGAGACACTGGAAGGCAGGGCCAAAGGCGCAGGGGCTAAGGGAGAAGAGTAATGGCGGCCAGCCTGAGCCGGCCAGGAACAGGCACCTAGCTGTCCCTGGACACTGCTGATCTCAGGGCAGTCATTCCCATGAGCCTCGCTTTCCCAGGCACACATGGCTGTGGGCGGTGGTGAGCTATTCCCTACATACCTGGCTCTGCAGAGATGTGACAGGTCTGTCAGGGCAGGCTGCAGTCAGTCTGTCTGTCCTCTGCCGCCTCGCCTCACATGCCTTTCCTCTCTCTGCAGGAGATGCTCAGGCCCTACGGTGCCTTCTGGCTCACCGCTGCCTTCTGCACCCTCAGCGTCCTTTTCACGCTGACCTTTGTCCCTGAGACTAAAGGCAAGACTCTGGAACAAGTCACAGCCCATTTCGAGGGACGATGACAGACCCTTTCTGTGACTGGGAGCCCCGAGCTGAGCTGGCTTGGGTTTCAGGAGTGGAGTGGCCTGTAGCTGAGCCACACCTCAGTTTGAGCCTGGAGGCCCCCCGACTCCTCAGGCCTCAGGGCCCTCTTTGTCCAGATCTCAACCCAGATCCCCACCGTGAGGTGCACCATATTCTGAGTGCGGTCTCTGCAGCCTGCTTCACACACAGGCCATCTGAGGAGCTGTGCAGTCTCACCTGACCCAGTGTCTCCTTCCTAAGCCTCTGGCAGCTGAAGGGACCTGAGGGCTCCCAGCTCCCATTTTCTGCCTGGAGAACTTTGGGGTGCCTGGTCCTAAGCAGCTGCCTGCACCTCACTTGACTGGGAGATCAGAAAGGGACTTAGCCATATGGGCCCAGAAACAAGGTCAGCGGAGCACAGGTAGAAAAGAGAATGTTCTTGTCAACCAAGCCCTCCTCAGAGCTGCGCGGAAACCCCCCGGATTCACACTGGGGCCAGCCAGCTTACCCACCATGTACAGGTTCTTTCTGGCTCTTTCCTGGGCTTGGTGTCCTGGGTCATTAGCCACTATAGCTTGTTGAGTTTCAGGAAATAAAAGGCCTCTTATGTTCAACTTTAATGGAGCCAGAGTCTTATAGGTTACTTGTTTCATGGGTCAGTACATACTCACCTGGAGTAAATGGGAGCACAGATACACGAACATGATTTGTTCTGCAGGCAGTCATCGACTGGGCGCTTGCATGGAAAAGCTGCCCCTAGCCGGGCGTGGTGGCGCACGCCTTTAATCCCAGCACCCGGGAGGCAGAGACAGGAGGATTTCTGAGTTCGAGGCCAGCCTGGTCTACAGAGTGAGCTCCAGGACAGCCAGGGCTATACAGAGAAACCCTGTCTCGAAAAAAAAAAAACAAAAAATAAAAAAAAAAATTTAAAAAAAGGTATATGCCACCATGTTTAGCTGATTTATTATTATTATTATTATTATTATTATTATTATTATTATTTTAAGATAGTGACTCACAATGTAACCCAGGACAACCTAAAATGTATTATGTGACCCAGGCTGGCCTGGGACCAACTGCAATCCTCCTGCTTTGGGTTCCTAAGTGTCATTCTGTTCTTGCTGACCAACTTGAGAAGCTTGGTCCCAGGTTTTCAATCATCAAACTGTTTGATTAATCCAACTATTTCTTGCTCCTGGAAGCCCATTTAATTTGCTGAAACCTTCACAGAACAATCACTGTTGAGGATCGCAGAGGCGTCTCGCAGTCCAGTGTGAGGGAGATGACTGTCCGCAAAGCCGGGAAAGGCATTCTCTTGCTGCCCTCCCAGGGCTCGGTCTCCCGCCGCATTTTTCTTTCCATCACTGGCAACTGAGCTCAAAGCCCGGTGCATGCTAGCTAGCCAAACACTCCAGCACCACGCTGTGTCCCCCAGCCACTGGCTGCCATTTTTATTTTCTGCTTTTTACTTTTCTGGGAGGGTATAATGTATATATGTACGTTTGTATGTGTGGGTGCATACCAGATGTTGATATAGTGTATCTCCCAATTGCTCTCCACATTTTTTTTATGATTTAAGTGTGTGTGTATGAGAGAGAGAGAGAGAGAGAGAGAGAGAGAGAGAGAGAGAGAGAGAGAGGGAGGATTATAGATACCCGTGGAGTCCAAAGCAGCTGATCCTCTAGTGGTACAGGCAGTTGTGAGCTGCCTGATTTAGGGGCTAGAAAAGAATTCTGGTTTTCCACAAGGAAGAATTCACTGTAAATATCTATTTTTGTTTGTGAATGGGGGGTGGCTCACTCTCTAGTCCATCTTAACCTCTTGAATCCCCATCATACTGTGAGGTTGCCATCCTCCCTACAGCCCAGACTGTCCAGTGGGCACCGTTCCCCTGGTTTGATGCTTTTCCTCTCAAGTTTTCACTTAAGATTCTTTAGGGGGGCCGGGCGTGGTGGCGCATGCCTTAAATCCCAGCACTTGGGAGGCAGAGGCAGGCGGATATCTGAGTTCGAGGCCAGCCAGGGTTATACAGAGAAACCCTGTTTTGAAAAAACAAAACAATAAAAATAAAGATTCGTTTGGGGGGCAGGAAAGACTCTGAATCACGTTCTTGCTCTGTAGCAGCCCAGGCTGACTTAAAACTCAATGTGTAGCTCAGGCTGACTTTAAACATAGTGATCCTACCATGAGTGCTGTAGTCCCAGGAGTGCAGTCCCAGGTGTATAGTATCAGGAGTGCAGTCCCAGGTGTGCAGTCCCAGGAGTGCAGTCCCAGGTGTGCAGTCCCAGGAGTGCAGTCCCAGGTGTGCAGTCCCAGGAGTGCAGTCCCAGGAGTGCAGTCCCAGGTGTGCAGTCCCAGGTGTGCAGTCCCAGGAGTGCAGTCCCAGGTGTGCAGTCCCAGGAGCACAGTCCCAGGTGTGCAGTCCCAGGAGTGCAGTAGCAGGTGTGCAACCCCACATCCACTCTCACTGACCCTTTTCTGTGTCTTTGCTCTGCATTTGTTTTTTCACTTTATCTTCTGCAAATATTTTGCTTTGCCAGTCAGGATATAAAGCAATTAATTTACCAAGGATTCTGGGAACACTCCCAGTGAAGGCTCCTTGAACAGAATCAGAGTTGGCTTCTGTGGGGTGACATATTCCTCTGTCTTAGTGAACTGTTGGGTGGCCCAGGTCTTCTGGTTGAGGCAGGGTTCTCCAGAGAAACAAAACTCACAGAGACAGAGGATGTGCAGAGAGTTGTTGCAAGGGGCTGAGAAGGCCTAAGATCTTGAGAGTGAGTCAGCAAGGTAGTGTCCTGGAAGTGCTGGCAGTGTGACACCAGTCCAAAGGCAAGCACAAGACGCAGGAGATGGCAGTGCTGCTGCTGACCAGCGACCATAGTATGTGGATGCTGGGGATCCGAACTCAGGTCTCCGGGCTTGCGGAGCAAGCATTTTACTGACTGAGCCATCTCACCAGCCCTTATTTTTCCTTACTCTGCCTTTATAGCATCCTATGCTGTTTAAGGGGATGGATACCTTTCCGGATTTTTCCACCATTTGAAAATCAGGTTATAGCCGGGCCTGGTGGCGCAGACCTTTAATCCCAGTGCTCGGGAGGCAGAGGCAGGCGGATTTCTGAGTTCGAGGCCAGCCTGGTCTACCAAGTGAGTTCCAGGACAGCCAGAGCTATACAGAGAAACCCTGTCTCGAAAAACCAAAAAAAAAAGAAGAAGAAAATCAGGTTATTCACATAGACAGAATCCAACAATAAATGGCTCACAGCAAACTGCAGCTACAGTTACCACCACACTGCTTCCATCATCGCCTGTTCACATCCTGTGCACCTCCTGTGTCACCGCCCTGCATCTGTAGCTCTGGAAACCAGTGCCCTGTGCTCTCTGTTCCACTTTCTGTAGAACTCTATAAAGATGTAACCACACAGTCTGCAGCCTCTGTGCCTGGCTTCGCTAATGGAGCACAGCACATTGTGGACTCGTTCATGTGGTTGGGCGCATCAGCAATTCATTTCCTATATTTCTGCATAGACTGTCACCGGGCATTGGGCTAGTTCCAGTTTGGGGCTATTATTAGGACGGGGGTGGAGCCCCATTGCTACACTTTTGCAGACAAATCTGTGTGGAGTGGAGCTGCTGGGCCACGTGCTAAGTTTATTTTAGAAGCTGCTTCAACTTGTGAAGTTGTAGTGTTTCTTATCCCACAGCAGAGCTCTGAAGGCCCCCCATACTTCATGTTTACTTCATTGTAAATAAAGCAAGCTTTAGGTTTTAACTTTTTGAAAGCTGTCGTCTATGTTCTGATTTCTCATCTGATGAGTTGATCTCAAGCAGTTGACACATCTCACATATCTGGCGTGCTTTGTCATGCTCGTGCTTAAGGCTGGAGAACCACTGGCTACAGGATAGTTCCTGGCATACATCTCCCAACACCACCCGCCCCCCATGCATTATAAATTTGTTTTTACTTATACACTGCCGATGCCACTTTGGTGGGATTTGGTAGGGAAGAAATGGAGGGCTGGAGAAATGGCTCAGCAGTTAAGAGCACTGACTGCTCTTCTAAAGGTCCTGACTTCAAATCCCAGCAACCACATGGTGGCTCACAACCATCTGTAATGAGATCTGACTCCCTCTTCTGGAGTGTCTGAAGACAGCTACAGTGTACTTACATATAATAAATAAATAAATCATTAAAAGAAAGAAAGAAAGAAAGAAAGAAAGAAAGAAAGAAAGAAAGAAAGAAAGAAAGAAAGAAAGAAAGAAATGGAGCGAAGTGTGTAAGTTTAGTCCACCATCAGTACCTGTAATTACCATGCTGACATGGTACCTGGCAGCACTGACACCCAGATATTTGCTGGATAGAGGATTATTCCATTCCATAGCTCTATCAGTACTCAGGTCAGCACTATGTTAAATATAGAGCTTAATTCAGTATCCCACATACTGAGGTTGCTTTCAGTCTCCTGCTTATTGAGAATTCAGGTATCATGGGAAGATAGATTAAATGAAAACAGGAGAGACTGATAATAGATGGAGATGAAGGGGGAGATGGCGTTAGTAGAGACAGATGGAGAAGCAAAGAGACAATGACAGGCCGGAGGTGTGGGGGGAAGCATGCACACGAAGGAGTTAGCCACAGAAGACTAGATGTCCGAGCAAACCTTCAGAGTGAATCCTTACAGGTGTGGTTGCTGAGGTGCACTGAGCAACCCATCCCTCCTGAGAAGAGCTACATCAGGCTGGGACTGAGAAGGACCTTCCTCCATGACCAAGGCAGTTCTCAGGGCTCAGCAGCAAGGACCACAGACAGGTACAGATGCAACTATGACTAGGGAAGCCATTGGGCTCCACACAGGCTGAGGCAAGTGGCCTGCCCGCACCACTGTCCCCTCAAGCCATCCATTCTCTGCCACAGAAGAACGGTCCTTGTAAAGGAAGGCTGTAGACCGGCTACTGTCCAACCTTGTCAATGGACCAGTGAACGACCAGAAGTCAGGCCCATAGGCCACCAGAGGTCACTAAATATGTAGGCAATATGTCACTGTGGCTTCAAGCCATATGCCCTGTCGTCTGGGGGCAGGAGCCAGGCAGCATGGGAAAAGGGGTAAGTCAGTATGCTTGGTTCAAATTGGAGTGTGACCCAGACCATCACTAAACCTGTCCGGGCCAGCTTTCATCTTTAAACACAGGGTGCTGAGGTATGTAAAGTGCTTGGAACTGAGGGTGGCAGAGTAAGGGTGGGGTCCCCGGCAGCTGCTAGTGAGGGGTGACAGGAAGCTACATGCAAAGTCTGTGTGACACTCGGGGATACATCAAAAATGGACATTTTCAAGGTGGGCTTCACTATAAACCAGGCTGGCCTTGACTCTCAGTCTTAGTCTCACCAGTGCTGGGATTCCGGATGTACACTACCCAGCCTGAGGTTTGAAATATCTAAAATCTTTCCTCCTGTTCCACCCTCCACCCTGCGGCTCAGTGTAATACCCTCTATCACCACCCTCTTCTGGATGCCAGTGCTTTGTGGATCCTTGTATTCCCTCAGGTCTCCTTAGTCTCGGGAACCTACCCATCGGAGTGTTAATTCTGACAGCCAAGAGCCAGAGGACAGTCCTGTATCTGTCCCCCGAAGCCCCGGTCAGCACCATAAGAACAATGCATGGGGAGGGACAGATGGCCGCCCTCAGAGAGGTGCAGCAGACACCGCTTGACTCCATACTACAATCCCCAGAATGACGCGGGCAAATCCTCATTTCTGCAAAGCGCAGAAGTGGCCTAACACCCCTAAGTAGCCATATATAGAAGGACATCACCTGACCCCTGAAGCACTGTGCTACCTCCCGGCGGACAAAAGTGAGATCACAGGACTAAGGCAGGAGACCTGCCAGAGACCAGCGGCCCCTTACGGCGGTTAGCTAGCGCCTACTACTTTAGCCATGAACAAGATCGCCCGGGCTCCAGGGCGCATCCTGCCAGCTGAACAAGGCAGTCAGCAGAACACGGTGACGCCCAAGTTGCTTTTCCTCTAATGGTCGTTCTTTCTTCCTGACCTTCCCCGACCGTGCTCCACCACAAACTTGCTTGCGAAGTTAATTTACAACGTGAGCGGGAAGAACCGGATCTGTTCTCTGGGAAAGTCCACAGAGACATCCTTACACATCCCCGCCACTGCCCGCATAGCAGCCTTCCCGACATCCCTGGCGGCCTGGTCCCTCCCTGTCCCAGGTTCCACATCCGGATCCTGGTGCGCCTGAATGACAGGCTCTCAGGGTGGACTCTGGGAGCAAGGGCGGGCATGCTGGGTTGGGGTTTGGGGAGGCTTCTGTCACACACCACGAGGCAACCAGGGTCACATTCCTGGCGCCCGAGAGGACTGCAGAGGAGCCAGCCTACGGAGCCATGTCGGAAGTGGCTACGGTGTGCGGACTGCGCGTGATCGGAAGTGGCGCAGTTCTGTGGCGCCCACAGGACGTGGCCCGCCGTGGGACCCACACGTCCCGGAAGCTCCTGGCGGCGGTGGCTGATGTGCTCCGTGTGCGGGGCGGGCGAGGGGTGGCGGAGAGCTGTGCAGTTGTTCGCCAGCTGTGCGCAGCAGCCCCCGCCCACAGCGCTTTCCACAAGCGGCCTGCGCGAAGAGCTGTGGGACCTGTGACCCGAGCGGTCTCTGGGAAGATGGGCGACTTTAGCTTTCCGCCCGGTGGAAGCAACTAGGGGTGCTTGGAAGCACGGGACCCCTCGAGGGCTACCTCGGCCTGGCAGCACTGTGACTTCGTGGAGGACAGGGGAGTGTGCTATCAGAAAGCCCAGATCCTTGACCCATTCTGATTGAATGGCCAAGCAAGTTTCTTTTTTTGTTTGTTTGGTTTTTTTTTGTTTGTTTGTTTTTCGAGACAGGGTTTCTCTGTATAGCCCTGGCTGTCCTGGAACTCACTTTGTAGTCCAGGCTGGCCTCGAACTCAGAAATCCGTCTGCCTCTGCCTCCCGAGTGCTGGGATTAAAGGCGTGCGCCACCACGGCCGGCTCAAGCAAGTTTCTTACCCAGGGTTCCTCTGTAGAAAATCGACCTTAGCTACTCTTTGTATCTCTAAGAACGGTGGCCAAATGAAATAACGTTTGGAGGCACAGAAGAGAACAAATGTGAATGTCCTTCCTGCATCACAAGTGGCGTACAGTGGGGTTCGGTGCACGTCGGCAATAGGTCTACTAACACCAGGGTCCAGTTTTTACCTCCTTGATCCAGACTTATACATAGTCGTTCCATGTTTTGTTTTGTTTTAACATTCGGTGTGTTATACAATATTTTCATGTACTTATGTAATCATCACCACTATTAATTCTAGAGCATTTCCATGACCTGGAAGAGAAACTTAACTCTTAGTCACTCCCCAGACCTTACCGCCAAGTTCCGAGGACTAGCGGTCCACTGTCTGAACTTGCAAAGGCATTTTACATAGATTTACTCATTCAATACCTGACCTTGTCTAGCCTGCCGGTGTATTCTGAGGGTCCATTCATGTTAAATCGTATATATCTACCCTTCAATACCCCTTGTATACACATCACATTGTGTTTATTCCTCAGTGGATATAGACATTTTGGGTTGTATTCATCTACAGGTTATGAGTGCTGCTGCAATTCATATGTAAAATTTTGTGTGAAAACATCACATGTGCATGTACTCCCATGCCATGAATGTGCATCTGTATGTACAGGTGCCCAAAGAGACCACAAAATATTGAATTCTCTGGAAATGAAGCTGCAGGTCAGGTGACTGTGAGCCATCCTATGTTGGTACTGGGAATTAAACCTGGGCCCTCTATATGAGAAAACAGCCAAATATTGTATGTGAAGCCAAAGAGAGTAGACAGCCTCAAACTTAAATGTCTTGTATTTAGTGTTAGTTGTTCCTGCGTTCATGTGCATCAGTACCCAACGTGCTCTGATGCTAGCAAATCCTTGGGAACCTAGGGAATTGTGATCAGAAACTGACTAGGTCCTCTGGCAGAGCAAATGAGCCATCTCCAGGTTTTTATTTTAAACTTTCTCCCAGGGTGACCTTGTACTACTTCAGCCTCCAAGGTGGCCACAATTATAGCCAGTGCCACGAGGGAGCTTGTGTGCTCTGGTGGCACTGTGACTTGGTACTGGTATTGCAGTCATTTTCTCCAGAATTAGTTTCTAGAAACCCATACCTACACAGAAGGCATCACATACACCAAGTGCTCCACTTAACCGGGCGACATTGTTTGGACCTTGGTAACACTGACTCACAAAGACCCCGGGGAATGTAACCCATTTCCCTTTGTGGTAGAGAGGACTCCACAAGGCAGCATAGGCCTCACTGGCACCTCCCCCTGGCCACCAGCATAGATGGGTGAGCTGAAGTGACTCAGGTTAGGGTTGAGCATGCCTGTTGCCCATCTGGAATGGTTGTAAACCACCATGAGTGCTGGGAGTCAAATTCATGCCTCCCTCAGTCATTGCTGCAGCCCTTTCTAACAATTGCATTGGGTTTATTTCTCTAAACATATAACTTTTTTGGAACAAAAGATTTAAAGCCAACACTTTCCCTTGTATTGTCACTGTCATTACCTTTGGTCCAGGTTTACACTGCTCTTTCCACATGCCCTGCTACACTTACTAGCTTTTGTAATCAATTTTAGAAATCCACTAAAAAACATCTTTCCCAAACTAATGGAAAATGTCAAGGATTACAACACAATTGCTGTGCCAGAGAACCTACCTATACCTCCAAAATGGAGAGAGCAAGCTTTAGTGGACTGTCCATCTCTGAGCCTCTGCCTCATTAAGGTAAAACCCTAGCCCTGGACCCAGAAGTACCTAACCAGGCCCACAGAAGTACCTTTCCTTCCAGGCTGTTGTGAGACTGCACTGCCCCAGGACTTTGAATCAGTGCTTCTTAGATCCTGCTACCACAGCCGTACAGAACCTCCCAAAATGAACAACCCTCCCCTAGCCCCAAAAAGCAGCCAAGCGCATTCATTGGTTATCAGATAGTCTTTTATTGAAATATTTTGTTGCTTCTTAACTCTGTGGGAAAAGGAAGAAAAATTGTCAATCACAATGGGGACTATAAATTAGCAATGCCCCAGTAAGACACCAGAGGCAACAAAAGCCCAGCTCTCCCCCAGCCCAACTGTTTCCCCCTAACAGTCACTTACAGCTGGGCACTCCACTGCACCACTGTTGATGTCATCTATGATGTCATGAGGGTGGCGGCCATCCACATTGCAGCCCACAGACTGTGCAGTGCCCAGGATCTCCTTGATAGTTCCTACATGAAGAACGGTGGCCTCAGTCACAGAGGAAAGGGGAATCCCAGAGTTCCATCGCAGGAACACGGGAAAAAACATGGACCCATGGGTAAATCCAAATATTGAACCATCAACAACAAAGTGGCAGCCACCATTCAGGGAAAATAAGCTTGCTCTTACCAGAGAGTTCTCTAGCCAAAGACCGGTGCCTCATCTGCCGGGCAATGTTGACAATCTCATCGAAAGTAATGTTCCCACTGTGTTTAACTGCAGAAAGAAAGCACAGGGCCTTTTACAGCTCCCCCTGTCTGAGACAAGATCATGGCTTCATTTTACCTATCACTAGTAGGCTGTTCCCATGCTTTCGGCACAGAGCCATCCACATGTAGGACAACCCTGTTTCCTAAAAGCTGGGGTTTACTGTCAGCTCACCACTGGATTGCACCAGCCAACAATACTGGTCAGGTGCAGTGGCGGGTGGCTGGGGCCTCACCAGTAGCCCTAACACTATTTTAGGGATGGAAACAGATAAACTTAAAATTACTGAGGCCAAGGGTGGAATGTCAACCGACCCTGGGGCACTATTCATTTCTGCACCCAAGAAAGGGACCATGCAAACATCCACTGTATTGTCATTCCAACCCTAGCCTCCATGAGATGGATCGACAAGCTGAGTAGGAGGCACTGAAGCAAGCGGAAATCAAGGGGGTGGGACCAACTCACTGTTCTTCTGCTTCTTCCGGTCTCTTGGTGGCTCTTTGAGGGCTTTGATAATGAGGGCAGAGGCGGAGGGCACCACCTCAATCTGCAAAGAGACTCGATATGAAGACAGCCCAGTACCCCTCCAACCATAACCACCAGACATGCTAAAGGGGCCAGCAAGACAGCTCGGCTGCCTAAGGAGCTTCCTGCCGGGCCTGAACACCAGAGTTAAATCCCTAACATGGCGGACATGCACCCTGGCACCTACTACCGACTTAAAACAGTGAACACTGTCTTATAACCTTCCCACAAAGATAAAGCCGATCTGCCAGGACAGGGAGATCCTGTGGGCTGCTACCCCAAGCCTCCCCCACGGCAAGCCATGTCAATACCTGGGCCTGTCTGTTCTGGATGGTCAGCTTCACTGTAATTCTGAGACCTTTCCAGTCACCGGTAGCCTTGGCAATGTCATCACCAACTTTTTTTGGAGACTGTAGAAATAATAGTATTAGTTGCCATGTGCCTGAAGTTGAAGCCAGGGCCTTCAAGCTCACTGCTAGCCAGGACTCCAGCCCTCCTGAGCGTCCCACACGAGCCTGCCCACAGTGGGTCCACATCTTTCTTTACTACAACTCTGCAGAAAGGGCTAATAAAGCAAAACCCTCTCTGCTGCAATGTGGTACGCTCAGAGCTTTAAACACTAGGTTCGCATGCGTTACCCACGGAGGCTAGTGGCTGGGTGTTTAAGCAAGCCCGATGGCTGCCTCAACTGGGCCGTGGCATGCGCCTCCGTGCACGGTGTCACCTCCGTTCTCCCTTGAGTTCCAAGTCCCATCACCCACATCCCGGACCGCACCAGGCACATGGTGGCCTCTTCTGCCCTCCACGGGGACAGAACACTTTCCCAGGTCAAACGGCATGCACGTTACAGGTCTACGGCTCTCGGGAGCGGCGACTTACCAGACCCAGCGGACCGATCTTAGGGGCCAAGGCGGATGTGGCGCCGACCTCGCCTCCCGTGCACCGCAAGTACACTGAAGAAAAAGCAAAATCAGAACCTCTGCGGAGCGGGCCGCCCTGCGCGCCGCCGTCGGGCTTCAGATCTCCGGGGCCAGGCCTTACCCTAAGGCGCGCGGGCCGCCAGGGCGTCGGGCTCCCTCCCCTCTTACACACGAGGCCGCCGAGGCCCAAGGGACACCCGCCAGGCCCCGGGACAGCACGCGGCGGGGAAGGCTCCGCCGGGAGCCCGGGCGCGGCGAGGGCACGCACCGACTTTGATCTCGTTGGGGTCGAACTTGGGCGGCATGGTGGAGGCGGCTGGTGTCGGATGAACCCGGATTCGGGACGACCGAGGGAAGTTGCACCGTAGCCTCCTCCGAACCGAAAGCCGAAAAGACGGACGCGGCTCCGCCCACGCCGGATATAGGCGGAAAAAGCTCAGCTCTCGCGAGAACCGCTGGCCCCACCCAGTCTCTGGGCGACACCCTGGACGCCCTGTTTCTTATGGGCAGGCGTCTGCGGCTGAGGACTGCAGAGCGGGGTCTGTGGGTGAGCTCGGGATTCGGAAGGGGTAAATGTTCGGAGCACCTTGCCTGGGCACAGAGTAGGGCTGCACCAGAGGTCCTGGTTCCCGATGTACTCCACGTCCCCTCTCTTGACGGTGACTCTGGAACCCCTGGGACCCAGCCCAGGGCCCCGCCCCTCCCCTAAGGGCTCTGCACCTGACTTGGGCGACCCTCGCACCAGTGCCACCCTGGTACCCTCCTAAGCCGTTTGCGGTATGTGCATGTTAGTTACAGGAACAAACTATTCGAGTCTAATCGCGACTCTTTAATTCTGCAATTCCTTGGTTTCTAGAATCTGGAGACTTTGTCATCCTGAGTTGCGAGTCTGTCTGACATTTAAAGTTTCGGTCCTCACTTCCTATGTTTGAAGGAGACCCGACTCCAGCTCAGCTTTTGGGGGCCAATGGTTTGTATCTGTGGCCAAGCCTTCGGAGTGACTGGCCTACCTTGAGGTCCACCCTAGAATCGGAACATCGGTGGAGGACCTCCCCATCCACAAAGCCAGGTTAGCCGCTGGCCAGCCCTGCCAGGGAAGGATGGGTGTGGTTCTTCCCAGCCAAGCTGGACCATCAGGAAAGTTCAAACCAGAACTGAATGAGCCCTGCTGAGAACGGCGGGGGGGGGGGGATTGGCGGAGATAGGCATTGAAGAGGGTATTTGGAAATGTAGACCTGGAGGATAGGGGTGAGGGAGGGCTAGACATTCGAGAGCCATCTATCTGTAAGGGATGGAGAGAGCTGTTTCTGCACCATCCCTCAGGAGTGCTGCAAGTGAGTGAGGCAAGAGGCCTGAGCTGGCCCTGCAGGCCCGGCAACCCTCCTCTGACAGCCCACGCCCACACCCATGAATGGAGACCTGAAATCTCTCAGGACCACACCCACGAATGGAGACCTGAAATCTCTCAGGACCACGTGTGTCCTCAGCTGCAAGGCTCCTCCAGGCCTCTTCTCCTTAGCATCTGTAATAGTCCCTGAGTGCATTTGTCATGTGTGTGGTACCCTGTGGCAGAGTCTATGGCCTACACCTGACATACATGAAGTCACTGACCCCCCACACACAGAGGCCAGCACTGGCAACATTGCTCCATATTACAGATGAGGAAACCGGCTCCGACCGACCAGTGACCCAAAGTGACACAGCTAATGTCTTAGGTGTCAGAGCCCATGCTGTGAGTTACACACTGCCTTCGGATGATTATGGCCCTTAGACAGCACTGGAGGTTGCAGATTCTGGGCCAGCTATGAATTCAGGACAGAATGATTAACTTGGCTAAACTGGCAGGTCCGAGGAGCCGTGCAGGCAGCACAAGATCAGGACTTGAAAAGCAAGTGTCCCAGCCTGGTGTTTCTACAACCCAGGTCGTATCACCAGCTGACTGACCTTACTCAGCATCGGATTCTCCACGGGGCTGTAAGGAGAAGCAAATGGGCAATGGCTGGAAGCCTGCTAAGGTGCCTGGAGATTGCATTTTGATTTTTACTTAACTCAGATCTCTTTAGTGTTGATGTAGTTGAGTTCCCCCAAGTCATGGCTACCTCCAGTTTAGTCTCAATGATTCCATCCTGACAGTTCCCAGAGCTAGAAGTGACTCATCAGCCGAGTCTGTCCAGAGTCTTCAGAGAACATCCTTGGAAGACGCCTGGGAGAATCTTCCCTAGGTGGGGGAAACGCTTAGCACCGGGAGGGTGATGCCAGCACCGCAGAGGGTCAGTGGCATAGCAGGCCAAGCCCGGAGCAATTGGCTTGTTTCTGTTCTTTCCACTCTAGGCTTTGTATATTGCTTTGTCAGTAAAGCAAGGTGTTGGGCGCCGCCGTGTGGGCTCAGGGCCCAGCTAGATGAGGCAGACAGCCCTGCCCACATGGAACGCACCGTCTCGCAGACAGCTAGCTGCTGCGCCGCTGAGCTGCCTGTCTGCAGGTCAGACGCAGTGCAAGTTCCCAGACGCTGATCTCTCTGCCGTCCTCCAGGGTCCAGAAGAGCTCACGCTGGAGGATGCCCCTGTTCTTTCGGAAGCGGAAACCCAGTGAGGAGGCTCGGAAACGCCTGGAGTACCAGATGTGTCTGGTAAGGAACGGTGTATTCTTTCTGGCTCCTCTGTTCCCCTTTGCACCCCGAAATGTCTCCAGGTGTGCTTGCTCTGCCTTCCCACCCCTGGGAGGAGTGCCTTCCTTGCGTGGCACCACCTCATGGTTCCTTTCCCTGCTGGACCTCAGTCACTGGGCCACAGAAGGAGGCTGTAGCTGTGGCCCCTTCAAGCTCCTTACATATATGGGCTTTTCCCTTATTTTCTCCATTCTACAAGGATGTTTTACCCGAATACTTTTTTTTTTTTTTTTAAGTCTTAAGAACTGGGTGTGGTGGCTTATACCTGTGATCCTGGCCTCTGGGAGGCTGAGGCAAGAAAACTGCCCCAGGTTCAGTGCTATGGAGGGCTACATAGTAAGTCCAGGTCAGCCTGAGCTATAGGATCCTCTCTTGCAGAAACAACCTCAGTTGCACCAGGAGATAAGATGCTACATGGGCTCAGGCAGTACCTAACCTAGCCACTGAGGGCAGAGTTAGAGAGGAAGAACCCAGGAAGGTAATGCAGAGAGCCAACCGACATTGAAAACAAACAAACAACACAAAATGCTTAAAGGCTGAAAAACCATTTTTTAAAAAAGATTTATTGTTTTATGTATGTGAGTACAGTTTGGTGGTATAGGTGGTTGTGAGCCTTCATGTGGTTGTTGGGAATTGAATTTTAGGACCTCTGCTCCCTCCGGTCAGCCCTGCTCGCTCAGTCCCTACTTGCTCCATAAGTACTTATACATAAGTACACTGTAGCTGACTTCAGACGCATCAAAAGAGGGCATCAGATCTCCTTACGCGTGGTTGTGGGCCACCATGTGGTTGCTGGGATTTGAACTCAGGACCTTCAGAAGAGCAGTCAGTGTTCTTATCCACTGAGCCATCTCTCCAGCCCCACCACTAATCTTAAGAAGCAAAACACAGTGAATGCTCACAGGATGAACAGAACTTTTGTAAACACACAGAAGGAGTGGAAGACTCTTGAGAGGATAGGAGATGGAGATGGATTTCTCTCAGGTGTAGCCCTGGCTGTCCTAGAACTTGCTCTGTAGACCAGGCTGGCCTCAAACTCAGATCCTCCTGCCTCTGCCTCCTGAGAGCTGGGGTCAAAGGTGTGCGCCACCACTGCCCAGAGGACTTGACTTTTCCAAAGCCTTTCTCTTGAAGCTGTGCAGAGCTAGTTCTTGGGAAGCACAGCGGGAGGACCAGAGTCGGAGCCAGTGTTGTCTACATGATGAGTTTGAAGCGACATGAGACCGGTCCCAAGAACATTTCATCTAAAAAACATCTTTTTTGCCGGGTGTGGTGGCACATGCCTTTAATCCCAACACTCGGGAGGCAGAGGCAGGCGGATTTCTGAGTTCGAGGCCAGCCTGGTCTACAGAGTGAGTTCCAGGACAGCCAGGACTACACAGAGAAACCCTGTCTCGAAAAACCAAAAAAAAAAAGTAAAAAACATCTTTTTCTCCTTAGGCAAAAGAAGCTGGGGCAGATGACATTCTCGACATCTCTAAATGTGAGCTCTCTGAGGTAAACAGGATGATGCAGGCTGTGAATTTAATATGTCCTGTTTCCTTGGATCCTTGGGGAAAAAACAGATATGGCATGAGACTTTCAAAATGGCAGAAGTAAAAGACGGGTAGGTAGCTCTACCAATGAAATGCTGACCCTGTGAGCAGGAGGGCTTCTCAGGGGCTTGCTAGTCAGCCGTCAGCTGAGCCAGCGGATTCTCTGTTTAGTGAGAGACTGTCACAGAGCATAAGGTAGGGAAAGAGACGCTCGCCATCTGCCTCACCTGTGTGCGCACGCGCACACAGGCACATCCAGGAGCACTAATTAAGAGATGTTCCTTGTAGCATGTTCTTTTCCAAAAGAATTGAGATGATCTTTTGGCCTCAACATAACTTGCAAAAGTCAGGGCCTACTTAGAAAGGGAGCCAGGTGGGGTAGAGCACACCTGTATTCCCAGCATTCCATTCGCAAGGCAGAGGTAGGGAGTTTGAGGTCCAGCCTGGGCTATGTAGTAAAACCCTGGAGAAAGGCAGGACAGAAAGCTGCAGGCAAAAGTCAGTGGCAGCATTTACCACGCTTGCGAGATGCCTGGCATTGAACCCCCAGCGCTGTGGGGAAGGGAAAAGACATCTACAGATGCCTGAGGCGCTGGAAGAGCGGATGCTCCACCTGTGGATGGTTCCTGGTTCCACAGAGTAGGTAGGCCAGAGCAGGCTGGGCCGTGTCCTGCCAGCTGACTGGACAGGCTGACAGTGCCCCCAGCTCCCCCCTTTCATACCCCTCTCCTAGCTCAGCACTGTCATTAGTCACCCCCCAACACCAGCGCCACAGAGAGAGAGGGGAGACACTGGCAGGTGACAAGGTGCTGACCCGTCTTTATCTTATCTTAGATTCCATTTGGGGCTTTTGCAACGTGCAAAGTTCTACAGAAAAAGGTGAGCAGAGTCCTGTTCAGAAACTCACTTGCTAAATGTCTGCTTGGGGGAAACCACATGGGACTTAGAGGAACCCTCATCCCCCACCACCACCACCACCACCAGTGCCATTAATAGAAGGATATTCAGTACATTCTGGCACTCCCTCAGTTAGAAGGAGATGAGAGCGTATGCCTACAAGTGGATACACGAACACCGCCAGGTCTGGAAACGTGCTCCCTGCCTACGGTGCATAGAAATTCTTCCCAAACATCAGAGGAGGAGTTAACGTCTAACATAACAGAAATAGCCATGGTTGACACAGGCTGAGTAACGATCACGTGACAGCCTGGGCTAAACACTAACTATTCGGCCAGTTAGCTTATTAGTTGTCATGTGACAGCCTGGGCTAAATACTGTTTGGCCAGTCAACTTATTAGTTGTCATGGCTGCCCTTGCAGAAAGACACTTTACTACTCCATGGACCAGGAAAGGCTAAGCTCTTGAGAGCTGACCCCTTCTCAGAATCAAAGGATAGTTAGACTCCCAGGCTCCCTTTCACCCTGGGACTTTCAGCCCTCTGAATCAGGTGCAGAAGTGCCCACAGCTCTAACATCTCCCCCATTGTGGATCTGGCTAAGCAAAGGTTGAAGGAGCTCAGCATGTCTGCCCTGGGCCCTGGGCCAAGCCAATTACCTTGCCTTTAGGCCCTTAGCCTTCCTGCCTGCTGCTCTCTTACAGTCTGACCCCTCCCTCTCGCCTTTCCTCCCAGGTGTTGATTGTCCATACAAACCATCTCACCTCCCTGCTTCCCAAGTCCTGCAGCCTCTTGAGCCTCGCCACTATCAAGGTACTGGGCGTCCTCCAGGCATCGGGGACTGGGGTCCAGGTGGCAGCTGAGCCTCCACACCTCCGAGTGTTCTCTGTCAAAGTTTACAGCAGGTGGTCCCCAAAGAATGGTCAGTGTGGTGTGTGTTTCTTTGTGTGTGTGTGTGTGTGTGTGTGTGTGTGTGTGTGTGGTTTTTTTGAGACAGGGTTTCTCTGTATAGCCCTGGCTGTCCTAGAACTCACTTTGTAGACCAGGCTGGCCTCGAACTCAGAAATCCGCCTGC
>NC_034592.1:20231725-20236558 GCF_900095145.1 Mus pahari | reverse complement strand
AAAAAAAAAAAAAAAAAAGAGAGAGAGAGAGAGAGAGAGAGAGAGAGAGAATCCTGAAGCCAGACATAGTAGCACATATCTGCAATCCTGAGACTGACAAAGATGCTGAGGCAAGAGAATTGATCTAGCCTGGGCTACATCGTAAGAGCCACGCTCTAAACCTTAAAAGAAGACTACGAGCAGGTGAGTTGCTGGAGCTGGGAGTGCGGGCACATCCCTTTAGTCCCAGCAGAGGCGGGCAGGTCTCCGAGTTCAAGGCCAGCCAGGACTACATACTGAGACCTTGTCTCAGAAAAGGAGTGAGGGCTGGGCAGAGGGCTCAGAGGTTAAGAGCACTGACTGTTCTTCCAGAGGTCCTAAGTTCAATTCCCAGCAACCACATGGTGGCTCACAACCATCTGTAATGGGATCTGATGCCTTCCTTCTTCTGGTGTGTCTGAAGACAGCCACAGTGTACTCACATAAAATAAATAAGTCTTTAAAAAAAAAAAAAGAACTGGGTATGGTGATGCCCACCTTTAATCCCAGCACTCAGAGGCTGGTGGGTCTCAGAGTTTGAGGCCAGCCTGATCTACAGTGTGAGTTCTGAGTTCCAGGATAGCCAGAGCTATGTAGAGAGCCCATCTCAAAACACTAACAAACAATAATATGTAAAAGATCTGTGAGATCGGATGCTGACCGGTGGGCAGGAGGAAGGGGCACCATAAAACTGCCAGGGTACAAGGTGGCCTTATCACCTGTCAGCTGCTCTGGAGTCTGGGATTTGGGGGCCTGACATGTTTGTTCTGTAGGTTCTGGATCTCCATGACAACCAGCTGACAGCTCTTCCTGATGACATGGGGCAGCTGACAGCCCTGCAGGTAAGGCTTATATTCCACACTCAGTGGACCCCGCCCCAGCTGTGTGTGGCATGGGTGCCACCTGGCCATGAGAGTCTTCCAGGACCCGGCTTGTACTCCACACTATTTCATGACTTCATAGCTTTAGCTTCTCCCCCAAAAAACAAATCCCTAGTGGGCCTCCGCCCAGGGACTGTAGAGATGGCTCGGTGGTGAAGAACACTGGCCACTCTTACACAGGACCCTGGTTGGGTTCCCATCAACTTCGTGGCAGCTGACAGCGACTGTAACTCCAGTTTCAGAAGATCTAATGCCCTCTTCTGGCCTCTTCAGGTACTGCACACAGGTGGTGCACACAGGTATTGCACTTACATGTAGACAATACACATAAAAGAAAAACTATATTTTAAATATTTTTTTTAAAGGACAGATTCTGGACATTCCAGGCTCCCTGATGCTTCTGCTCTGCCTGAATGCTTGATTTGGGGCTAGCCCTGAGCTAGACGTCCCCATTGCTCATCAGCAGAAACCATACCAGAACCCTCACACCTTTCTCTGTCCACATTGACTCGTGCAATTCCTAGGCATCCTGCATTAGTATCGATGTTGAGCCCTCACATAGGAGTGTGTCCAAGGCTTGGATACGTGTCTTAAACCTCAGATTTCTCATGCCTTAAATGGGACCACAGCAACCTATGCGTCCCTCCCAGGGCTGACGCAGTCATATTCAGCGCCCACTGGAGCAGGGTTGAGTGTGTAGATGCCACTGTTGTCCCGTGGGGGGCTCATGCCACTGTTGTCTTTCTTAGGTATTGAACGTGGAAAGAAATCAACTCACGCATCTCCCTCGCTCTATTGGGAACCTGCTGCAGCTCCAGACACTCAATGTAAAAGGTGGGGACACAAAACCCTGTCACGCTATCCTCAGGCAGCTCCAGAGTCAGGCCACTGAGTGTGAGGGCGATGCTGCAGGCCAGACTGACCTCCCGCCAGATCCGTCTGTCTCCATGGCAACCAGAGGCAGTGTGTCTGTAAAGAGTTCCATGACCCTCAGAATCAGAGACTAGTGGGGCAGAAGACAGGCTGTCGTAGTGGCGGGTAAGCTAAGTGACAGGAACCGGGTATAGTGATGAGCAAGACAGAAGGAGGTGCCGGTGCAGCGGCTCGTTGTGGCTCGGGACACTCTGACTTACGCTGGCCCCATGACTGTGGCTGACCTGACAAGTCCTCAAGGCAGGCAGAGGATGGAGTGTGCCCAGCTAACGTGAGGGAAGTGAGGCTCAGAGCAGTGGCTTGCTTAGGACCCCCACCCTGCAGTGAGGTAAGTGACTAGCCAGGTGCCAGGGTAGTGTTTTCATCCTCCAGAGAGGACTGGCCTCACTGTGGGCTCTTCATCATTCTCTTGCCGCCCCTGGCCTCTGCACGGTGCCAGCTCATCCTGTGACTGATGGGAGACAGTGGTTCAGTATTACAGGGAAGAGGGCCCGGGAGGGAAGGCCAGGTGTCCTGAGTTGCTCAGCTAATAAGCAGTGACAGCCTCCTGGCCCACATCCCCTGGGCGGCCGGAGGCTCTGGGGCACTGACTTTGCCATCTGGGTCTCTGCAGACAACAAGCTGAAGGAGCTTCCTGACACCCTGGGGGAGCTACGGAGCCTGCGGACCCTCGACATCAGTGAGAACGAGGTTCAGAGACTTCCCCAGATGCTGGCGCACGTGCGGACCCTGGAGGTGAGGCAGGGGCATTCTCTCCAGTGCTGCTCAGTGGAGCTGCCCTCTCTGCCTGAGTGCCTCGTCCCAGGCTGCGACTCAGGTGGCGCTGTTAGAGACACTGGCATGCCAGTGCTTGTCATGTTGTGACTTTGTTCCAGTCGTGGAGGTGGGAGGGCTTACATCCAAAGTGGAGGCGAGCGGATGAATCCAGAAGTTTCCCACTCTGTGGCTTCAAGCCAAACTTCAAAGAGGAATGAATGGGTTTTGGGACATGGCCATGGAAGTGGACATGTCCTGTGGAGAGAGCAGGGCCAAGAGAGGCAGGAAGTAAATATAGACTGGGCTGGAACAGGAATTGATGAAGCCAGAAGTGACTAACCCTGGAGTCCAGAAGGCTGGAAGAGAGGGATGGGATAGGGCAGGGGAGATGTGGAGATGTGTACCTGAGTGTGGCAGGGTAGAAACTGCGTCCCATCAGAGCACGGAGGGGCGGGTAGGGTGAGTGTATCCGGGGACTCCATGTGAGTCATCTCAGGGTGATACAACTAAGCTTACCACAACCTGGATGAGGGTGGAGATCCCAGTGTCAGCAGGGCTGGAGCCTCGTGAGGCCCTCTGCAGGTGGGCTCATCCAACCTCTGGCTCTGCATGGCTGCGTCAAATCAACTCTTTCTTAAAGTCACCAGTGTGACTGGGTTAGGGTGCAGCCTGGCTCTGGAGGGCTTAGGACTTCAGGTATAAAGCAGGCACGCAGCTCAAGCCAGCACAGGGTGGCCTGCCCAGGGACAGCTCTCAGTCATGATATGGGGGCTTGCTGCTCTTCTGCCACTTTTGTGTGTTTGTTGAGACAAAGTGTCCAGGCTGGCCTTGAATTTACTGTGTAGCCTTGAACTTTTGATCATCCTGCCTCCACCTCCACAGTGCTGAGATTATAGATGTGCACCAATACAGAGGTGCTCTAACACACCCACTTTGAGTGGCACTAGGGATCAAACCCAGGGCTTCACGTATGCTGTGCAAGCATTCTGCCAACCTAGCCACCCCCCCAACCCCTCAACGGCACTGTGTGAGCCTGGGCTTGTGCTAGCTCCTTGAACCCCCACAGAACCCCTGTGAGGTGTATCCCTTAAGACTTTGCCAATGCAGAAACTAGGGCACGAACTTCTCAGAGGCCACACAAGCTGGTTATAGATGGTACTGAACAACCCTATGGTTGTCACCTCTATAAAGCTTAATGTCCAGAATAGGGACTTATCTGTCACAGTGGTAACAACCTGACTGAGCATCCCCGCCCGCCCTCCCCCTTCTTTTGGTGAATCACCTCTGTCAAGCCAGCCTGCAGGGCAGCAGTGTCTGGGCAAGTGGCAGGTGAGCACAGACAGCACAAACCGTCCGGTGCCCATCGAAAGGTGGTGAAGCATGGTGTGCTCAGCCAGTGTCCTCCTCCACCTCCCAGGAGAGTGTTCTATGCTGAGGGACGTTTCTCCTGACTATGTAGCCCAATTCAGTGGCCGTTACATGGTGGTACTGAATCTTTATTACGCCACTGGTGGTCACAGGTGCTTTGTGGTTACCGTGGGGGTTTGTGTCGCTCAGAGGACGTCCCTGGTCCTGAAGCTATTCTGAGATACTAAGAGTCCTAGGGGGCTGAGGATGTGCCTCAGTGGGGGAGCACTTGCCTAGCGTGCCTGAACCCCAGCACCGCCACAGCAGAAGCTCAGGTGGGGCTCATTTCCTAGCCTTGCCTTTAAAACCCTCTTGGGAGCTTCTTGGCCCCTGTGGCAGACCTTTTCTCAGGGCAAGAACATGGGTTTTGTTAAAGGCAACATTGTGTATCAGCTCTGTCCAGTGCTGCCCCCTGTTGCCTACAAAACGTTGTGTCAAATTAGGGATGCTGTATGTGACACTCAGAAAGTTATAGTCCAGCACATCCAAGTAACCTGTTTATGATGCACAGCAGACTGTGCTGGGGTTTAAAGCCAGGCTGAGTGTCTCTCAAGACAGAATCCATGGCTACTCCTCCCCGCAGGTAATAGAAATGCTGTCATCTGTGCTGGTGCCCAAGAACTAGTGGCTACCAAGCCAACATGTGGCTCATATAGCCAAGGTGACCCTAACTAATTAAAACTGAAGCAGGGACTGTTTGTGACAGGGCACACCTGTAATTATGGCACCTGTGACAGGGCACTCCTGTAATCATGGCACCTGTGACAGGGCACACCTGTAATCATGGCACCTGTGACAGGGCACACCTGTAATCATGGCACCTGTGACAGGGCACACC
>NC_034592.1:20224693-20231655 GCF_900095145.1 Mus pahari | reverse complement strand
TGGCACCTGTGACAGGGCACACCTGTAATCATGGCACCTGTGACAGGGCACACCTGTAATCATGGCACCTGTGACAGGGCACACCTGTAATCATGTCACCTGTGACAGGGCACACCTGTAATCATGGCACTTGTGACAAGGCACACCTGTAATCATGGCACTTGTGACAGGGCACACCTGTAATCATGGCACTTGGAAGGCTACAAGTTCAATGCAGCCTGGACCACGGAACAAGATCTTGTCTCAAGGAAAGAAAAGTGGGTCTGGGGCAGTGACTCCGTGGGGAGAGTGCTTGTAAAGAGCTGGTGCTGTAAAAGCTCGGAGCCTACGATCCCAGCCCTGGGGAGATGGAGACAGGTGGGTCCTGGGCCTCACTAGCCAGCTAACCAAGTTCCAGGCCGGTGAGAAACCATCTCAAAAAGCAAAGTGGATGGTTCCTAATGATCAACACTTGGGGTTCTCCCCGGCCCTCCACACATGCAGGCATGAAGGCATGCACACACAACATAAGGAATGTAAACGGCCACATGTAACTTGCAGCCACCATACTGGTGGCCCAGAGTCCACATTGCAGCTACCACACTTTACCAATGGTAACAAGTGTCACCCAGGTGGGATCAAGGCTCTTTAAACCTGGCCTTCTCTGCCCCCTGGGTGCTCCTGGCAAGCAGGGGTTAGTAAGCACCCAAGTTAATAACAAAACCAGGTGACTTCCAACCGTGCACTGTAAAGAAGGGGTTCCCTGTGTCCACAGACGCTGAGCCTCGATGCACTGGCAATGGTCTACCCCCCACCAGAGGTGTGTGGCGCTGGCACTGCGGCCGTGCAGCAGTTCCTCTGCAAAGGTAAAGGCAGGTCACCCCCAGTGGCCATCCCCTGCCACCAGGCTGGGGACAGCAGAGACTAGCTGGTACCGACCGCCTGGCTGGAGGTTGGGGTCCTGTGAGGGAAACAGGCACAGTGGACGATCACAGGGACGTGAGCACCCAGGGTGACCTAGGAGAACAGAGTCGGGCATAGACTTAGGTTAGGGCTGGGGAAGGCCAGAGGTTGTGAGAATGCAGCTGACTCCTGAGGACCAGGAAAAGAGACTGGGTTCCTAGCTTGGCAGCCAGTGTTAAGGGACCTAGAGGAAGTAGGAGAGCCTGGGGTATGATGGAGAGAGGGCCGGTGTAGCTGGGGTGCTGGAGGCCATGGAGCAAAGCTAAGGGGAGGGTGCAGTGTCCAGCAGGAGAGCTGGTTTCACAAAGATCACATTGTAGAGTAAGAAGTAACATAAGCAAAGGGAGAGGCGAGAAGAGAATGGAGGGCGACAAGCCAGGCAGGCCCCTGGGGCCACCTAGGGGAGACCTCGGTGGCCTGAGCTTGTAGGAAGCAAGGTTAAACATTACTAGGGACTAGTACTTAGGGCCCCCTTTGGTCTAGGACCAGGAGGGACAGCCTCAGGTGTTGTCAGCTATGGCTTCTGTCATCTGGGACAGTCTCGTGGCACAGCCTCTGGTCATGTGAATTGTTCATGGTGTAAAGTGCAGGGAGCAAAAGAGGCCAGATCTACCGGCCTGGAGCTGTAGGTGGGCTGTAGAGCACAGGGCACTTACCTGGTATGTAAGGCCTGGATGCCATCCCCTGAAGAGAGGCCCAGGCCTGACATCTTCCTAAACAGAGGCAGACAGCGCCAACAGTAAGGCTGATAGCCTTTGCGTTAACAACAGTTCTCTTCAGACAGCGCCATCTGGGAAAGGAAAAGTCAGTCAGCAAGTCTTTGCAGCGCGCGCCTGTCTGATAGGACTTATTTTTATTTGTATTCTGACTTATTATTATACCAACTTATTATATTGGTCTTGAACTTAGAAGCCTCCTGCCTCAGCCTCCTGTGTGCTGGGGTTGTAGTGCACTCCACTGTTTGGGTCCTTCAAAGGCACATTCTCCAGGACTGGAGAGATGGCTCAGTGGTTAAGAGCGCTGGCTGGTTTTCTAGAGGATCTTGGTTCAGTTTCCAGCACCAACATGGCAGCTCAAGTTCTAGGAGATCCAATGCCCTCGTGTGGCCTCTAAAGGCACCGGCCATACACACAGACATATACACAGACACAGAAAACACTCAGACATGTAAAATAAATTGTTCAAATAACAATAAAATTAAAATGTAAACAAACAGCCAGGCTCCAGTGTCTACTCAATAATTACATCAAAAGTCTATGGAGAGCTGGGCAGTGGTGGCGCACGCCTCTAATCCCAGCACTCAGAGGCAGAAGCGGAGAGATCTCTGAGTTCAAGGCCAGCCTGGTCTTAAGAGAGACTGGAGAAGCAGCTCAGCTGCTGGGTGCTGGCTGCTGTACGTGAAGCCCTAAGTTCGAGTCCCAGTACCGCATACTGTGTATGAAGCAGCCCAGCACTTCAGAGGCAGCAGCAGGTGTACAGTACAGGCCAGCCTGAGACATTTGAGACCCTGTTTCCAAATAAATAACAAATAAACTTTTTTTTTTTTTTTTTAGGTTTTTCGAGATAGGGTTTCTCTGTGTAGCCCTGGCTGTCCTGGAACTCACTCTGTAGACCAGGCTGGCCTCGAACTCAGAAATCCGCCTGCCTCTGCCTCCCGAGTGCTGGGATTAAAGGTGTGCGCCCCCACGCCCGGCTAACAAATAAACTCTTGCTGGGTATGATAATGAGTTCTTGGAAAGACAGGGAGATGAGAGTCAGTCCTGGGCCAGCCCGGGTTATGGAGTGAGTTCAAGGTTAGCAAGACCCTGTCTCCCTCTTCCTCTCCCTCTCTGTATGCTGTCAGTGTCTGTTCAAGCTGAACATCCAGGCCCTCGACTCATTTCCCCGACGACAGAAAGAGAAGCCATCTTGTCTGCAGCCGCTCACAACCACACTGTCCCCAGAAGCAGTGCCCAGCAATAGAATGAAGGATTTCATACTCACATGTGAACACCACACCGCGTTGAAAAGAGCAAACTGCTTACAGCAAGCTGGAAGAGTGTCTGTGGGAGGGCAGAGGGAGAGGCAGGCACTGTGCGGGGCACCCCCTGCATCTGAGCCAGCACCACCCCTGGCCTGTAAGGGTGTGTTTGCCTTTAAATGTTCTTCCAGCTGTAGCAGAGCAGTTGACTGGGGTACATGGGCCTCTGGCTTCAGTTCTTAGCTGCTAAAATAAAGGGAAAAATTTCAGGGTAGAGTAGTATATACACCTATAATGTTTACACACCCAGGCAAACAGACACAGGAAGATTGTGAATTTGAGGCCAGCCGGGGCTACCTACTGAGGGTCCGTACCAAAGTAATGTTTTAAGGTCTTCTAATGTTTATATAAGCAATAGACATAAAAATGAACGAGTATACATGCATATCCTGACTACAGAGCTCAAATATACATGACATTATATATTTCCCTCCCTAGGGAATTGAACTTGGGCCCTCACACATGGTAGACAAAGGCTCTACCGTTCAGTAATTCCAGCCCTTTTTCTGTTTTTCTTTTTATTTTTTTTTAAGATTTAATTATTATATACACACTGTTCTGCATATATATCTGCATGTCAGAGGAGGCATCAGATCTCATAGATGGTTGTGAGCCACTCATGACCTCTGGAAGAGCAGTCAGTGCTCTCAACCTCAGAACTATCGCTCCAGCCCCCTTTTTTCTGTTTTTCATTTTGAGACAGGGTCTTGCTGTTACTCAGGCTGGCCTTGAACTTGCTCTGTAGCCCTCACAGGCTTAGAACTTGCAGTCATTCTGGTTTCTGAGTAGCTGGGATTGCAAGCCTATGTCACCAGGCCTGACACTAAGTGGTAATCATTAGACAGCAGGGCAGCCCAGCTCAGGAAGATGAAAGTGGACTGAGCCAGCAAGACGGCTGCAGTGGGTGAAAGCGTGGCTAGCAGGAGCCAGCAGCTGGGGTCTCCTGGCCAGCCTGTGCCTCTTCCCCCACAGAGTCAGGACTGGACTATTACCCACCTTCTCAGTACCTGTTGCCAGTCCTGGAGCAAGATGGAGCAGAGAACTCCCAGGACAGCCCCGATGGACCCACGAGCAGATTCGCCAGGGAGGAGGCTGAATGGCAGGTAAGATGAACTGCCTGTGTGGGTGTGCCTGCGTGGGCGCGCGCGGGAGAGGGGGGCGTGCCTAGGGGGGCCCTGCATGGGCATTGAGGGCTGCCAGCAAAAGAAGTGTTGAGAGCTGTGCCCACAGATTCCCCCTCAGACCCACAGGCTCAGTGACCATGGCTGCCCCAAGCCACCAGCTCACCACACCTCAGCTGTTCCGCTTTCCTCTGTCCCCTGAACAAACCATGCCCCTGTCTCCACAGCATCTCCGGGCAAGCCACTCCCTCCTGGAACTCTTCCCTGCTCACGCTTTGATTTTCATTTTATCTTAATAATTCTTTATTTTTTTATAGTTAGCCAAGGATGACTTTAAACTGCAAAAACTTATTTATTATTTATCTCTCTATGTGTATATGTGTGCGTGCACCCACTCTGGCACATATGTTGGGGCCCAAGGACGACTTTGTAGGGTTCTTTCTCCTCTGCTCCTTAGTGGGTTCTGGTTGACCATGGGCCATTGGGCTTGTGTGAAGCAATTTCCTGCTGCCTAGCCAGTGTATTTTAATTTTTTTATTTATTTTGTGGAGAAGAAGGAGTGCATATGAACACCAGAGGGCAGTCCTCAGGAGCTGGTCCTCTGCTGCCACATTGTGGGTCCTAGGGAACAAGCTCGGGTCACCAGGCTTGGTGGCAGTAGCCACGACATTGGCCCTGGTTCTCAGGGTAGACAGTGTGTCCCGTGAACATCACCAGCCCAGGACAGACCTGCTCTGGGCTCTCTGTGTTCTTCGCGTTGCCCTGGCAGCACTCCACAGTGCTTAACTCTGCAAAGGATTGTGTGCTAAACAATCCATCCCCACTGCTTGACGGAGCTTCAGGGGAGCCAAGAGCATGTCCCGATTGTCCACAAGCCACTCAGTGGCCAGGATAGCCCCATGACTCGGGTCTAGTGAAGGGGACACGGGTCAGCACCAGTGACAGGAAGGCTCTCGAAGTCCCCAGCTGTAGGCCAGCATGGCACAGGAGGCGGGGGTGGTTGTGGAGGGGGCCTTGGCAAAGTTTGCCACAGTCATCTGGACACCTGCTACCAGCAGGCGCCACCTCTGCCAACTCTGCTCTCATCCCAGCTCACAAGACAGGTCTTTGGTGGCCATGGGTGGGAACTCCAGCTGCCTTCGGTGTGGCTTCAGTCATCCAGAGAGCCTTGCACGGCTTTGCTGTTGTTGATGGGAGTGTACCTGTGACTGTAAATTACAGGGAAGAGGAAACTAAGCAGGAGCCCAGTACCTTTCATGCGTGAACGCATCTGTTGGGCCTTATCTGAATTAATCTCCACTTTCTCTGTAGAAGAATTCTCCAGGACCTGTATAGTACCTTTGTGTTTGCAGAGGTCTGGGCACCAGAGGTGGGTACTGCAGTATGTTACACAGATAGCCGGGGAGGCAGGCAGCCCGTTTTGATCTTTCTGAGTCCCAGGCCATCTGCCCAGCACTGCCTTCCAATGCTGTCTTGAAGGATTCCTTCCTGTGGTGTCAGCACACGGTGGTTCTCACTCTGGAGTCCAGGGCCCTTTATCAGCTCTCCTCCTCCAGCTCCTCATCCGGTGGGGCAGGTTGCGAGTGTTGTGGCAGGCGCAGTGGAAGCCACAGCCACCGGCCTGTCCTCACCTCCGCTCTTCTCCCCAGAATCGGTTCTCCAACTACGAGAAGCGGAAGGTAAGGGCTTCCCCCTGCTCCTTTCATTCTCCCTGAGGATTGCAGCTCCTCAGAGAGCTGAGGGGTGGCGTCCTTCTGCCTCTGATTTAGGCATGAAGGACAGACATCTTGTCCCCACAGGAGCAGAAGATGCTGGAGAAGCTGGAGTTCGAGCGGCGCCTGGACCTCGGGCAGCGGGAGCACGCTGAGCTACTGCAGCAGAGCCACAGCCACAAGGACGAGATCCTGCAGACGGTCAGGCAGGTGTGTGGCCACACAGCAGCCGGCCTGGAACCCTCACCTAAGGCCGTGGTGCCTAGGCGGTGGCAAAGCAGGGGATAACTCTGTTCTGCCGACCCCTGGAAGCAGGAATGGAGGCCCTGACTAGATACCCTGGCCTTGAGCACAAGACACAGGAGGGACCAGCCCCAGGTCACAGAGGAACCTGCAGAGTGAGACAGGAACCCCACTCTCCTTCCCCCAGTCAGAGTCTACGCGTGCCTACATGTGGGGTCCCTGCATGTCCCCGCTGCAGGAGCAGACACGGCTAGAGCAGGACCTGAGTGAGCGCCAGCGCTGCCTGGATGCAGAACGGCAGCAGCTGCAGGAGCAGCTCAAGCAGACGGAGCAGAGCATCGCCAGCCGCATCCAGAGACTCCTGCAGGAAAACCAGAGGTCGGTTCTGGCCAGCCCGAGTGTCCTCTGAGGACCAGGGGCTCTGCTCGGTCTTCATCCCTGCCGGAGCTCTCCTCTGATAGGAACCAAGAAAAGTGTTCCAGTTTGGTTCGCAGAAAACCTGCCCCAGGGATTACAGAATGGGGTTCTGTCACCAGACTGCTGACACCGCAGCTCATTTCCCTTCTGTATAGCAGCAGGCAGTAATCACAGCCTGCCTGCATATGGCTTCCAAGTAGCGTGTCACCTGAGGTCAGCCACTCACCCTATAGGCAACAGGCTGTCTTACATAAAACAGACTGTCGCCGGGCATGGTGGTGCACGCCTTTAATCCAGGCAGAGGCAGGCAGATTTCTGAGTTTGAGGCCAGCCTGGTCTACAAAGTGAGTTCCAGAACAGCCAAGGCTACACAGAGAAACCCTGTCTCGAAAAACCAAAAAAAACAAAAAAAAAAAAAAAAAAAAAACCCAGACTGTCTAATATAAGAACTTCATGATGGGATTGGAGATAGAGGAGCCAAGTAGAGATCTCAAGAAGCCTGAAAAC
>NC_034592.1:20220056-20223728 GCF_900095145.1 Mus pahari | reverse complement strand
AAAAAAAAAAAAAAAAAAATTTTAGTCCGGATGCAGTTGTGTATCCCTTTAATCCCAGCACAAAGGAGACAGAGGCAATTGGATATCTGTGAGTTCAAGGCCAACCTGGTCTTCATAGTGAATTCCAGAACAGCCAGAGCTGCATAGAGAGACCTTGTTGCAAACCAAAAATAAATGAATGAAATTTTTTAAAATTCACATCTGTAAAAAAAGAATGTGATACTTTTGTCCCCCAAACAACAGAGCAACAGCTGCTCAAGTTCCTCAAGTAAGTGAAGTATTTGCCTAGAACCTACACAGTCCCGTCTGCTCTAAACCCTCTCCAGAGCCTTGTAAAGCCCAATACAATACGATATAATACAATACAGTACAATGCAAACACAAATAGAAGTTCTGCTCCACTAGGGGAAACATGCTCACACCAGTGCAGACATGGGGTTTTTCCAAGTATTGTTAATCAGCAGACAGGGAACCCACAGGTACACAGGACCGACCACATCCCTCCATTGCTAGAAGGGCAAGGATTTAAGCAGGACATAGCCTCCTCACTCACTCTTCAGATGTTTTGCATGTGGAAAGCAGAGGGACCCGTCCCAGGGTTGCCACTGGGCCCTGTGACAGACAGGAAGTACAGTTGTGGCCCTTGCCCTTTCTTTTTGTCATGGGTATTTACCAAGTTGGCTGCTTTGAGACAGACCACATTTGTCCTCAGGGAGGGTAGGTCAGGCTGGCACACAGCTGTCGTTCTAGCGTCAGGGAAGCGGAAGCGGGAGATTGGAGGGCTAGGGAGTTCAGGCCAGCTTCTACTGCACAGTGTAGAAGTCCCGCTCCATCCCGTACCAGAAAGGGCCTGAGAAGTCTCAGTAAAAAGCTTGCATGAGATGAGGACCAGAGTTCAGACCTAGCCTCGCATCCACATAAACCCAAGCACGGCTGTGCATGCCTGTAATCGCAGGGTGAGGGGCAGAGGCAGGAATCTGAGGCTCACTGGCCAGCTGACCTACTGAAGCTCCAGGTTCAATGAGAAATCCTGTCTCAAAAAAGCAGATGGACAGAGATAGAGGGAGACGTGCAGCATTGACCCACAGCCTCTGCAAACGCGCGCACACACGCACACACACACAGTAAGACTGAGCATGGTGGGGCATGTCTGTAACCCTAGCATGCGAGGCAATCACAAGTCAAGACCAGCCTGATCTACATGGGAAGTTCCAGGCTAACATAGTGAGGCCTGTCCAAAAAAGAAATGGACAGGAAGGAAGGAGAAACAAAAATAAACGATGGTAGGAAGGGCTGGCACCCTGGCCTGTTCCTTCCCAAGGTGTCGGCTGTGTCTTTCCTGATTCTCCTGGGTCCCACGGTAATGGTATTTCTGAGCTATCCTGGGAACCTCCCCTCCCCCAGTCATCTTAGGCCTCACCACCTAGGAAGATCTTCAGACTCCTCCCTGGGGTCTACCTAGTCCAATCCAGTTGTGTGGCTGTTGAGGCACAGCCGAGCAGTAACTGATGCCGCCATCCATTCAAGCCTTCCTGACAGGCCATATCTGGTGCTGGGCTAGCCCTGCCCAGAGGACAATCTGCTATCAGTGGCTGCCAGCGGAGCCTCTCAGAGGATCCAGGCCTTGAACTAAGTCATACCCAGGAACATGCAAGGCACTAATCGATCAGGCCACTCCTGGTGAATGCAAAACAGCACATTACAGCCTACGTGCGTGCGTGTATGTATGCAAAGTTTCAGCGTGTATGTGTGTATGCAAAGTTTCCTTTAAATGTGTTCACTTCTTATGTCATAGATGGAGTTTTATGCCAAAAACCTTGTTTATAGGGGCTAGAGAAATGGCTCAGTAGATGAGAACATTGGCTGCTCTTCCAGAGGACCTCGGTTCAATCCCCACCACCCACATAACAGCCCACAACCATCTGTAACTCTGGTTCCAAGGGATCTGGTGCCCTCTAGCCTCTGTGACCCCAGGCATAAATGTGGAGAATAGGTAATTATGCAGGCAGAAGACCCGTACACATAATCAGTTTTAAAACCTTGTTTGTACTCTGACGGCAAAGGCAGCAGTCAGGGCTACATAGTAGACCCTCCTCAGAACAGAAGGTAAGGAGTGAAAGCCTTGTTTGAGCTGCTTTTAGGCCCATGTCTGTTTGTGTACCATACATGGACTTTATTTTTATTTTCTTATTTTTCAAGACAGGGCTTCTCTGTGAAGCCCTGGCTGTCTTAGAACTGCTGGCCTTGAACTCACAGACATCCACTTGCGTCTGTGTCCCAGGTGCTGGGACTGAAGGTGTGCGCCATCACCGCCTGGCTCTGGTGAGATTCTTGTTGAAGTGTATTTGAAGAGTGAGTGGATGCGTTTTGCTTTTACATTTTTTTTTTCTAGAATAAGAATGGAGCAGCTGATGTCCATTACCCAAGAGGAGACAGAGAACCTCAGGCAGCGTGAGATCGCTGGTGAGCCGTGGGAGTTTTGTGGACAGAGCTTTCAGGTGGCCTCGCTGTCGCCCGTGCAGGGTACTGAGTGCCCTCTCTGTGGAAGGGCAGCCAAGTCTGTCCTGGAGCTCAGGCCCTAGGGTCAGGCAAGCTTGGATTTGAGTCTCAGGTTTTCTGTCTGTAGAGTGGGGAGAACTACACAGGGAAAACATGGGACCTTCAGGCCTGGGCATGTCGCAAACCTGCCACCGAGAGCTGGCATCAGCCTCACTTGGGCTCCTGGGCAGAGACTTGCCCTTCCTGGCGTGCCCAGTGTGCTCCTGAGCTCCACGTGTACCCAGCAGTGGCACCTGCTCCAGACAGGTCTGAGAGTCTGCAGCCAGGAGCTGAGGAAGGTCTCTGAAGCAGTGCCTGCCCTTAGTTGCCCTTAGGTGGGCTCTCCTTATCTTTGGGGCCTTTGTCATGGAAGGGCTTTCTGTGTGCCAGACTCAGAGCCAGACACTTGACACAAAGGTGTTCACCACACCCACAGAGGGCCATGACAGCTCTGTTCAAGGTCACTCTGTCAAGCCATTTGTTAAGGAACAGTTGTGGAAATCACTGAATGATGTTTGTTAAGATAATTCCACTGAGGCAGGACCCGCATCCTGGGGCTTGTGTTTCCAAGCCTTTCAAACTTCATGGCTGCTGTGGCTTTGATTGAACCCAGGCCTTGCACAGGCTAGGCAAGTGCACGACCACCAAGCCACTCCCAGCCCTGAACTGCTCTCTCTATTTTTAAAGATTTATTTATTTTATTTATATGAGTCCACTGTTGCTGTCTTCTGACACACCAGAAGAGGGCATCGAATCCCATTACAGATGGTTGTGAGCCACCTTGTGGTTGCTGGGAATTGAACTCAGGACCTCTTGAAGAGCAATCTGTACTCTTAGCTGCTGAGCCATCTCTCCAGCTCCTACCCCCCAGCCCCTTACTACTCTAATAAGTTAAAAAAAAAAAAAAAAAAAAAAAAGAATCAACAAAAGAACTAGAGAGCTGGCTCAGTAGTTACTGCTCTTCCAAAGGACCTGGATTCTAATTCCGGTGGCGCACTCCTTTAATCCCAGCACTCGGGAGGCAGAGGCAGGTGGATTTCTGAGGTCGAGGCCAGCCTGGTCTACAGAGTGAGTTCCAGGACAGCCAAGGCTATACAGAAAAACCCTGTCTCGAAAAAACCAAAATTTAAAAAA
>NC_034592.1:20216438-20219361 GCF_900095145.1 Mus pahari | reverse complement strand
AAAAAAAAAAAAAAAACCTAACAAGACAGTAAAATCTTTGCCAGGCTTGGCACTCAGGCTTGTCATACTAGCACTTGGTAAGTGGAGGTGTGGAATGAGGAGTTCGAGAGCAAGCCAGAGAGTGAAGTAAGTACCTGAGCTACCTGAGACCCTGCCTCAGAACTCTCAAGCGAGCAAATGAGGGTACTTGCCTGCTTTCCACCACCGCTCCCGCACTCCCCCAACCCTCACCCCCACCACTGGTGAGATGGCTCAGCGGTTCAAAGCACTGGCTGCTTCTGTAGATGGGTTTATTTGGTAACACCCACATGAACTCCAGCTTGAAGTGATCTGGTGCCCTCTTCTGGTTTCCATGGACACTACATACATGTAACAAACTTACAATATATGTAGGCAAAATACCCATGCATATAAAATAAAAATTTAATGTCTTTTATAAAAAAAATTTTGTTTGTTTGTTTGTTTGTTTTTCAAGACAGGGTTTCTCTGTGTAGCCCTAGCTGTCCTGAAACTCACTCTGTAGACCACGCTGGCCTCTAACTTAGAGTTGTTGCAATTAAAGGTGTGCACCACTATCGCCCAGCCAGTTTAAAAAAAAAAAAATTTAAGCTAATGTGAAAGTAACTCAAAGATAAGACTGTGTTGATGTTTGGGCAGCCTGAGGTTACAGGTTCTGTGCCACAGTTACCAGCCATGTTGTAGGGCTATACAAGGAGTACAGCCAGTAAGGAAATACTGGGAGAAGCCGGGCGTGGTGGTGCACCCCTTTAATCCCAGCACTTGGGAGGCAGAGGCAGGTGGATTTCTGAGTTCGAGGCCAGCCTGGTCTACAAAGTGAGTTCCAGAACAGCCAGAGCTACAGAGAAACCCTGTCTTGAAAAAAAAAAAAAAGAAGAAGAAGAAGAAGGAAAGGAACATTCCAGAAGCCATGTGACTCTCCAGGGCACCAGGAGATGGTTAGGGGGAGCCCAGCATCCACCTTGGGGTGTTGTGAAGGAGGTCCAGTAGAGGGTTGAACCCAAGGCCCAGTGACTCTGCCAAATGGAAGCTCTGCCGCCCTCCTTGACGTCCTTGTCCTTGATACCCTGTCAGGAATGTTGAGTGGTTGTTTATCTCTGTCTCCTCCAAGGTGCCCAGCACACAGTAGGTGCTCAGGAAACAAGCAGTGAGTAACTGTGCTGTTTTTCTGGCAGCATGGCTGAAATGGACAAGCGGTTCCAGCAGATTCTGTCGTGGCAGCAGATGGATCAGAACAAAGCCATCAGTCAGATCCTTCAGGAGGTGAGCCTTTCCCCGGGGCCTTCTGTAGGACCCCAGGCATCCTGCTCAGGGAGCCGGGCCAGGGTGTCTGTCTCTTGTCTGCCACACACACTGCTGCTCTCTGCAGCTTTCTTCTTTGCTGAGGCTCAGCAGGTGCCATGTGGAGCCTGAAATGGACAAGCAAGGCCCACTGCCACTGCACTCCCTTAGGCTTTCCGTGAAGCCGGCCCTCGCTTCTTCCTGTGCTTGTCACAGTCTTTGCCTTTAAGTCATCCCGGCCCTGCTCGGCTGGCTTTCTGGCTTTCCCACGTCCCTTTCTGGCTCTTCTCCTCTCCCAAACTGATATGATTTACTGTCTGGGACTTGTCTACCCTGTCTCTCAGAGAGGGCACCTGCCTGTGGCTAAGGTCTGGCTGGGGATCTGGGTAGATTTGGCACTTGTCACCAGTTCCTCATCTGTGAAATGGGCAGCAGAAGCAGACACACCATCTGTTGTAGAATGCAGTGTTCAAGGTCAGCAAGGTGGCATGGTGGGTAGAGGGATTTCCCAGCATGCCAAAAGACCCAGTTCCATCCCCAGGACCACATAAAAGGGTGAGGTAACGCACGCACGCCTGTAATCTGACCGTGTGGAAGGCGGGTTCTGAGGGCCTGGAAATGAAAGGCACCCTTGAATTTCAGCTACATAAGGAAGCCACCCTGGGCTGCATGAGACCATCTCACCTCAAAAAATAAATAAGAAAGTCTGTGTGTTGTGGTGCACCCCATTAATCCCAGCACTGGGGAGGCAGAGACAGGCAGATCTCATGAGTTTGGGGCCAGCCTGGTCTACAAAGCAAGTTCCAGGACAGCCAGGGAGACAGAGAGACCCCGCCCTAAAAAATAAGTAAGTAAAGCAAGGGGAGAAAAGGAGCAGAGAGCGTGGTGGCAGCCCTCGGGAAATGGCGGGTCTGACTTCCCGGGGCCATTGACACAGGGATGTCAGGTAGTCACTCCTGCTCAGCGCCGTTCCTGTCCTCTTCTGCTCCTTCTCGGGACTTTTCACTCATAAATACATGTACATGAGATATGTATGCCAATGTACTAATATATGTATTCACATATAATATATACATGTATATATGTTTAATATACATAGGCACAAGTATAATATACATATATAGATGATATTATATATAATTTGTTTAAAAGAAGGTGGTAATTTTTTTTTTTTAGATTTATTATATGAGTATGCTGTAGCTGTCTTCAGAAGAGGGCACCAGATCTCATTACAGATGGCTGTGAGCCACCATGTGGCTGCTGGGAATTGAACTCCAAACCAGTGCTCTAAACCTCTGAGCCACCTCTCCTGCCCATAAATATATATTTAAAATGTAGTATCCACACATAAGAGAAAACCATGATATTTATCTTTCACTTAACACAGTGATCTCCAGTTCCATCCATCTTCCTGCAAACAACACAGTTTTGTTCTTTTTTTATGGCTATGTAAGCTACCACCGTGTGAACTCCACAGTTTTCTACCTGGTGACCTGTTGATGTACATTCAGTGTAACTGTGGAGTTTCTTTCTTTCTTTTTTTTTTTTTTTTTGGTTTGGTTTTTTTGAGACAGGGTTTTTCTGTGTAGCCCTAGCTGTCCTGGAACTCACTTTGTAGACCAGG
>NC_034592.1:20192636-20216040 GCF_900095145.1 Mus pahari | reverse complement strand
TTTCTGAGTTTGAGGCCAGCCTGGTCTACAAAGTGAGTTCCAGGACAGCTAGGGCTACACAGAGAAACCCTGTCTCAAACAAACAAAAAAAAAGAAGGACATTGATCCTTTTTACAGTTAGACTTTGAATTCTTTGCTGGCATTTCAACCACTTCAGTATCTTTGAATTGTGTTACTAGAGAGCGATGATCCTTTGGAGCAGTCTTGAGTTTCGAGTAGCTTGTGTGTGTGCCCGGTGACCTTCACACCTCTTGGAATGGGTATCAGTTTTTGTTTAATATGAGCACTTTCTTAGTGAGCAGACATCTCTCAAGGACTCAGTCTCTAGCACCATTGGGGTTGGGGGGGGGACATAAGTGGATAGGTCTGTGGCTTATCCTTCCCTCATGGAGGCCCCAGGACTGGAGGCCCCCCTGTGTCCTTCTGTCCCTGGTGTTTGGGGCTGTCCTTTTCCCACCTGTGGTTTCTGGTGTTCTTGTCCTCCTTCTGAATGCCAGGCAGCGTCCGACAGATGCAGATTCTGATCAAGCTCTTTGACCTCAGAACCTCCACTGCCCAGCCTCATTTGTTTTGTTTTTATTTTAAATGTATAAGATAAAAAGTTGCTTCTCCAGCTGTGTGTGGTGGGATAGGCCTCTAATTCCAGCACCCAAGAAGTTGAGGCAAGAGGATTGCTTTGATTCAAAACTAGCTTGAGCTACATAGACCCTGCATTGAAAGGAAAGAGAGGGCTGGAGAGATGGCTCAGTGGTTAAGAGCACTGACTGGGGGCTGGTGAGATGGCTCAGCGGGTAAGAGCACCGACTGCTCTTCTGAAGGTCCCGAGTTCAAATCCCAGCAACCACATGGTGGCTCACAACCATCTGTAAAGAGATCTGACGCCCTCTTCTGGAGTGTCTGAAGACAGCTACAGTGTACTTACATATAATAAAAAAAAAAAAAAAAAAAAAAAGCACTGACTGCTCTTTCAGAGGTTCTGAGTTCAATTCCCAGCAACCACATAGTGGCTCACAACCATCTGTGATGGGGTCCAATGCCCTCTTCTGGTGTGTCTGAAAATAGCTACAGTATCCTCATATATATAAAGTAAAAAATTTAAAAAAAGAAAAAGAAAAGGAAAGAAAAGAAAGGAAGGAAGGGACAAACGAATGAAGGAAGAAAGGAAAGAGAGAGACCAGTTATTTTTCTGTCTGAGGTGTTTTTTAGGCAGATGTGGCTTCCCCGTGGTTGGTGTGAGCACCCTTGGAAGAGCCAGGGAGCGTGGCCTCGTCTAAGTGGCGTGTGCATTGTCTCTTGCAGAGTGTGATGCAAAAGGCTGCATTCGAGGCTCTCCAGGTGAAGAAGGACCTGATGCATCGGCAGATTAGGAACCAGGTGAGTGCTGGCCGGGCAACCTCATCCTGCTCCTACTTGCAGACCTGGCTCGCGGGGCAGCAGTTATTAAAACTCGAACCCATGGCTTACCACTTTGGAGACCTCCTTTTCCTCAACATTCCACAATGGGGCTGATGGGTCGTGCCTTGAACAGGGCTGAAGGTGGTGGCTTCATCCCAGAGCCTGGCCAGAAGCCTGCTGGGCAGGTGCAGTGTGTTCCCATAATGCCTGGCTGGAGGAAGGGCCATGCTTATGTAACTCTCTGGGAAACTTGCCAGCTCCTGTGACAGCTCAAAATGACTGATGGACACATGGCTTCTGGGGGTGGGTTGGATTTCCCAATGGTTGGGAAGCCAGGTCCTAAGAGCTTCTAAGGATGGACCCTGGCTTGGGAGGAGGAGGCCACTCTCCCGTCCAGACTCCACCACCAGTCTTGGGCGGGGCCCCTGCTGGGTGGAGTGGGGCTGGGGCCAGAGGCGCTGCAAGCTGTCAGGCTATGGGAACACACGCCGCTGTGGATTCACACACTGTACCCACATTTTTGCATGCTCTCTTTTCTTTTCTTTTCCTTTCTCTTCTTTTCTTGTTTGACTTTAACAAACTTAATTTTTTAAACCTCCCTCTTTAATTTCAATCCCACATTGCCAGACATGAAGCTCATTCCTCTGACCAGGGAGGGGTTGGTGGCATCAGATACTCAGGGTTGCGAGAGGCCACAGGGTCATTGGCTGGCATGGGGTAGAGAAGTCACTGACTGTGGGCTCTGAGAGCATGTGGTGGCCCCAGATATTCTCAATAATCCTGTTCCATTTCAGACCCCGAGTTGGGATATCCCAGGCAAACGATCTCTCAATTACCTGCTCTTTGTCTTCGGGCAGGCTAACGACACTAAGCGTCCATTTCCTTGTCCTTGTAACAAGGCAGTTATACACCCAAGAGTCAGAGAGCTGCTGCTGCTGCTGCAGCCCAGCCTAGCACATAGTAGGTAATCAGCACGCAACTGAGGCTCATTACTGGATCATTTTTGTTGTCCTCCAGCCCTGTGGTAGCTTGTTTTCACTCTCTTCAGTGAGGCCCCAAGGCTCACACGTTCCCCTCTGTCCAGGGCTGCCCAGCCTCCTGGCAGAGGTTTCTGAGCCCCTGCTTAGCCAGGCAGCAGCACATAAGGGATCCGTGGTGATTGTGGATCAACGTCCCTGTTTCGTCTTCTGTTTAGATTAGGCTAATAGAAACTGAGTTACTGCAGCTGACACAGCTGGAGTTAAAGAGGAAGTCCCTGGACACAGAGGCGCTTCAGGTATGTGAGGCTCCCAGCCAGACGACACCCTCATTCCACTCCCGACCCCAGGGCGACTGATCTTCAGCTCCAGACACAGGCTTCTCTAGCAGACAGAGAGCCAGTCCAGCCCCATTAGAACAGATGTGGTCCATGGGCAAAGGTAGCTTCGTGCTGGGCGAGAGGGTCAGAGGAAGGAGGGCTTCATTGCCAGGCCCGCTGGGCCATCACCATCTCTGCATTCCCCTGACTGGGCTGGTGGCTGTGTGGTCAGGTGGGCTTTGGGTCCTACTCTCTGGGCTGACATTCCCTGTGGAGGGAGTTCAGGGGTCCCAAGGACATGTGAGCTGAAACTGGCCTGGATGTCCTGCTCACAGACCCCGAGGGCAGCACATGGAAACAAGGGCGTAACCCTTCTCCCTTCCCTGATCCTCAGTCTGCCCAGACGTACACAGGGACAAGGTAGGATGGCACATGGATACGTGCTTGTGCCAGGCTTCTGAGAGTTCTCATCTGTCGCCATCACTGTTTATGCCCAGGGCAAGTCTGAGTTGACCCATGGCCTTCCAGTACTGAGAGTGCCACCGCTCCTAGGCCTACCCAGGTTGCTAGGTGGCCTTAGACGAGTCCCTCCTGGGTCTCTCTACTGTTCATGGCTAGCCTGTGCCATCAGCCCATTGGAGTGTTCTTGGTGGCCTCTGATGGTTCCCACAGATGAGGAACTAGCTTCCCTAGGGAAGCTGCCACCATGTTGGTCCCAGCCCGTTCAAGCCACAGGCCTCTCCCTGTTAGGACCGCCATGGGTTCCAGAGAAAAGAGGATAAGTGTGTGGCCACACACACAGGGCGGTTGCATGTGTCTCCCTGTGTGGCAGCCCCCTCATCCGTATGTGTCGCCCTCCTCACCGTTTGCTTCCTCCGCGTGCTGTGGTCCGTCAAGACCCATGACTTGTTTCTTTTGTTCACCATTTCTCACCATTTGTGGTCACCATCGCTAGGGTCCCATCCTGGCCTGAAGCCACAGAGAAGAGGGTTGAGGGCTTGGGAGGAAGTGGGTGGCATAGCAGAGTAGGGGTGTCTCTGGGCTCTGTCCCTCAACTCAGCCTTGAGGCGTTAGTCTGAGCCCTGAGTTCAGTCAGTGGGGCTTCCAGGCCATGCCGGGCTGCATGGTGGGGAGCACTGAGGGCTCACTGTGGCCTCGGGGCGGATCCTGTGTTACAGGAGATGGTCTCAGAGCAGCGCTGGGCACTCAGCAACCTGCTCCAGCAGCTCCTCAAAGAGAAGAAGCAGCGGGAAGAGGAACTCCATGGCATCCTGGTATGTCCTTAGATTTCTGTGTGCACGCCTGGGCATGCACACTGTGCTTTTCAAACACTCGTTGTTCCATTGTAGGGCAAGGGACAGAGTCACTCGGCAGATGTTTTAGTTTCTTGTGCACCCTTGTTATAAGGGAGAGAGATGTTTTAGTTTCTTGTGCACCCTTGTTATAAGGGAGACAGTTTGCTTTCACTCACAGTCTATCCTGTGGGGAAGTCGCAGCCGCAGAGCCGAGACAGCACAGCATCTCCGGTATCCAGAACACAGTGTAATGAACACACAGCTGATGTTAGCCTCTGCACACAGTGCTCCCCGGCCTCAGGATTGGGCAACAGCCCTGACTGTCCTTTCCAGGACAGGACAGGACATGCTGCGAGCAGACCACTGCTTTTCACTGGAGTGGCCCTAACTTCTCTGTGGGTAGTTCTTTTCACTCTGGTGTACATCAGGTGGGCTGAGCCCCACTTACTAACATTGCTTCAGACACTGAGTGTCTGGTACCTACACACTGAGGGCCAGGGCTGAGAAGATGGAGTCACTGCTATCTGTGACTGTCTCAAGTCCCCCCAGCTCCATCCTAGGCCAGTTGAGAAGGGTGAGTGAGGCCGGCTCCTACAGAGCACACACAGCCCATCCAAAGTGGCCCGGCCCCCATGGCGCCTCAGTAGCATGTGCTTGCTGCCCCTGCCCTCAGCAGGCTAAGGGAGGAAGCCCCAGGTTAGCATACAGGCAGGACCATGGACACAGAAGGAAATCTGCTGGCACAGTGCTGCACTGTAACCCCAGCCCATCGGGGGCTAATGGGGGGATGGTGATTTCCAAGTCAGTGCAGGGACATATCGAGACCCCACCCGATTCTGAAAGAGTACGAATGCAGAGACTTGACAGCTCAGTGGTGAGAGCACTTGTTGGCAAGCCTGGTGAGCTGAGTCCCTACAGGGCACCCACTTGGTAGAAGGAGAGAACCAACTCCCGAAGTCGTCCTCTGACCTCCATGTATGTGCTACTGGGGCGGAGTGCATGCACAATATGTTAGTGTAATATACAAATGTAAGGAAGAAAAACAGAGTTCTTGGCTCTTGCAGGAGGAACCATTAAAGGAGTCAGGCACAAGACCCAGTGTGGCCCACAGTGATGGTTGCTATGGTGATCATGACTCAAAATCGCTAGCTCACTGCCTCATCCTGGCACCTGGGATAGTGCCCACCCAGAACAACCCTTTATGAACATTCCCCACGCGGCAGAGTGGAGACCTCTGTGCCATTGGTGTGTCAGCCTTAGCCAGCAAAACAACCTCTCTAAGGAGTCCTGGGGGTCCTGTAGCCACCTGCCTGGCACCCAGAAGTAGGCATGCCCTTGTTGGGGACAGAGGTGGCTGCACAAGACTTTGCTGTCCCACAAATGGACCAAAAGGGGTCCCTCTCAGAGGTAGTAGCAGAATGTGGGACCTAGTGCAGGAGGCCAGGAGCAGGCTCCTGGTGCCACATGTGTGGCCTTGGGCAGCTCCCTGCTCTTCCCCATGCCCACTCCCTGTTGTTGGGCACAGCTGGGCTTCCTGCCTTTGCCCTGTGGCTTAACTCAAGGACAGCAAAAAGTCAGGTACTCACAGGAACATAGTAGGAAACACCGTGGTCTGGTGGTCTCTGCTTCCTGACCAGAAGCTAACCAGTAGCTTCTGCTCTTGGCAGGTGGAGTTAGAGGCCAAGAGTGAAACGAAGCAGGAAAATTACTGGCTCATCCAATACCAACGGCTTTTAAACCAGAAGCCTTTGTCCTTGAAACTGCAGGTAAGGACCATGGTACTCATCTGGCCCAGGAGCTTAGAGGGGCTCTTTCCAAAGGTACCTCAGCCCAGCCCTACTGGGGATCCCTGCACGGAGGTCTCCAGTGTGCCAGCTCCCTGCAGGGAAATCGAGTGAGGACTCTGATGAGAGAGGAGGCGAGACATTGGCCTCTGCTGAGCAGGTGGGCGGGGCAGCTGCAGCTGCGCTCCCTTTGGGCTCATGCACACATACGTGCATGCACACACACACACACACACACACACATACACATACACACACACTCCCTGTATAGCTCTGGCTGGCTTGGAACTCACAGAGATGCCCCTGCATCTGCCTGTGGGGATTAAAGCTGTGCACCAACACACCTGGCCTAACACACACAATTTTTTTGTTTGCTTGCTTTCTGTTTGTGAGACGGGGTCTCACTGTGTATCACTGGCTGTCCTAGAACTCACTAGATCAGGCTGGATTGGAACTCACAGAGGTCCACATGTGCTAGGACTAAGTCCTAGGACTAAAGTGTGCACTGTGGACAGCTTGATTTGGGGTTTTTATGAGATAGTCTCACTTTACAGCCCAGGCTGTTTGTGAACGTGCCATCCTCCTGTCTCAGCCTTCTGCGGGCTAGAGTGACAGGAGTGTGCCACCATGCCTGGCTTACTTTTGTATTTTATGTGTATGCCTGGTGTGTGTGTGCTTGTTACAGTAAGTGTATGATGTGTGCAGGTGTGTGCAGGTGTACAGGTGTGTGCAGGTGTGCATGCTGGGACTGGAAGGTGACATCAAGCATTTTCACAGTCACTGTCTTTTATTATTTTATGTGTGTGAGTGTTTCGCCTGCTTGTGTGTCTGCAACTTGTATGCCTGGGACCCATGGAAATGAGAAGAGGGATTGGCTCGTGGGGCTGGAGTTATGGACAGGAGCCACTATGCTGGTGTGGAAATCAAGCCAGGTCCTCTGGAAGAGCACGAGTGCCCTCGCCACCGAGCCCTCTCCCCAGCCCCTCACCTTTATCTTGTTCATTTACTGCTTTGTTGTTGTTTTGAGGCAGGGTCCCTCAGTGAGCCTGAGACTCGTTAGTTCAGGTTCATCCGCTGGTCAGTGAGCTCCAGGGATAAACCCATGCCCAGCCCTGGGGACAGCCTGGGTGACGATGTCTGGTTTTGCAGCTTGAATTTTTAGTAAAAATTGAGTCATTCTATAAATACTCTTTTAAAAAGCTTTATTTATTATATGTAAGTACACTGCAGCTGTCTTCAGACACACCAGAAGAGGGCATCAGATCCCATTACAGATGGTTGTAAGCCACCATGTAGTCGCTGGGTTTTGAACTCAGGACCTTTGGAAGAGCAGTCAGTGCCCTTAACCGCTGAGCCATCTTTGTTTTGTTTTATTTTTTGAGAAGCATCAAGTTCACAGCAACAAAACAGTAGATTAAAACAGGTCCCGGCTGTCCTGGAACTCACCCTCTCGGTCCACAGACTCACAGAGACCCACTTGCCTCTGCCTCCTGAGTGCCGGGACTAAAGTCATGTGCCACCGAGCCTAGCCTAGATTTGTTTTTTACTTACGTGTAAGTCTATGTACGCCACATGTATACAGGTAGTCTCTAGCCCAGAGGGCCTCAGGCCCCCCGGGAACTGGAGTTAGAGAGTTGAGCTACATGTGTGGCTGCTTCGAATCCACCCTGGGTCTTCTCGGCCACTGAGCCTCATTCACACCATTCTTTTAGCTTGTTTTTCTCTCCTGTGTACTGACGGAGAGCTTCCAGCCCACGGCCACACCTGTCCCATTGTTCTCAGGTGCCTGCCTGTGCCCAGTGTGCGGCCCAGCTTCTTTAGCCAGCTCCCTCCGTGGTGCATGTTTACGTGACTATTTCAAGTGTAGAACAGCAGTGAGCTCCCGTGTGGGTGGATCTCCTTGCACTTCACACACACCCTTTGGTGGGAAAGAGCCCAAGGACACACTTGTGTGTCATGTACTCTGACTGTGTCATCTTGAAGCCGGTGTATCTCTGCAACATACACCTCTACTCTAACACCCGTGGCCTTCCCCATGGGGTCGGCCACCCTGCAGGAAGAAGGCATGGAGCGACAGCTGGTGGCCCTGCTGGTGGAGCTGTCTGCTGAACACTACCTGCCCCTCTTCGCCCACCACCGCATCTCACTGGACATGCTGAGCCGAATGAGCCCCGGAGATCTGGCTAAGGTGGGCAGTAGCCATTGTCTTGGGGGAAGTCAGGAAGGCCCAGGGGACCTGGACTCAATGTCACAAAGGGGGTATATTTGTTTAATTTATAGTGAGTCAGGGTCTGTCCAGGTCAGGTGACTCTAGGGCTCCGTGCATCTCATGGCCAGAACTGCTGCCCGTTGCTTCTGCTCACCTGTGCCCTCAGCCTGTGCAATCGTGTCACACGGTTGTAGCCCTGCCTGAGCTCCAGCTACGTCCTGATCACAGTATGAGCTCCTTTCATGGAGTTAAGCCACCAGCACCTCCCTGGGGCACGCACAGGCCTGGCATCATTCTGAGTGTCTCACATCAGCCCATGAACCGGGAACTTGACTCTGAGTGGTCCGATCCGTTCTGTTGTCCTGCCTCACCCAGGACAGTGCAGGGCCCATGCTTGGAAGTACCTGAAGACCTTCAGGTGCAGGGTTCTGGGCTATGCGCCCAGGCTCGGGGGGGTGGGGCCGGAAGGCTCTGACACTGCTGCTGCTCAGCAGAGGAGCTTCAGTAGCTCTCTGTCCTAAGGTCACCAGACAGAGTGACAGTAGTGTCGGGAAAGCATTCCGTAAACACATGTCACAGGCTTCCTTTGGTGGCTCAGTTCTCCCCTCTGCCACAGAAGCCTGAGTGAGCCGCCTACAGGGCTATGGTTCTGCCTTGTCTCATACAGACCACAGGCCCAGGCCTCCCTGTTTCCACCAAAGGTGCCAGAGGCAGAGGCTGAGCAGTCCTATGGGCTTGGGCACCATAGGACAGCTTAGCAGAGGAGAGCCCTCAGCCCTTGGTCTGCTTTTTCCTGTTGGCCACAGGTGGGCGTCTCAGAAGCAGGCCTGCAACATGAGATCCTACGGAGAGCCCGGGACCTGGCTGCTGTGTCCAGAATCCAGCCAGGTACTTAACTCTAAGCTCTTTCTGGGGCTGTTCAGAGGCTGTGCTTGGCAGTCTAGGGGCTACTGGCTCCAGGACAGAGCTGTAGGCACAGAGGGGGCTATGCTGGGGGAGGACTGGGAACTACAGTGGCAGCCTTGGGGCGGTCCCATTCTGCCGTCACCAGATGGACCCATCCCATTTCCTGGGGAGCCTGGTTGAGAAGCTTAGCCACTAGCTGAGGGCCTCTGTCCTGCAGTTCCGCCACTGGGTGGCGATACGGCCCCAGGCATGCCACGTCCTCTCAAGAGCCTCAGGCTTCTGAGGTTTCTCTCACCTCTGAGCTCCTCAAGCAGAGTGTGCAGTAGCTGGGTAGAGAATTCCCTGCCATCTCACAGATGAACACGGAGGAGTGCATGAGGCGGAGAGGAGGATGCGTCCCCTGCTCATGGACGGGAGGCACCTACCCCTTCCCCAGATCGCTCGCACAAGCTAAGACTGGGATCATCTGGGCGTGATTCCCCGACTTAGCCTTTCCCTCTGGTTTCCTCAGAGTTGAAACCACTGGAGAATGAGGTCCTTGGTGCCCTCGAGCCCCCCACAGCTCCTCAGGAGCTCCTCGAGTCAGTGCGACCGTCTGCCCCCCCGGCTGAACTGGACATGCCGACCTCAGAGTGTGTAGTGTGCCTGGAACGTGAAGTAAGTGTGGGGAGTCACCAAAGTGACCCGTGTCCCATGACCCAGATATGCACAGTGCTAACAATCATCAAGAGTCTATTTTCCCCAGAGAAGGATTTTTCCCTCAGCTTATTAACTATATTAGGGAAAATTTCCTCTGTCATGACTCACCAAGAACATGGTTTTCCCAGCCAGGCCTTTGTAAGATTGTTGCAAAATTAACACTTATTGCAAAAAGTAAACATACCAGTGCTTAAAGCACAGGTCCTCCCTCCGGCACACCCGCGGAGGGAGCAGGGGCAGGGCACAGCGACGCATGCTTGCAGCGAGTCTGAAGCTATGGAGCAAGACCCTGTGTCAAGAAACCCAAAAGGGGCTGGAGAGATGGCTCACACTCACTGCCCTTCCCTGTACCACATGGGGTGGCTCACAACGTCAGGGGAAGGTCTGACATCCTCTTCTACACTTCCCGAGTAGAATACACACATAAGTAACTAAGGTGGCTTTGTAGCAGCTCGGTAGCTCTCTGACCTTCAGCAGACTCCGAGGTGCTATGTGGCGGAGGGCAGAGTGGTTAGAATTCTAGCCAAGGCCCTCTCCTCAGGCTCTGAAAGGGACTCCCAATTTCTTGATATGATACATGACTTTGAAGCAGTTGGAGACTTCTCAGGCCATGTGTATACCGAGGGGTCTTGCTAAGGCGGAGTCAGGGGACACATACGAGGCTAGTGACTATAAGGTCGAAGTCATTTTACGCTAGGCATCACACTTTGGCAAGTGTGGACACAAAATAATTACAAATAGGTGGAGGGCCAGGTAGCGGGTCCACGCCTGGCATCCCAGCTGAGTCTGGAGGCGGCTCAGTAGCAGGGCACTCGGCCTAGCATGCACTGGAGGGAAGAGCTTTCGGAGTGTAGATATTCAAATGCTATTGCAATCCGTGGAAAAACAGGTACAAAACTGCCAACAGGCTTGGCCAGGTTTTCACACCCGCTGGCATCTCTCGGGGCTGTGATGTGGTCACGGCTCCAGAACTGAGCAGTCAGGATGTCGCTGCTGCTCTCTCCGCAGGCCCAGATGGTCTTCCTCACCTGCGGCCACGTCTGCTGCTGCCAGCAGTGCTGCCAGCCTCTGCGTACCTGCCCGCTGTGCCGCCAGGAGATCTCCCAGCGCCTCCGGATCTACCACAGCAGCTGAAGGCGCAGCACCTACCAGCCCCGGCCCTTCCTTGGCACTGTCTCCACCACTGCTGGACCCCACCTACCCTCATTCCCCAGACGAGGGCAAGACGGCCGTAGCCTTTGTCACCCACCACCTGCCACCCGACCCCCACTGCTCTCTCTGAGCACTAGGCAGGCAATGTTCCTGGCAATGTTCCTGGCCTGTGACATAGCTATGCTGAACAGTGAACAAAAGACAGGGCAAATCTGCTGGTGGTGGAGCCTTGGGGCACGGGGCCAAGGTCCAGCATACGGAGGTGGCCCTGCAGGACTCAGGAATCCATGTTAGTAGCCAAGCCTCAGTGCTACACCCAGCTGTCTGCCCCTCCTGGTGGTGTCCATATCTGTGGACTGCATCAGCCATCCTGTCCTAAGGTGCGCCAGGCCAACTGCTTCAAATGTCTCTGGGAAGGGGTGGGTTGTGCAAGACTCCCCAGCACCCTTTTGCTTCTTTCTGAACACCCACCCTCCCATATCTGCACCCTTAGCCTACATAGGCAGGTTAATTCAAAACAGGAGCACCAATAAATCTGACTCCCTTGCGGAGTCACCCCTAGGTCCATGGGAACTTGGGATGGGTAGGAGAAGGTGGAGTCTGGGGAGAGGGTGGCTCTTCTGGGGGAAAAGGCCAGAGCTGCTGCTCCTGGGTCAGAGGGAAGGCAACAGAGATGATGCCCAGTGGAGAGTCAGGCAATGCCCTCTTCAAAGAGGGCAAGGGGACAGAGCCAGGGACGGGGCCTCTATTCATAAGTAGCCTGTGCTCATAGGACAGGGTGTTCCTGCAATGATTATCCTAGGTGAGGGGGCTGCCAAGGAAGGCATGTTAACTCTCAGAGGGGCAGCCCACCCTCACCAGCTGTAGTGAAGGGGTTCCATGTGACATGGCACCCTTCTGCGCCGTCCCCCCCCCCCCCAGTATAGTGTGTATAGCCTACAGCATGTGCTCAGCAAATACTACCACTTGACTGGCTCTGGGGGAACTAGACATTGGCACCTAGCTCAGGCCTGGTGGACACATGGGATTGATGGACCATCAGAAGGCTAGTCACCTGAAAGCTCTATGGCCTCTCCCCTTCTCTCTGAGCCTCAGTTTCCCCCTCTAAGATAGGAGATTGTAAGAATGAGTTAGAGAAAGAGGCCTCAGTAAAGTGGTTGTCATTTGGAAGTCTGGATCCCCAGATCTCACCAATCCAGGCCAGTGCACGTTGTCACCATACTGAGGAAGCTGAAGCCGGCAGACCCTGGGACTCACCAGCCAACCAGGCTATCTGAGTTAGTGTGTTCCAGGCTAACGAGACCTCATCTCAAAACATAAGGCGGAATGACCCGAGATCCTTTGGCTTCCACATGCACACGCGTGCAGGAACACTGTCAGATCAGGGGCCTGGTAGCTCATGTGATGAGCCCAAGAGATCTGGGACGAATGGATCCCTAGATACCGTAGGCCTAGATCTCCCCCCCCCCCAGCAGCACATGAGGAAATGAGCTTTAAATAAAGCGTTTATTGATGAGCAGAAGCTTATACAGTTTGCATAGATTCTTCATACCATATCTGGAAGGATGGTGGAAACCCCCAAGGCACTAGAGAACATGGAAAGAAGTCAGTACTCGATGGAGTGAGGGCGGGGGACTGGGTGTCCCTGAGCACTGGCCATGACCTGTGGGTCTGAGGCCTGCATCTGGGGAGCAGGTCCACAGAACAAGGGACACAGGACTGGGAGGGACCTCGTCCTGGGGCCTTGGAGTGGCAGTCTCTGCTTTGTTCTCCCAACTCTGGCGACAGAGTCTGGGGAGAGTCATCTGGCTGACTGACTCTTGGTTTGACCCTTGTGACTAAGAGGGAAAGACGAGCCCAGATGGCTCACAAGGACATTGGAAGAGGGGTCTGGAATTGTCAGGATTAGATGACGGGTGCAGAGGCCAAGGATGGCCAGCAGTGTCTCAGAGAGCCATGGTCCTCAATGTCCCTCTGGAGCCCCTCCAGCTTCCTGGCAGGTAGTGAGACAGCCCACAGCTAAGCCCTGCCAATGAGCAGTTGTCAGCCCGGATGAGCAGGAACAATGGTCACCCGAGACACTCCAACTTCAGCTACCTTCACTTTGCCATCCTGGCCTTAGACGCTCCCAAGCTCCCTCCCCTCAGGACACTTCCCCTGCACAGACTAACACATTCTGGGCCTTTCTCATTCCATCATGACCTCTGACCTCTCGCATCACTCCCCTGTAAAACCCCTAAGCCCTAAGCTACTCCCACAGCAGTAGCCAGCAAAGTGAGGCCAGTGTCTAACCTTGGGACCTGCAGGGAGTGGGTGGGACAGAGGCCGGTCTGCCTCTTCCTTGCCACGTTGGTACCACAGAGCCCCAGAGTAAGACGACAGCTTCCTATACATGAGTCACAGCACCACTGCTTTCATCTACCCCTGTCAAGAACCATCGTAACAGTACGAGGGTGGGATGGAGGGGCTCCCCAGCCCCTTGCACAAAGAGGAAACCCTCAAAACCAGACCCAGCATTGGAGATCAGCCCACAGAAAACGGGGCAGTAACAGGTGTACTGGACCCCATAAAGTGACTCGGGTAGGCCTGACCCCTGGAGATGCAACACCACCCCAGCCACCTTTCCCACAAGGCACAAACTGGAGTACCCCTCCCCAGAGGTGAGGCTGCGGTGCCCAAGGAGAAGCGCCCTGGTGCAGAGTCCAACAGAGGCCTGGCGGCCATGCTTAGAACTCTGTCTGCACTCCCGCACTGTCCTCAGTGGTGGTATGGATGGGGGGACGGCTACCGGGGCTAGACACCTGCTCACCGGTCTCTTGGTCACTGGGCTTAGGGGGCTCAAGGTCCACAGCCTTTCCAGGTGGGAGATGCCGGAGGGGTGAAGCTGGCGGCGAGGCCTCCGGGACTGCCACAGGCTGGGATCTCTCTTGGACTGGAGCCCCATTGAGAAGGGGGCTAGCTGGCGGGGAGCTTTCAGCCTGCAGGTCCTGGGCCAACAGGCCTCGGAGCTCGGTGACACTGTCCGGGGATGCAGGTGATGGCGGTTCAACGCCAGCCTCAAAGGGCAGCCCCGACTCCTCGTCCTGGACCACGGACATCACCTGCTTGGCACGCCTGCGCTTTTCTGTGAGGGTGGCTGCTTCAGAGGGGCAGGGGCTGCCACCACTGTCACCGCCGTCGCCTCCATCACTGTACTGCTCGCCCCAGTCGATGGGTGCGCCCTCAGCCAGCAGGTGCAGATTGGGATCACTATTGTGCAGAACAATGCTGTCTCGGTAGAGGTTGTGTTTGCGCTGCACTGCGGCCTCCTTCACAGCTGCAAGAGACCACAAGAGACACAGCACACTCAGCATGGACCGTCACAGCAAACCAGACGGCCTCCTGGGTCCTGCCTCGCTCCGGGCCTTCCTGCCACAAAACTATCACTCAAGCCCAGAGCCCGAGCTGGCAGGCCACTGTGTCCCACTCTGACCACGCTCAGCAAAGCCACACGGAGAGGAAATGTAAGGCACAGAGAAGCCAGTGTCGTCTGGACGAAGCTTCCTCCTGGAGTCTCAGTCTCTCTCTGCAGCCTATGTCTGTCTCTTCTGGGCTGCCCCTCCCTGCTCACCCTGCAGGATGTCCTTCATGACTGTCTGCAGCACCACCTCCTCGTATGTGTTCTCCACCAGGATGAACCTGGCAAAGTCTTCAAAGATCAGCTCCTGGAAGCGTGGCAGCTCCTGCCAGGGAAGCAGGTAGAGAAGGGTCAGTGGCTGTACCACCGGCCACTCCCAGAGGGGCTAAGGGCTAGGCGGGGACTCACCGACTTGCAGGTGGGGGCCAGCTTTTTGAGCAGGAAGGGAATGGTGATCTGCAGCAGCGCCTCTCGGAAGAACCTCTTGCGCACAGAACTGCTGTCATAGTCGTATTTCTGCAGGGAGGAAAGCAGGAGGGACCCTGGGTCAGGGGCTCAGCTGGCAGGAAGGTCCCGACCCAAGCCTGTGTGCCAGGTGCTTCCTGGGATGGCGGTTGGCCACTCAGCTCTGGGCTTGGCTGGCCATGCAGACCCCAGCCCAATGGAGTCGGGCTCACCTTCAGCACACGCTCCAGGATCCGCTGGATGGACTTGCACAGCTCCTCCTTCGTGGGTCCCTTCCCTAGCTCTTGGTGCAGGAGGGTTTCGAAGGTGTACACAGCATTGTCCATTTGCTACGAGGCATACAACAGAGTTCATGAGACCCTTCCCCATCCTCTGCCAGTGCCCCTCCCCCATCCTAGGCCCGTCGCAGAGGAATCAGGGGTGGTCTATAGCCTGTTTGCTCTCTGGGTACCTAGATACAGGCGTCTGCCTGAATGCAGAAATCCCAGGAAGAGACTAGGTGGCAAGGACAACTTCCTGGGGGAAGGGGCGGATCCTAAGGAGACCTGATGGGCAGTTAAGTGAGCAAGAGACACGGGCGTTATGGGAAGCATGGGGCGGGGGTCTCCCTCTCCTGGTGCTGGGGGGCCATGGAAGGCAGCTAGCGGGGTGTGGGCTCAGGGGACACACCTCTCTCATGTGGATCTGGGCTCGCTGCTTGAACACAGAAGTGCTAGACACGTCGAATCGCTGCTGCAGCCCGTCGAGCCGCAGCGGCTCCATTTTCTCATAGCAGCTCTGCATCTTCAGGGGGTGGTATGCCAGCTGGGACAGCTTCTCCATGTACTGCAAGGAGCAGAGCCACATGGGTGAGCACACAGCCCCTCATACCCACATACTGCCTGGCCTGGCACCAGCTACCTAGCCAGGAATGGCCTCCCGGAAACTGTGCCAGGAGGGCCCAGGAGAAGAGGGAGAGGGAACCTGAAGGCAGACACTCACAGTGTTGAGGAGAGAGGCCAGGCACTAGGAGACAGTTCTCATCCCCTCTGGGTGCTACTGACCTTGCAAAGACACCCACTTACTCTCTCTGAGTCTTTAGGTCCCAACTCACTAGACATCTCTTTAGGATTTTTAAGAACCTTCTATGTTCTCAAATTCTGATTATTATTGCCTGGGACCCCCCAAACTTGAAGTCTGAAGGAGGCAGCTAAAGTTCAGGACAGACTCTAGACGCAGGCAGTCAACGGGGGACTATAGAAAGACATTCACCCGAGAGCTGGGTCAGCAGAACCTTTGGACAGACACACTGTGTGGGGTGTGTGGCTTGTAAACAATGCAGACCACACCTGAAGCCTGCCCTCCCTGCCTCCTTCCTCCATTCCCTCTCTGTAAGCCATTTTCAACTTAGCAACCATATTGCTCCATAAAGACTGATGGATGGTACAGGGTAAAAATCCCCACTCATTCCTCTAGGCAACAGGCCCCTGTTAGACTCTGGTCTCTGTAGATGCCAAGAAAGGGCAGCCCACCCTGAGACACACAGCAGATGCCCAGGTCTCACCTCACCCAGCTTGTCAATGCCACCCTCGTTGATCACGTTCAGATTCATGTCTGTGACCTCTTTGAAGAAGACATCCCGCACCTCGGTGAAGCCCTGGCTGGTGGGCACCATCAGAGCCTCCAGGATGGACGGGATGTAGGGCTGGACGTGGTTCCTCACGCACACCTCCGCCTTGGGGAGGATGAAAGCTGTATGGGGAGGGAGAGGATTTTGTTGGTGGCGGAGCCTGGGACACAATCCACCCCACCCCGTCATCCCAGCCCGCGGATATCCCATCCTCAGAGAGGAATCAATGAAGACAACAGATCAAAGCACAAGTACAGCTGCCATCCCAGCACTCCAGAGGTGGAGGCAGGAGAATTACAAGTCCGAGGCCACCCTCCACTACATATTTAGAGTTACAAGTCTGAAGCTGGCCTGGGGGGAAATGGGGAGATGAAAGGAAGAAAGGAAAAGGACTATAACACAGGTGCCACAGTGGATCCGGTGAGCTCTGGGGAAGCTGACCCTGCCCTGGACGGGGGTGGCCTGGCTCTTTCCAGCCAGTTCTTCCATCCCAACCCCAGCATGCTTTACCCAGAGGGCATTCTGAAGTCTACCCGCCTCTGCCCAGATGATACTTATTATACACAATAAACATCAACTCTTAGTATCCCACTAAACTCCCAGTGAATGTGGCTGACCCACAATCACCATCAGCAAGCCACCACCTGCTGGCACAGTGTCAAAGAAACACAACGTGGATGATGAAAGGTGCATATGCCACCTGGAGAAGCTGGGTATTCCCAAGGTGACATGACAGTCCACCAGGGTGACACGTCATCAGACCTGACAGAGGTTTGAGCCTCAAAGACAAAAACCTCCACGTTCAAAATCTGGGCCTAAGCCAGGCGTGGTGGCGCACACCTTTAATCCCAGCACTTGGGAGGCAGAGGCAGGCAGATTTCTGAGTTCGAGGCCAGCCTGGTCTACAGAGTGAGTTCTAGNAAAAAAAAAAAAAAAAATCTGGGCCTAGTGTCAAAAGCTTGTCATCCTAGGAACTCGAGAGGCTGAGGCAGGAGGACCACAAATTCAAGTCTAGCCTGGGTCACGTGTACGACATTGTCTCAAACAGTAAAGGAGACTAGAGCTGCAGCTCACTGACAGAGTGAGTGTTCATCAAGTGTGGATGAGAGTGAGTGAAGCCCTGGGTTCGACCCCCAGCACTGCCAGAATCAAATCTGGGTTTGCAGAAGTAAAACTTAAGAGAAGAATCTGCAGGAGTTGGACGATCGTGGATTTGATTCTGATTTTTCAGCAGAATAATAGGCAAGTGATGGATCACACTCTGGGGAAGCTGGCCTGGCCCCGGAGGGCTGGCTGTGTGCAAGCGTCTGCCAGTGGCTTCTGACCCATCTACCTCGGATCTTGCTGGCCAGATGCTCCTTGGAGGTGATGATCTGGTCCATGTCGGTGCGAATGACTGCCTCCATGGCTGGCCGGGCCAGCTGCAGCTTACACAGCACCTCCTCAAAGTGCACCTTGGCCTGTTCAAATACTAGGCGGTACACAGCGTCCGAGATCTACGGGGACAATGGAGGTGTCAGTGCCGGGGCTGGGGACTGAGTGCCGGCTGTTCCCTGCCGAGGGGTCCCTGGCCCACACACCTGGATCCACTGTCGCTGCCTCTCCTGAGGCTTTCCCTTCAGCCGTGGCCCAAGCTCTGCCTTCAGCGCTGGACCCAGCTCCTCCATCACCAGGTTGCTTAGGATCTGGGACCGAGAGACAGGAGAAGGGGCAGGGTTAGTGCCTGTCCATCTGGCTTGTTTCTCTGAATCTCTCCAGCCACGCTAGGACCCTCCTCTGTGGCGCTATCTCCCAAGCACACCCTACAGGTGTCAGACTCATCTGCCTGTGGTGTCAGTCTCCTGTGAGGCAAAGCTACTGAGGAAGGGGGCTGTAGCCATCTTGTTCAGCGCTGCCCTGCCCTCCGGGACCCAGGAACATGAGTGGACAGATTAACAAGAGTTCCCATTTACCCAAATCTGCTCTTGCCATCTCTTCCCAAACCTGTTGCACCCTAGAACCCCACTTCTGATGCAGCCTTACCCACTAGGCCCCAGGGTGACTCCCGAGGACCCCTCACACCGCCCTCTGACCTCACCTGCACCTCGTTCCCACACAGCATTTCCCAGGTGCCGTACTGCTCCTTCGACTGGCGGTACATGCGGATGGCATCTGTGAATGCAGGGCCCTCCACCTTTGAGTTCTCCGGGATCCCTGCCCAGGACAGAGGAAGAGAAAGAGATCAGCAAAGGACCGTCCCGTCATCCACCGAGACCGTCCAGCCAGGGCACGCACAGCAGGAGAAGGATGTGGTTCACCAGCAGCACCATGGCAACCCCTGCTACCCCTCCCTCTCCAAATCACCTTCGTCCTCCAAGATACCACCACCCCGACCCAGCACAGCCATTAACCCACCCCACAGAAAAACAACCGAGAGTAATGAACGGCAAGCGAGGTGAGAAAACGCACCCGGGCCCTAGAGACGGCACGGCATACCTCTAGGACACCTGAGACCCACATTCTAGCCCTGCTCCCCCACACGTGGCTGCATTCGTGTCCTGTGGCCCTCCCGTGGTGTGACAGACAGTAAAGATTTCCAGCTGCACAGGCCAGACGGCCTCTGTCCCAATGCTGGGCCTAACATCCGAACAACAGAGCTCTTCTTTGTCAATACACCTTGCTGCAAAAGTAGGCGGGGGGCTGAACCTGACCCATGCACTGCTTTCTGGGCCTTGAACCCCAAAAGAGCCTCAGTTTCCTCTTATGGGAACCATGGCCCTATCCTGGCCCCCCCCAACATGCTCTAGGGACCTCTCTGTGCTGCAATGTGCAGACGGTGAGCCACGGGAAGTCCAGAGGGTGGCACCAAGGCCTCTGGAATAACACTTTGTGTGGTTTTGGTTTTTTGAGGTCCTGGAGATAGGACCCAGGGCCCTGAGTACTTTACCACTGAGCCGCATGCCCAGCCCCTCAAGTGCACTTTCTATCAGAAGTTGAGAGACCCCTTGTCTATGTACCTTATATGAACAGACACTAAAACTTTGCTGATTAAAGGGCTGCAGCTGTGTGTCTAATCTACACAAAGTCCTGAGTTCAGTTCCTGGGTGGGAAAGAAGGATGGGAGAGTAAATTGGGAGTGTGAGCATTGCTAACAAGTAGGAAAAAAATGATGCTTTTTCTACGTTGCTGTTGCTACTGGTGGTGCTGGTGGCCTGTGTCACGGGGCAGGAGAGTTAATAAACAAATTGTTTACCTAGCAAGGAAAACAAGAGGAAACAAGAGGCGGGAAGTGGCCAAATCCGAGTAGGGAGAGACAATGTTTAGTGTACTAACCCTAGCCACGTGCCTCTGACCACGGTGTCCCCGGAACCCAAGAAGGAGAAACTGCAGTTCATGCGTCATAAGCCACAGCGCCCACTGCAGTGACAACAGGCTGAGTCACCTCACAGAAAAGAGCCCCTCCCTTCCCCACAGCCAGCCACCCACAGGAATCACGTCTGTCAGAGCCAGAGGCCATTCTACCACGGGACCCAGAGACTCAGAGCCGACAGCACCCAGCCCTGCATTCGGGGACCCACAGGGGTAGGCTCGGGGCAGGGCAGCGGTGCATCAGCAGAAGTAGTGCCCGCATCAGGGCAGCCAATGTGGGCCTGAGAGGAAGCCCCAGCCAGGCTCTCAGAAGGACACGCTCTCCTGGAGTCTGAGTTCTGTCGGGGAGATCTGGCAATATATAAATTACCAGGGCTAGGAATTTCCATCCTGCATGTAGCAAGGGAGATGCAACGGAGCAAGCAAGCATGCAGGTCAAGGGCGCCCCACCAAGGGAGAGTGGCCTGGTGGGTGGCGCGATGGGCGGGGCAGCAGCAGGAATGCTCCCAACTAAGGACCTTCCCCATTCTCACAACCAGCTACTTGTGACCCCCCGCTGTGTTCACTAGCAACGCACCCCAGAACAACTCATCTCTCCTAAGGGCAAAGCTCAACCGAGAGCTCAGGCTGAGCCCACTTCTAGTTGAACCGATATCTTCGTAAAAAAGGAAAATTTTATTTTATTTTATTTTATTTTTGGTTTTTGGTTTTGTTTTTCAAGACAGGGTTTCTCTGTGTAGCCCTGGCTGTCCTGGAACTCCCTCTGTAGACCAGGCTGGCCTCAAACTCACAGAGATCCACCTGTTTCTGCCTCTGCCTCCAGAGAGCTGGGATTAAAAGCATACTTATCCACTGCCCAGCTTCAAATTTTTTTTTTTAGTGTGTGTATGTGTGGTGTATGTGTGTGTGTGTGTATGTATATGTAAGTCTGTGTGTATGTATATGTCTGTGTATATGTACATGTCTGTGTATATATGTGTATCTATATATATGTGTATGTGTGTGAATGTATATGTGTATGTGTATATGTGTGTATGTGTGTATATATGTGTGTCTATGTGTGTGTATGTATGTGTGTATGTATATGTGTATGTGTATGTATGTATGTGTCTATGTGTGTGTATGTATGTGTGTAAGTATGTGTATATGTGTGTATGTGTGTGTATGTATATGTGTCTATGTGTGTGTATGTATATGTATATGTGTGTATGTGTGTGTTTGTATGTGTGTATGTATGTGTCTATGTGTGTATGTGAATGTGTGTATGTGTGTATGTATATGTGTCTATGTGTGTGTATGTATATGTGTCTATGTGTGTGTATGTATATGTGTCTATGTGTGTGTATGTATATGTATATGTGTCTATGTGTGTGTATGTGTGTATGTGTGTGTATGTATTATGTGTGTATGTATGTGAGTGCATGTGTATGCTTTCACTCATCCCTGTATGTCCATGTTGAGGCCAAAGGTCAATGTGAAGTGTCTTCTACCGTTCTCCATTTTATTTCTTTTTTTAAATTAAATTTAATTTTATGTGTATGAGCATTTTGCCTGCAAGTCTGTCTAGGTACTAGACATAGGAAACTGGATATGAGTCACATGTGGGTGCTGGGAATTGAACCCAGGCCCTCTGGAAGGCAGCCAGTGCTCTTAACCACAGAGCTGTCTCAGCCCCTCCACCTGATGTTTTGAGTCTCTCACCAAACCTGGAGTCCATGTCAGCTAGGCTGGCCGGCCAGTGAGCCCCTAGCGTCTACGTCAGACTTTGATGTGGGTGTTGGGGATCCAAACTCAGGTCCTCAGGCTCGTATAAGAAATACTTTATTCACCGAGTCTGCCCTGTGCTTGCTCGCTCGCTCACTTGCTTGTTTTTGAGACAGCCTTAGCCTAGAATGGCCTGGAACTCACTATGCTGCTCCAGTCTGAGCCATCGTACCTCTCCCAGAAGGAAGGGGATGGGTGGTTTACTGGGGGCAGACTCACTATGCAGTTCTGGTGCTGAGTTAACAGAGATCTCAGGCAGAATGACCACTCTGAACCTAGAAGTTTGAGGCCAGCCTGGGTAAGACTCTGCCTCAGAAAAAAAGAAAAAAGAAAAAACAATGTGTTCAGCAGAGGAATGAGCCTGCTACAGACACCAACCTGGTCCTCTCCAGTCTCCTGGACTAGAAGAAATGCACATTTCCGTTGTGTAAGCCACCCAGGCCCGGCCTGAAACTTCACTTGTAGCAGCCCATTTCAATGGGGGGGGGGGTAGTCTTAGCTTCAAAGAAACTGAGGTTCTAGCATGTGTGCAGTGTGTTTGGTGGTATCATGCCTGCACTGAGGGGGGTGGGGGCGGTCAAGGCAGGAGGTATACATCAAGTTCAAGGCCAGCCCAGATTAAGTATCAAGACTGTCACAAATATCAAGACATCTGGAAAGACAGCTCAGCGGTTAGAGCACTGACTGCTCTTCCAAAGGTGAGTTCAATTCTCAGCAACCACATGGTGGCTCACAACCATCTGTATGGGATCTGATGCTCTCTTCTGGTGTGTCTGAGGACAGTAACAGTGTATTCGTATACATAAATTAAATATATCTTTAAAAAATAATTTAAAAAAAAAAAAAAAAGACTGTCTCAAATCGAGGCTAGGACTGGCAAAGCCACTGACTTACGAGCACACAGTTGGGGGTGGGCAGTAGTTAAATGGGGCTGGAACCCAGGACCTCCTTAGTCTAGGTAGAGCCAAAGACCCAGGACATGGACACCAGGCCTAGGGCAGGAGTGCCCAGCTGTCTCCTGAGACCCCCACTGCTCCAGGAATGCAGCGTGTGAAGGAAGCCCTAGCCAGGCTGGCTGCCACCCACCTTGGCCTCCTTTCCCAACCCATCCACCCCCACTTCCTGGCAGGGCCAGGACTGAGCAATTCCAGGCCCCGCGAATTCCAGGCCCAGCCTCAACAGGGGAGGAAGCAGAGAATTTTCTCACAGTCCTGGGGTGGAGGGAAGGGCCGTTCCTGAAACAGGCCTTGTCAGTTCCTGTAGGGGGTAAAGAGAGCTGGCCTGGGGGTGGGACTTTCTGTCACAATCTTCTATGTGTCCACTCCAGCCCAGGACACACAGAACCAGACTGGAGGCTCACAGCTCTGAGCCAGCTCATCGCACACACACACACACACACACACACACACACACACACACACACACCCCTCCATTCCCAGTCCCTTCTGTAATATCCCACAGGGAACTGAACATCGTCTCCTCCCTACTCAGTCCTGTCCTCACCCTTCCCCTACCTGACCTAGGGTCCCCTACTCGGTCACAGCAGGTAAGCTAGCAGCCTGGGAACCTTCAGAGGACTCATGGGCTAGCAAAGAAGGAGGGTGTCCCAGGCCAGGCAGCCAGGGCCTGAGCCAGAGCCACAGCCCCAGGGGCCTGGGAACAGGAGCTCTTTGTGGGCAGCAGGGCAGGGCCCAGCCCAGGTGGCAGGGCTTGGCCTGGCTGAGGAGCAGGTTGCCTCCCAGTGGACAGATGCCAGAGGGTGGAGGCCTCTGTAGAGAGGTGGGGTGAAGTGGGTTCAGTCAGGTACCCACGCTCCCCTCACTACGAGGTAGAGCTGTGTCTGAGAGCAAGGTGCAGCCGCTCTGGGCCTCCCTCCGCCTCTGGGATCACATCAGTAAGGCAGGGCAGAAAGGCCTTTACTACCTCACGTTGGGGACAATCCTAAATGTTTATAATTCCTCAGAACTCTATAAGGCCCTTCCAGACCTGGCCTGACGGCTCCCCTCCAGCCTTCTCTCTCTGTCTCTGTCTCTGTTTCAATCTCTCTCTCTCTCTCTCTCTCTCTCTCTCTCTCTCTCTCTCTC
>NC_034592.1:20165820-20192613 GCF_900095145.1 Mus pahari | reverse complement strand
CACACACACACACACACACACACACACACACACACACACAGTATTGTCTCTGTTCCCAGCCACCCTTTATGGGGGCCACAGCCTCTTCTGGGGAGCTCTTGCCCAATCTTGCCTATCCATCACCTCCTCCCTCCATTCAGGGCAGCACCTCCCCCAACACGTCCCCCAGTGCCCAGCACAAAGAACACCATCCTGATGGCTCATCTGGGCCCCATCTGTCTCTCCATCACACAGCTGGCTGGCTATGGGCAGGGTGCGTGCCTTGCTCTCCCTTCACCAGCTCAGAATAGAGACCATAAATGTTAGCGGAACACATGAGCGAGCCGAAGGGTCGGAGCAGAGGTTTACAAATGAGGGGAGGAAAGAGGAATCTTTCTAGATTACCATGTGTAAAGAAGGAAACTGCATCATAAGAAATATTCTGGTGTGTAATGTGACAGGATCCCAGTGTAGCCCAGGCTATCCTAGAAACACTACATAGCTCAGGCTAGCTCTGGAATTCACAGGGATCCCCCGGAAACCATTATATCCAGCTATAAAAAACAAAAATCTTGACCAATCACAAGCAGGCTACAGTACCCTCAAGTCCACAAGGGACACTTACCACCGTTTTACTTAGAACCCAAGAGGGAAGTCAGTCGCCATGCAAGTTAGCCTTGGTTGGCAGTGTGACAGGGTTTAGAATCACTGTGGAAACAAACCTCTGGGCATATCTGAGAGGAAGTTTCTAGAGTAGGCTAGCTGAGGTGGAAGGGTCCCCCTAAATCTGGGTGGCGACCCATGCATTGGGCTTCCAGACTGAATAAGAAGGGAGCAGAGAGCAGGGTCCATTGCTCTGTTTTCTGACTATAAACGCAATGTGAGCAGCTGCCTCATACACATACCATGCCCTCCCTGCCACAGTGGACTACAGTACCCTGTAAAGAAAGACAAAATAAACCTCCTTTCACTTTAAGTTGCTTTTGGTGGGTATTTTTGTTACAGCAACAACAGTAACTATAGTCTCCTAACATCAATTGCTAGAAAGCGGCAAAATCCGGGCAGCGGCAGAGCACACCTTTAATCCCAGCACTCAGGAGGCAGAGGCAGGTGGATCTCTGTGAGTTCAAGGACAGCCTGGTCTACAGAGTGAGTTCTAGCCAAGGATACAGAAAAAAAAAAAAAAAAAGTGGGGGGGGGGGCAAAATCAAAATGATTTTGGGATTGGGGGGTCCATGGGATCAACAGCCACAGCGTTCTGAGAACAGTTTTGTAATGTTCCCTTGGCAACACACAAGTATTCATCAAGGAAGAAGATTAAGAGCATTTCTTACAACCTCCACAGGGAAATGTGAGCAGATTTTAGAGCAGGCTAGCCATTCCATACACAACCACTAGGTGTCGCCATCCAGCACATTAGTAAATACTGTCGCCTGCTGGCATCTCACCGTTGTTGCAGTGTCGAACGCAATCCTGAAGCACTGCCTGCCACTTGTCCTGTTCCGCTTCCGTCATCATGCAGAAGTAATAGTGTCGGGCATAAGGATGCCACAGGATGAGAGGGAACTGCGTTGGGCACTTAAGGATGGGGGTGGAGCCTGATTTCGATGTGGTCCCTGTAGAGACATGGATGTGAACAGCTGCACTGAGGTCTAAGCTCAGGCCTAGAGAAGACGCCCTGTCCTGGGGACATCACATCAGCAAGGAAGCAGCTCGCCTACATTTTGACCCCATGGCCCAGCCACAGTAACTGAGAAATCTGGCATCGGTGTGGATTCTCGTCCTAGAACTGGAAACAGGTGGCATTCACCTTGCTTGTGTGTCAGACACTATGACACGGTCAGGCTCGTTACATTCTTAAGTTTCTCTTCAAATTTCAATGGCAGAGGCCAAGCTGGTGGTTTAAATATCCAGGTAAGGAGGGAGGCATGTGGGCAAACAAAATAAATACAAAGGAATTTTTCTCTATCTCTTTGGCTCTCAGGGATATTTTAGGTCCAGCAAGATAACAGGCCCTGGGCTCACTGCTGTGGTCAGTAATATGACAGTAACAGTTGTACGCGGCCCCGCTCTGGGTGGCTGGGATAGAATAGCTGCTCACACAGCCCACCCGAGGCCCTCGGGTTCTCTCAGAGCCAGGGTTCAATTGATGCGGAGGAACCCGATGTCAGAGGAGGAGGGGCTTCAAAGGACTGAGACTCAGTCCTGGAACCTAGGAAGTTGGACCCCCTACCCAGCATCCACTGCCACATAAGTTTCAGTCCCAAGTCCCAGGTGCGGACTGTGTAAGACTCTGGAAGCCTCAGTAGGCTGGGAAGAATGGAAGAAACCCTCGGCACCTCGGTGCAGAGTTATCATCTTTCCCTGGGCCCACTGAGTCTAGGTCTAGACCCTATCTCTATGTGTAGGCAAACTCCACCTCGCAGGCCTTCGAGTCTCCTCTTTGGGGGCTCGGGTTGTTCAAGAGATGTGTTGACGTTCTAAGCCCCGCTGGCTGCACGCGTGGCAGAATGGCACCCAAGCACGGGCTCAGGTCATCCCTTTCCCTGGCCAATCCTTAGGCCTACATGGGACAGGACGGCTGGAGACCACTGGTTCTTTACCTGGCAGGGAACTGCCGACGAGCTCCAGATACTGGTCGACAGAGGTGAGAACTTTGTAGCCCGCGCTGTTGATGACGGCCCGGGGTGGGATCTGCCGCTCATAGGCCTGAAGAGAGCAAGAGAAATGGGGCCTCAAGGTTCAGGAGGTAGTCAAGCACAAACCTCGCTTCCAGCTGGCCCCACGGGTCACTCAGCTACCGGTTCAAGGTTTGGGGCTGGGTACTAGAGGAAGGAGGAGCAAGTCACATAAAATGTTCATCAGCGCGGTGCCTTAGCATGTAAGGAGCCATGCTGGGGCAGCTGCCTATTAGTGACACTGATGGCTGTCACTAAGACCTCTGTGACCAGAGTCTCCATTGTCTGTTACATATTAGACACTGTGCTGGGGACACTGCATGCTTCGTGACTCCTCTCCAGTTCACATCGACAGGAAGTAGATGTTGGCCATGAACCAGGGCTGTCCCCAGAACTCAAGGTCTCTGACCACTGCCTCGGCTCCAAATGTCTAGGCTCTGAGTGCCACAGTGCTTCAAAGGAGACTCGAGTGTGCAGCTCTCCTTGATACAAAGGGGAAGGAGCTCCGCTCACAGGGGGCAGACAGATCTGCTCTGAAGCAGCTCAGACAGGCCTGCCTTTAGGGCGGCGCTGGACAAGTGTTTGACCGAGGAAATAAAGTTTGTAATATCACCAGGTGGGACTTCCTGGAGGGGCCCAGAGCAAAGGCAAGTCACAGCCAGTCCCTATCACTTCTCAGACACATCAGGGAATGGAGGATTGGGGAGATTTCAGGAACCCCATAGGAGATGGCACAGGGGGCCAGACTGCACGGTGCTGGCAGATGTGACTGACGGATAAGGAAGGAGCCCGATCTGGGAGAGGCGGGAAGGAGAGCCAGGAAGGAGACCGAGGCAGGCAGAGGGTGGTGATGCAGGCATTTGTAGGGCTTGGCAGTGACCGGAGAGCAGGATGATCTTAAGGAGGGCTTAGAAGGACAACAGCAGGACGCAGGATGAAATGACTGAGAGGGGAGCCCGAGGCCAAGCAGACTTGGAGAAGTGCAGAAGCATCAGAAATGTTGCTTTCTGTCCTGGAACTTCCAGGGAGAAATGGCCTGTGGTAGGCATGAAAGGGAAGGCGTGGCGTCCAGAGCCTCAGATGGTGGAATGGGGGTTGCTGAGTAAGAACCAGGTAAGTGGGCTGGAGAAATGGCTCAGGAGTTACGAGCACTACCTTCTCTTCCAGAGGACCTGGGTTCAATTCCCAGCACCCACATGGCAGCTCACCACTGTCTGCAACTCCAGCTCCAGAGGATCTGATGCCCTCATACATTCAGACATACATGCAGGCAAGACGCCAATGCACATGAAACAAAAATAAATTAATTTTTTTTCAAAAGTTAAAAAAAGAAAAAAAACTAGGTAAGTCTGTAGGAGGGTGGGCGGCCGGCACACCCCAAACTCACCACTTTGTTCTCATATAGCACCAGCCCATAGTTATGGGGCACCAGGCTGAAGCGGTTTCTCCACTTCTTATTGTCTTCCTGGTACTGGAAAAGGTTTCCGGAGAAGATGATGCGTTCATCCAGGGGCACCTGTGAACAGGAGGGAACAGGGGAGGTCCCAACAAGGTGGGAGCGCAGCCATCAGTGTCTGCGTTATATAACTCCTCATGCAGCACACACACACACACACACACAAACCACCACCACCACCACCACCACATCCCTGGCCTCGTCAGGACTCCGAAGCTAGGCTGCACTGTACCCACTGCACGGATGGAAGCCTGAGGTTCAGGAGAGTGAGGTGCTCACTCAGGGTTCAAATAGGGTAAGATTGGAACCCAGTCTGGACATTCATGCAGAACCATGCCAGACTAGGGGTCCTGGGGAGGGAATCGGGCAGCAGGCTGCTTCCTCTAGTCACCTGCCACTGTCACCCAGGGCTTTCGCCCAGCTGGAGGACACACCCACAGGCCACACCGGATGGTCCTAATGCCTGAGTAAGCCTCTGCCGGGCTCTGGGCCTCAGTTTCCCCTCAGCGCAATGAAGACTTGAACTTGTATCCAGAGCTTCCCAGCTTGGCCAAGCTGGCATCCCTGAGTCTGGGTAGGGAGAGGTGCTGGACCAGCATCCAGGCAGAGAGGAGACCTGTGTGGGCTGTAGACACGCTCAGGCTCAGACAGTCCTATGAAACCCCACGACGACACGGGGGACTGCAGCGGCTAGTTCCCTCTCTGTAAACTAGGGACTGTGGCTGACAGGAAGGAAGCAGGCACCCGGCAAAGCACTTGCGAGCAGACAAAGAGTGGCCACGTCAGGAATCCGCCAAGTGCAGGAGACGCACGCACGCCCAGCTTCCGGACTGATCTGGACATTGGCAGTGGGATATCTTTACACCAAGGGTGGGGGCCGAAGCTGAAGCTACAGATCAAGGAAGCTTTTGGAAGGGAGGGACAGAAGCTGAAATGGATTATGGGAGCCAGGAGAATCTAGAGATCGCCAATTCTGGGCAAGTTCTGTTTATTCTATGATAAGCACGGTACCAGTTACAAAATGGCCGAGCGCTGTATGAATCGATGGGGAAAACTGGGACTTTGTGCCAGGGCTCTGAGGCCTCTGTGTCTGGGGATCTTGCCCCTTCTTCTGCATTCTTCCCTGGCCCCTTTCCCTAGCTGCCCCCCGCTGCTCCTAGGGGAAAGCTGCACTCCTAAAAGGAGAGCCCATTGTGCTCAAACAATAGACCCCAAGACCAGTTTCCTCTCCAGAAGAAAATATTTACAGGAAAAAAAAAAGGGTCTGCTCCCCTCCCCCACCGCAGGCTCTGCCCAAGAGTGGAGACTCCCACTTGGTGGTCTATATTTAGACTTCTGAAACCCAGCCCTCCAATCCGTCTTTTCTAGAAAGAGCAGCCAGGGTCTTCCTGACACCCTGGGAAGGCCCAGCCCCGCTAGCTCAGCTGGGCATCTGTTTGGTGAACAGGAAGGCCCCGGGCCGGGGACTGCAGAGACAATGCCTGAGCTGTGAAGACAGACTCTGCACCCCTCCACCAAGCATAACCCCCCAGATCCTGAGCCACCTCCCAGAGGCTGCCAGGCTGCTGGCTTACATTTTATTTTGAAGATTTTTCTTCAAAGGTAAACAGAGGTGTTACAAGCAAGCCTGTAATCCCAGATTCAGGAGGGAGGTAGAGGCAGAGGGACATCCTCTACTACAAATGGAGTTTGAGGTTAGCCTGGGCTACAGGAGACCCTATCTCGAAAGGGGAAAATGCGTTTTTTTTGTTGTTTGTTTGTTTTCCCAAATGGCAGAGTCCTGTTTTGAGCAGGCCTGCAGGAGGTACAAATTATTTCAGACCCCACAACTCAGGGCCAGCCTGGCCACCCCTCACAGGCACCAAAGAAGTGACTCCCCAGCCTCAGCCCCAGCCCCTCAGTGCCCCAGTGACCCTCAGAGCAGGGAGTAGACAAGAGACTGAGAGAAACTGTTCATCGCAAAACAACTATCGATTGCTTTGCTTGCTGGGGTGTGAGGTGAGTTTACACCAGACCGGCCTTGAACTTGCGCTGTTCCAGCCTCAGCCTCCTGAGTGCTGGGATCGAGGGCCGGCCACCTCACCCAGACCCACTTGCTCTTATTACAGCTGTGATTGTTTCTTTAGACAATGACTGTGACCATCCTGGTGACTAATGTTATTTCCCTTCTATCGGTGCCATGACTTCACGTGGTGGCCAGTCTCATGAGACACCAAGGACCTCTCAGGGACCATGAGCACCTTCAGGCCACCGATCTGCCTACACAGCCTGTTTGGCGGGATGAACACACAGCCCCGTGAGCATGACAAGCCAAACACAGAGAAAATGCTTAACACAGCACGGGCTCCCACTCGCCCTGGGCTCTTGGGAACCGGGCATCCTGCACTGTTTGTTTTTGTTCGGTTTTGTTCTTGTTTTACAACAGGATTTTAGGATATCGCCCTCCTTGGCCTGGTGCCTTCTCTGTGTCACCACACTGGATCTGCCTGTGACCTTCATTCTAGATAGGAGAAGTAACCGAGGCCCTGCTCATCTCGGCTGAATTACAGGTGCCATGGCTGAGAGCGGCCATATTCAAACACCCCTGCTCTACAGTCAGTCATGACACCCGGAGCGGAGACCAACAGCCCAGCCTTTCTCTCCCCGCAGGGCAGGCTGAGATGGGGGAAGAAAGGATCGTAGGCTAGGAATCTAAGCCAGCTCTGTCTGCCTCCAGAGTCACTGGGCTAAGTTTGGGACTTTGTACATAAAGACTCCTGTCTGTCAGTCCCTTCCCTCTGTCTGTCAATCCCTTCTCACAGTCAACCCCTCCCCACCCCCAGGACCTTGCTGAAGCAGCCTTCTCCAGACCAGCTGAGGCTCTCCTGTCGGCTGTCGCTGGCTGTCACCCTGAGCGGTTTGTAGAGCTAGAAAGACCACGCAGCCTTAGCACCTGACCCTGCCGCCAGCACAGTGTCCCTTCAGAGCGCTCCAGGGTAGAATTCCAGCCACTTACCTACCCTCCGCCTCAAGTTGGGTAACTTAGCAGCCAAACCCACTGTTTCCTTCCTGACCTCACCCCAGCCCTGTCACCTCCAGGCCTGTCACAAGGGTCCCCACTCCAGGCCACACTGACACCCCAGGGTAGATCCAGGCAGCTTTCTCAGCAAACCCAGCCCTAACGCTAATAACGGGATAATTATTATTCTATTAATGATGAGGTCAGGGAGAGCATCTGCTCGCACAGTTCTAAGGGGAGGGAACCTAGAGCATGTGGCCTGGGACAGTGTCGATGGCTCTGCGGGGCAGGGACCGTGCATGCCACTTCCATGGAGGGGAGGAAGCAGGACCAGGGTTTTGTCACATCTCTCTTGACAGGTCAAGACTGCAGAATGGAGCTGTGACAATGAAGAGGATGCACTGGGATTGGGGGAGGGGTTGCACTGGCAGTGGGGGTGGGTGGCACTGGCAGCGGAGACTAGGGAGCAAGTGAGGGGTGGTTATCCTCAACCTATGAAGGCCCTTAGAAGCTGGGCAGTGGCGGCGCACGCCTTTAATCCCAGCATTTGGGAGGCACAGGCAGGCAGATTTCTGGGTTCGAGACCAGCCTGGTTGGTCTACAGAGTGAGTTCCAGGACAGCCAGGGCTACACAGAGAAACCCTGTCTTGAAAAACCAAAAGAGAGAGAGAGAGAGAGAGAGAGAGAGAGAGAGAGAGAGAGAGAGAGAGAGAGACCTCTCTCTATGCCTCTCACCTTGCGCCAGAGCAGCTGTGCCTGCGGTGGCCCGGTGCCCTCGATCTCATGGCGCATGCTGTTGAAGAGGGAGACACCATACTGGTCCTCATAGAAACGAAGGAACTCCGTGAGGATCTTCTCAGTTTTCTCTGAAAGGGAAGGATGAATAAAAGTGTGAGGTTGCCATGGAAACCTGGGGAATCAGGCCCGCAAAGTCCCGCCTGAAAAACCGTCCACACAAAGCACAAATATCCTTTCACCCAAACTGGGGCTGGTCACCTTGTTCTCTCACATGCCAGACGAGGGCTTTGGTCATGAGCTGTCTGCACAAGGTAGGTACCCACTCCTGACGGGAAGCTGGTGAGTGGCCATCACAGAAAACCACACCCGACAGGCCTGTTAGAGAGTTAGCCTCGCCAGCAACCGAACCAGCACCAAGTGAGCGGGCAAGACTGCTTTCTCCCCTGGGTAGACAGGGCTGTGGTGAGTGGGGCCGGGGCCCCTACGGTAGCTGTGTGTTCACACCTTGGATACTCTGCAGGCGAGCAAGCACCAGCTAACCATGCAGTGGCATGACTAACCAGCACAACCAATTCTCCCAGGACAGAAAAAATGCCAGGCCGTGGTGGGAGCAACTGGCAAACCCGTGACAGATAGAAGGTAACAGTGTCATAGGCTGAGCCCAGTCTCTAAACAAGGATTCCTATCTGTGAAAAGGAAAGATGACGAGAGGCAGCGGGCTCAAGTCTTGGGGTGGAGGGGTTGGAGTACAGATAAACCTCACTTTCTTTTTCTTTTTTTTTTTTAAGATTTATTTATTTATTATATGTAAGTACACTGTAGCTGTCTTCAGACACTCCAGAAGAGGGCGTCAGATCTTGTTACGGATGGTTATGAGCCACCATGTGGTTGCTGGGATTTGAACTCCGGACCTTCGGAAATCATACACTCGTGATTCAAACACACATCTCGAATTTATCTACCAAGTCTGGCTACATCCTAATTTGGGGGGAGAAAGGGTGCATTCGCAGAGCCTGTTTGTGAAAAGCCTGGGGAACAACCAGCCCGTCAGAGAGCATGGGGCTGTCCTGGAGACAGTAAGGCAGGGGAAGGGGGAGGGTGGGAGATGACCATGGGACCGGCACCCCCAGGGCTACCGCTGACATGCTGCTAACCCCAGGGTAGGGATCTAGGGGGTGTACCAATGGCCCTATGCTATGGAGCAAAGATAAGAATATCTGTGTGGGGACAACGACAGAGCCCAAGGACAGTGGCAGGCAAGTGGCAGGAAGCGTGATAATCTGTGAGTTGGCACCACCCCAGGAAAAGCGGGTAGAGGATGACAGTGGTGGACAGAGTCACGCAAGAGGCTTGGCAGGGAAGGCCACAGGCACACTCTAGAGACGTGCCAGTCAGCTGGAAAAGAACTACCATGTGATTGGAACTAAGGAAGCACCCTCAAAACACAAAGGGTGAAGATTTGGGATTTGGGGAGCAAAGAGAACCCCAAGGGTCAGCAACACACCATGGGGCTCTAACCTGGACTTAAGCCTCTCATGGGCACACAGGAGAAGGCATGAGTCAGTGCCATAGGCCGAGAAAGGCTTCACCTCCCTATCTACTGGGCTCTGGAACCCAAGTCCAGGCTGTCCCCTTTCCTTAGGGGCTCTTCATGGTGCCAACCCCGTAAATGCTACTTAGCAACCCTTAAGAGATAGTGTCTAACTGTATATTCCAGGCTGGCCTGAAACTCACTATGTAGCCCAGGCTGGCCTGAAACTCACTATGTAGCCCAGGATGGCCTGAAACTCACTATGTAGCCCAGGATGGCCTGAAGCTCACTATGTAGCCCAGGATGGCCTGGAATTCATAGCAATCTGTTTCGCCCTGGGATCACAAGCAGGAGCTATCATACATAGCTCCTGCCTTTGTCTCCCTGTTGCACACAGCTAGCTCCAGGGGACTGTCAGGATTCCATGACTCAGCATCCATCCTGGATACCTGCAGGTGGCCGGAGCAGACCTCTCTCCACACCTGCCCACATCAGCTTCAAATCTCCTCCGGGCCTCTGGAGACACCCCAGTGCATGGGTTTGGGGCAGACACTAAGTAGGGTTTCCCAGGCCAACACACCACCCTGAAGATTACCCTGAACCAGAAAGGGTGACAGACTCACTAGACCACAGAAGACGGGAGCGCTTAGGACCCGAGTGGGCTCTGACCACTGCCCACAGAACCTCAGCGGGCAGTGGAGAGGCAGGCTGTGGCCCTGCCTGATGAGAGAGAGCCAACCTCAGGCACCCTGGACCCAGACCCTGAGGCTAGTGCAATGCTCCAGATGCCTGGGTGGGGCCATCTATGGGTGCAGGTTGGCCTCACCCACCAGGTTGCATATTTTCATCCACCCTCGTGCACTGACTCAGCCCCAGACACTGTTGCTCGCGGAGCCGTGGGGACCTGAAAACTAATGGGCCCGCCTTCCAGCTGCCAGCGGCCGGGTGAGAGTGAGGTGTGGGCTGCCCAGCTCTCTCAGACCCTTGGGTTCTTCATTTAGAAACCAGGTATCACAGAGCCCTTCATAGGGCCAGATCGGGCAGGACACGGGCAGGGCCATACAGCCCAGGGCACCAAAAACACTAGTCTTAATTATAGCAGTGCTCAGCTTGCAACTATAGGGCAAAAGACGGGCTAAGCTGTTCATTACCAGGAGTAACTTTTATAGTTTTTAAAAAAATCCAATGAAAGAAAGAAAGGAAGGAAGGAAGGAAGGAAGGAAGGAAGGAAGGAAGGAAGGAAGGAAGGAAGGAAGGAAGGAAGAAACCCAAAGACCTGATAAAATAGGAGTTAAGGAAGTAGAGCCATGTGGGTGTGTGTCACCAGTGTGGGCTCTCAGGTTCCTCTGACCACCCCAACCTGGACTGGGTGTCCCATCTCTGCTCCCCTCTGCCAGCACTATCCCTCAGATGTGGCCTCACACACACACACACACACACACACACACACACGCATGCCTGTGTGCATACAGACAAGTTTTGAAGACCCCAGTCTTGCAGTTGAGCCAGTTGAGTACAGAGCCACGTGAGTCTTGACACAGCTGGAACCATCAAGGGCTACACCTTGGTCATGGTCAAGGGCGACCCTGAGAGACGCCTCACCAGTCAATCCCACTATGGAGTCCAGAATTCCCAGCCCACGTGGTTTTGAGGCACACAGCCTGGGAGGAAAGGGAAGAGGTATTTTGGGAGGAGAAATTAGAGTTGTTTCTTTGAGTGAAGAGAGTTTCACCATGTAGCCCAGGTTAGCCTAGAACTTACTATGGAGCCCAGGCTGACCTCAGACTTAAGATAATTCTAACTCCCAAGTACTGGTGTTACCAAGCTGTGCCACCACACCAAGTTCGAAGTGGGATTTGGTTGTTTTGTTTTTTCCGTTGCTGGGGACTGGACTATGGCTTCATGCGCACCAGGTGGGCACAGCACCGTGAGCCACATCCCAGGCCAGCAAGAAGTCGGCTTTAAATCTTACTTCCCCCAAAGCCTGTCCAGAGTCCCCCATCCCCAGGGACATTCATGCTGCCACATGGTGGCTTTGTGGGGCTCTAGCCTTACTTTCTAGGTCCCTACCCAGGCCCAGGGGGGAGTAAAGTGGGCTGGGCCATTTTTACAGAGGAGGACACCCAGGCTCAGAAAAGCCAAGAGCCTTCCTTCCCCAAGGCCATATATCTGTGGATGTCAGATCAGAAAGGGTAGCCTTTGGTCTAGCCCCCTACCTGCTCCCATGTAGTCAAGGCTGGCAGGGCACCTTCCTACCTATTGGAGATGCCCTCCCTGTTGATCCTCCCTGGGCTAAAACGGGCAGGTAGGTCTTAGATGCCCTAAAGCCCTAATCTGAACCTCGGCCCTTGCTTTGGGAGCAAACCAAGATACTGGTCTCAGCTCCTCCACTAATGGGCTGGTGACTCAGACCAGGGGCTGACCACAGCCACCTCAGGCTGGGCAGGGGGACTGAGAGGTGGACAGGACACACCCCACAGCAAGGGCTCCACTGCCACATGGGCCTGCCAGGACAGACTCTGGGTTCAAGTCCCAGTTCCACCCACAGGGCTACGAGGCCCCAGCGGAGGCCCTTTCCCTCTCTGTTTTCATCTCTGCAAGATGGCACATCAGTGACGAGGGGATGAGGAAATCAGCAGACCAATGAGCAGAAAGCCCTGGGCCTCACAAGGACAGTGCACATGACCGACACTAACAGCAGCTCAGTGGCCGGAAGAGTGATGATCTCTGATTCCCCAAAGTGACAGTCCTGGGGTCACAGCGGTTCCTGTGTAGATAGCAGAAGCCATGAAGAACAAGGGTCCCTGGATGCCCTGACGTTCCCTGAAGCCTTGGGGAGCTGGGAGAGGGGTACCAGGGCCATTCTGCAGGTTAAGCTGTATATGGGGAAAGCAGAGAGGGGTCCTTTGGGGGGACATGCCACAGGAAGAGCCCCTAACCCAGTGCGTCTCCACCTTCCTAACGCTGTGACCCTTTAATACAGTTCCTCACGTGCTGGTGACCCCCGGCCATAACATTATTTTCATTGCTACTTCATAGCTATAAATTTGCTACTGAATCGTGAAGCAAATGCCTGATATTCAGGACATCTGATATGCGACCCCCATGACAGGGTCATGTGGCCACCAAAGGGGTAGAGACCCACAGGTTGAGGACCATTACCCTAAATGCTTGGATGCTGGTCTAAGCAGTTTCTACATGGTGAGCCCCCGGCATGCTGCACCGATGTAGAAACCCTACATGATCTCTATCCACGGGTGCACTGACTCTAAAGTTTCACTTAAGGAGACGCAATGCAAAGAACTCAGGCCCTCATGAACGAGTACAGAAAGCAGGAGCTGAGCCCAGGTCCGGGACCCAGGAACCTGTGCCTGAGTCCCCTTCCACAACGATGGCGTTAGGACAAAGAAGACAATCTCCAACCAGGAGGGCAGACGACTTCATGTGGACCACAGGGACTTCACGCAAGCCCTGCCCTGATTTGGACTCAGATGTGGGCACTGAGCCAAACTCGTCCTGGTCTGGCCGGTCCCTCCAGTGGGCTCGTGGAACAAGCCTCACTACCAGGCCCAGCCCAGTTTCAGGGTTTCATGGGGACTGAAACCTAGCAGGTGACAGCACCTGTTGGGTGGGGCAGACTCAGAACTGGCCTGCCTGGTTCTTGGAGCACTGGGGAGGACTCCAGATAGGGAGATGGGGGAGGTAGCCAGGATGATGACCCACCCACCCCAGAAACTAAGGACTGAGGTAGGTGGAGATGGGGTTCCCCATATCATGGAGTCAAATACCAGTAACTACACCATCTGACTGGCACAGCCAGAAGAACTGAGGCCCAGAGAGGTAGTCACATGCTGCTAGAGTCACACAGCACAGCCCAACCGATAAGGTCTCAGTGTCTCACCTAAAGTCTTTCTCCCGGACCACTTAGGTCTCCCTGGCGCCCAGGAAAATGCTACAGTCCCACATAGCCCAGGCTGGCTTCAAGCTTGTTATGTAACCAAGAATGAGTCTGAATTCCTGAGCCCTCTGCCTCCACCTCCCAAGTTCTAGGATTAAAAACATGAGCTACCACACCCATCTCAAAGTATGAGCATTTTTTTTTTCCTTATAGCATTAAGGATCAAACTCGGGACCTCCCGCATTCAAGGAGAGCACCACCGACTTAGCCATACACACATACATACATACATACTACATACATACATACATACATGACACACACACGACACAGACTCAGGACAGTTTGAGTCTAACAGAGAAACAAAATTGGGGAAAGACATTCCACACCCACCACCAAGACTGTCACTGTCAGCCTCTGAGGAGGATGTCCCTCTGAGACTGATACAGCAGCCTTGTGGGTGGCTTCTGTCAGAAGGGCTGATGCAGGGCTCCTGCCTGGGACCTGTAATCAGGTACAAGCTGGGAGGAATAGTAATGACAGGCTTCATCATCCAGCATGGGGGAGGGGCATAATCGGCCCAAGAGAAGAAGAGCTGGGACCAGCAGGCAGGGACCATGTCGAGCCAGAGTCAGGAAGAGAAAGTGTGACCATCAGCCTGGTCCAGAAGGGAGTTGTTCCAGAGAAGAGGGGCTGATGCAGACCCCTTCCTGAGATGTTCCAGAAGGAGGGTGTCCTCAGCAAGGGGCCCCAGCTTCTGGGCCCCAGACCCGTCAGAACTATGAGCTGACTTAGGTCAGTCAACAGGCCAGCTCACCTCAGCTCAGCCTGCACCACGTGCCATTGCCCCCAGCTGGGTCACTGCCCACTTACACCTGCCTCAGCCTCAAACTTACTCCTGACTCCCTCTGGCCCTTCCCATTCCAGGAGCAGGAGGGAGCTGCCTGGTCCTCCAGGCTCACAAGCTTCCTAAGGCTCCTTCTGCCCTTGGGGTAAAGGGATGGCTCCTATTATAACCACAGTACCGGAGCTGATCGTTCAGCTCCACCCCATCCTGTCCCGATTCTCTTCCTTTGGAAATCCCCAGGCTGGGTGGGTGCTCCCCACTTATCCACACGTGTGAGAAGTCTCTCACAAGCTCCACGCCCACCCTAGACTCCTCACACTGAAAGGCCAGCACAGAAGCTGGGGCCTCGGAGGCTCCGGAGGATGAAGAAACATCCAACACAGATCTTCTTTGTTGGGAAAGTGGATGTCACATGAGCTTTCTGCTCCCTTCTCACCGCAGGTGTCCTGAAGAGACCGGCTGAGTTAACCCTCTTTCCTGAAGATCAGGAATTAACAAAGAAAACCCCCTCCCTCTGAACACAGCTCCAAGGTGTGCCTGTGTATGTGCTTGCTGTGGGCTTGGTTCACTCTTAAATGGCAAGGGTGGATAGATAGAGACTCTGCCGTCTCACTGAGGACAGACTGCCGTCTCACTGAGGACAGACTGCCGTCTCACTGAGGACAGACTGCCGTCTCACTGAGGACAGACTGTGAGAGATGGATAGAGCACAAGGCTAGGGACACAGTATAGTGGTGACTGTCTGCCTATTGTGCATGAGGCCTGACAGGCTGCAGTTCACTAGCAGATAGCAAGGAATGGAATCCAAGGCAGAGGTTCTCAGTCCCGTTGCCCTCCCCAGCCCCTGCCCTGGCTATGTCCCACGGACACAAGTGAATCCCACTCTGCGCTCTCTCCTACGATACACCCTTTGGCAGAACACCCTTCCTCAACAACTCCCAGGCTTAGAATCTCAGTCAGCCTGCCTTGCCCTGCTCCCTACCACAAGGCTCTCTCTGGTTCTCCATTTGCATCTAATTATAGTCATCATAGCATGAGCTAATGCATGCCACAGTTGCCCAGAGCCAGCACTGAGGCAGCTTTCTGAAGCACTTTAGCGAGAATTGAGAATCGTCACCATGACTTTATTTAACCCCCACCAGGACAAACTGACAAACCCATTCTCTGATGAGGGATCCAAAACTCAGAGATATTCAGTGACTTGCCCAGGGTTATATAAGAGAGCAAACCAGGAGTGGCGTCACAGACCTCCCCCCCCCCCCCACACACACACACGCGTGCTACCCCAAACAGGAATGGAGAACTCTGAAAGAGAGGGGTCCTATTTTAGTGGGCAAGGCATCTAGTGGGCTGCACCGGCTGACTCCTGAGCTGCCACATCCCCTTGTTAACAGGCCATTGGCACTTTGGGAAGGACCCTCCTGGACCCAGGAAAGCTGACCATGGCTAGATGGGGACTGAGGCCTGGATAATTGGAAGCAGGTCTCCAGGCTTTCTCCACACTCACTCCCCAGGACCCAAGCCTGGCCTTGCCTTCTCTCCCTGACCCATTAAACAGGCATGTAAACAATGACCCCCCCAGGGGGAAAGGTTATCTAGTTCCAGATGCCAAGAAGGCCACCTGCAAAGGACTCTGAAGGCCCGGGAGGGCTGGGTCTCCTTATCCAAAGACAGATTTGGGAGTAGTCACCCAGAACTTCGCACAAAGCCGCCTTGCAAACTTCTCAGTTAGCAAATATTTAACTAGAACTCAGCAACAACTCAACAGGTCTCACGAAGGCTAACAGCTGAGACAGGAGAGCCTGAGGGGTGGAGAGGGCTGCCAGGGAGGAGACTGGGGGAAACATGTGGGCGTGGAGCGGGGGAGCACCTGGGACTTCTCTTCACATCCTCCACTTCTGTCGGGAAATTCTGTCTGTCTGTCGGGAAACGCAGTTCCCATCTGGACACAACAGGAGAAACAAAGGCCTTCTCATCTCGCCCCAGCTCCGCCCACTTGCCTGGCATCAGCTCTGTGCCCGCAGCCTCCAGCTGGCAGCCTGTTCTAGGAGGCTAGGATGTAGACGTCCCTGGGTTTGGGGGAGCAGACAGAGAAAGGAGGCCCAGGCCTCCAACAGCAGTATCTACCCACAGCAGGACAGCCTACCCCCGGCCTGCCACAGGACTGGCATCATGCCCACCCTCCGAGCTCTCTGTGTCTCCAGGGTTGGGCCCTAGGAATCTAATGAAGGAGATTGACTGTCCATGAGAAACCGTAATGGTGCCAGAGAGCTGGCTCAACGGTTAAGGGCACGTGCTGGTTCTGCAGAGGACCTGAGTTCTGTTTCCAGAAACCACAATGGTGCTCACAAGTGGCCGGAACTCTAATTCCAGGAAATCAGACACCCTCTTCTGGACTCCACAGGCGTCGGGCATGCATGTGGTATCAATACATAAAATAAATATCAATAAACGTTAAACAAAACAACAACAACAACATGATATCTGGCTCAGCAGGTAAAGGCTATGACCTCGGTTCAGTGAGGACCCCACAGTGTAGAAGGAGAATTAACCCCCACGAGCTACCCTCTGACACATAATGTGTAAAAACGACCCCACGATGGGTAAGTCTTCAGACATACAAGAACCAAGAATCTGTTTTTCCCACCCCTCGGTAGACCAAGGGCTTTCCACGGGACAGCAAGCTCCAGACTGAGATAGCATTTTCAGATAAGCCCACCTCTCGCCAGCTCCAGGAGAGAGCACATGGCTTCAGTCTGTCTGAACCTCAGTTTCCCCTGCTGTCCACCTGAAGAAGCAGTCCCCCGCCTCGCCAGGTGTCAGAAGGATTAAATGAAACGAGTAACTCCACAGAGTCTGACAAACAGGAGTTGACGCTGCCAATGGCAGCACTTGAAGTGTTGAAAGGAGTCCATTTCATCCACCCAGCACTAGTGGTTAGGGCAGGGCACCTGTCACTTAGCGGGGGCTACCCAGTCCTTCTGCAGAGCAATCAAGAAACAATGACCGGGAGACATAGACGGGAGAAGTGGCGCACGCCTTTGATCCTAGAACTTGAGGGGCAGAGGCAGGCAAACCTCTGAGTTCAAGGCCAGCCTGGTGTACAAAGCAAGTTATAGGACAGTCAGGGTTACACAGAGAAATCCTGTCTCAAAAAAGAGAGAGAGAGAGAGAGAGAGAGAGAGAGAGAGAGAGAGAGAGAGAGAGAGAGAGAGATGGAAAATGTGCTGGGCACAGCAGCACTGGTCCTTAATCCCAGCACTCGGAAGGCAGAGGCAGGTGGATCTCTAGCAGCAGCACCTCGTCTTATCTCAGGGTGGAGGGAGATGAGAGGGCAAGAAGTGGGAAACATAACATGATTACCATCTACTTTTCCTAGGCCCTTGTCATTCAAAGGTTAATTAATCAGAAAGGGGAAGTGGACCCAACAGAAAACAGCCAGCAGACCTCACCCAACCACAGCCCTCGTCCCACAGTATCGTGGATGGGGGTGCCACCTCACACACACCCCACCCAGACACAGCATGTCACCATGGGTCATCATCCCAAAAGACAGCACCAGCTGGGAATCCAAGATCCTCAAGAGCTTGATCATCTGTCACTTGTGCCCCAGGCTGCATCTTGTCTGTCTGTCTTTCTGTGTCTAAGCTCCTTCCCACAGGTGGTCTCCTAGTGGGTGAGCTCCAGGCACGGGAGGAAGGGGCGTGCTTGGGTGGTGCCGTGCCATGAGCAATCATAGAGTCTGGAAAATCCCCTGGATGAAGTCTGGCCTGACTAAACTCAAGCTAGATTGCATGTGAACAAAGACAGCACCCAGGGCCTCAGCAAGGGCTCTACCTGCATCTGATGCCCAGAACAGGGCAGGTGACCTGCAGAGAGGGAGGTCCCAGCCACCAGAGATGTGCAAGCAAAGGCCGAAGAGGACTGTGCCCCAGAGGTGTTAAGCAGGAACAGTTTAGACTTTGGGACCACACATGTTCAGCTCCACCACTGGCTGTAGTGTTCTGAGTCTCGGTTTCTTTCCATAAAATGAGCATTAAAAATGGTCCAGCCAGCCTGGGTTAATGGCACTCTGGAGCCAGAAACAGGTGGCACTCTGTGAATTTGAGACCAGACTGGTCTACAGAGTGAGTTCCACGACTGCCAGACAGACCCCGTCTCAAAAAAGCTCTCTCCCAAGAAATGTAAGTTAGGGGCAGGAGAGATGGCTCAGCAGTTCAGAGCACTTGTTGCTCTTGCAGAGGGCCTGGGTTCGATTCCCAGCACCCATATCATGGTTCACAACCATCTGCAACCACAGTTCCAAGAGGTCCAATAAACGTCCTTCAGATCACCTCAGACATCAAGCACAGCTGTAGTGCACATAGAAGTAGAGGCAAGGGGCTGGAGAGATAGCTCAGTGGTTAAGAGCATTGTCTGCTCTTTCAGAGGTCCTGAGTTCAATTCCCAGCAACCACATGGTGGCTCACAACCATCTGTAATGGGATCTGACACCCTCTTCTGGTGTCTCTGAAGACAGCTACAGTGTACTTGTCATATACATAAAAAATAAATAAATAAAATCAAGAAGAAGAAGAAGGAGGAGGAGGAGGAGGAGGAGGAGGAGGAGGAGGAGAACAAGAAGAGGAAGGGGAAGAAGAACACTTCCAGACAGGTGTGGTGGTGCATACCTTAATCCCAGCACCAGGGAGGCAGAGGAAGGTGGATCTCTGTGAGTTTGAGACCAGCCTGATCTACCTAGTGAGTTACAGGCCAGCCAGAGCTATATAACAGAAAAACTTGTCTCAAAAAAAAAATTTTTTTTTAATAATTTTTTAAAAATGACCCACCTAAGCCCGCTGCAGCACTGGTAAAGCTTGAATCTCAGCACCAGAAAGGCTGAGGCTGCAAAATTACAAATCCAAGGTCAGCCTGGGCTACATCACAAAATCCCTGTCTTAACAACAATAAAAGTTGCAAGGACCCAGTAAGATGTGCCAGGAGCACTTGGCACCCTGTCTGTCTGACAGGGAGAGCCTGTAAGTGCCGGTGCTGCTCTGATAGGAACCAATAAATAGAAAATTCCAGTAACTTCAGCCCCAACAAGAAAGGACTGAAGGGACCACAGGCTGCTATCATGTATCTTCTGGATGCCTGTAACATCACTGTCCTTCTCTAAGTCCACCGCCTAGTTTCTTCCCAAGCTGCCTGGAAATGTCAGGCCCCTCCCTGCACACCCACCCATCACACGCACACACGCACGCACACTCATGGACTCACGCAAGCATGCACTTATCTAACACACAGACTGTTATCTACAGTTTTCAGATAGATCCCAAGATCCCTAGAGCCCAAGCCTGAGGACAAGAGGAGAAGGAGGCGGTTTAACTCCAAGTCAGGGAGGAAGAAGACACAGGGAACAGTGGAGACAGGAAGATGAGCCAGTGCAACTCATGTGCTTGCAGCTGCACTGACAGAAACTCAACCCCAGGCTGCGGCGGCAAGCACAAAGACATTCCTATAGAGAAGGCTATGTAAGGCGGCTTGAAGCTGTAGTACCAGTTACTCAGGAGGCTGAGGCAGGAGGATCACAAGTTCGAGGCTATCTAGAACCACACAGTAAGACCCTGCCTCAAAACAAAATGAATTAATAAAATAAGCCAAGTTGTATTCATGATTGGTCAGGCTTCTGTCCTGGATAAGAGGATGGTAACAGTTAAAGACATCTATGCACCCTAGGTGGATAGATGGAACTTGGGATCAGTTTAAGATTAAGCGACCCCTTGGGCCTGCCACTGTAACAGGAAGGGACACTTATTGTCTTCAGTTCTTTAGGAGGGTCCAGGCCCTCCCAACAGGGTTTCTCTGTGTAGCCTTGGCTGTCCTGGAATTCACTGCATAGACCAGGCTGGCTTTTGCCTCCAGAGTGCTGGGATTAAAGGTGTGTCACCATGTTTGGCTCTCCTTCCAAGTTTATGTGGGCTTCGGGGATCAAACTCAGGTCACCAAGCTTGCAGAGCAAACACCTTTAACTGTTAAGCCACCTCAAAGACATACTTATCAGTCCTCTGACTACGTGAGGTCACACACAGAGCTCCACAATTCCCTCTCCCAGAAACCCTAAGATACAGAAAGACAATTGGGTTTTCCCAGAAAGCTTAACTCTAGCTGTGGCTCAGCCCCTGCCCAGCCCCAGGGGCTGGATTAACTGAGGGCCAGATAGTCCCAGAACTGCCTAAAAGGTAGGGCCCTGCCCACATAGAGCCAGCCCAGCCCTAGGTCACACATCAATGGTAGAAAAGGTCACCACCCAGCATGCCAACTAAAGCTGTCACCTAACCCCAGATCTGTTTCCTCTTCCTGATCATCACTGTCAAGGGCTCCTGAACCTGAGGAGCCTGGGGAACTGCAGCAGGCCAGCTCTGCAAACAGTGTCTCCCCAACACTGAAAGGCTGGGGTACACAGACACTCACCTGGGCAGGCACGGCAGTCCACTTGCCTAGCCCTTCCCAGGGACACGTGATGGCACTTAGCAAAACAACTATCAAGTGTCCTGTACACAGAGTGGCTGCAGTCAGCAAGAGCGCACACCTACTGGAAGGTTTTCTTTTACCAGTACTTAGGACCTCTTCCCCTCCCCCACCCTTCAGGTCCTAGCTCAGAGGCCCCTCCGCCAAAGCCTCAGGGGCTCAGACAATGGAGGCCAGGGAGCTCAGCTCATTTTCCAGGGTGGTCTCTGTTGCCAAGCACAGCATCCCATCCATCATGAAGCTCACAGAACTACAAGGTGTAGTTAACCACCATGCCCACCTGACAGACAGATAACCCCAGCCTCTTCCTCCCTCCTCCTCCTCCTCCTCTCTAGACCCTGCCCTGCACTTGCAAACTTTCCTTTGGCTCTTGTCAGACCGGGGTGACTCTGATATTGGAGTCAGAGAGAAACTTGGAATTGTTCTCCAAGAAATATAACCAACAGGGTCACACTATTCTTTTTTTAATTTGATATGTTTACTGCTTTAGGGGAAGAAAATCAGGAAAGGAATGGAGAGATGGATCAGCAGGTGAAATGCTTGCTGTGCAAGCAAGAGGATCTGAGTTTGGATTTCTAGCACCCGGGTAAGAGCAGGAAGGGACACAGGGGGCGGCAGGCGCGGGGGGGGGGGGGAGGTTCATGTCTTTAATTCTGGAACTTGAGAGGCAGAGGCAGGCAGACCTCTGAGTTTAAGGCCAGCCTGATCTACAGATCTGAGTTCCAGGACAGGCAGGACTACACAGAGAAGCCCTGTTTGGGGCTTGGGGGTAGGGGGTTATTCTTTCCCTTCTTAGGGCTACGTTAAACTGCAGGATTGTACCTACTGATACACTGCTGGATTGTACCTACTGATACACTGCTGGATTGTACTTACTGATACACTGTTGGATTGTACTTACTGATACACTGTTGGATTGTACCTACTGATACACTGTTGGATTGTACCTACTGATACACTGTTTCACTCCCCTGGTTAGGCAGTATCCTGCCATACCATTTGGCTACATACTAGGCTAGGGTTAAATCTCCTTGTAGAGTGGCTACATAGGTTTTTAACCCAGGGCTTAGTCTCTTTCCTCTAAGCCTTGTGGGTCCATAAACCACCAATCTCTTCAGGTTACCACTTCCTGCCTGGCCTTTAGAAGTTCCCAAGGCTTGCCGGGCGTGGTGGCGCACGCCTTTAATCCCAGCGCTCGGGAGGCGGAGGCAGGCGGATTTCTGAGTTCGAGGCCAACCTGGTCTACAGAGTGAGTTCCAGGACAGTCAGGGCTATACAGAGAAACCCTGTCTCGAAAAACAAAAAACAAAAAACAAAAAAAAAAAAAAAAGAAGTTTCCAAGGCTTCGGCCACAGCAACTTCAGCAACTTATCTTTCTGCCGAGGGACACAAACTCCTAGCTCCCAACCTCAGCACTGCGTGAAGCCAGCAACAGGACCCCGTTACTATCCCAACCTCAGCTCCCAACCTCAGCACTGCGTGAAGCCAGCAACAGGACCCCGTTACTATCCCAACCTCAGCACTGCGTGAAGCCAGCAACAGGACCCCGTTACTACACCTCTCTAAGACACGTAACAAGGAATAAAGTCACTAAGAGGGTAAAAGTGCTTGCCTTGGTCTTAAATCCACTCAGGGGACCCTAGGCCATCAGGAAGCTGTTCCATCTGTGACAGGAGAGCAAACAACAATTTGTTTTGTTTTGTTTTGTTTTGTTTCGAGACAGGGTTTCCCTGTGCAGTCCTGGAGCTCACTCTGTAGACCAGGCTGGCCTCGAACTCAGAAATCCGCCTGCCTCTACCTCCCAAGTGCTGGGATTAAAGGCGTGCGCCACCACGCCCGGCCAAACGACAATTCTTATCCCACAGGACAAAAGCAAGCTCTCAGGGAAAGGTGGCAACTTCACAGCAGTCAACTGGACACATCTTTGCACAGGCAGAACCTAGGACTCTGGGCTTGGCAGCCACCAACTCAGTGCCAAGTACACGGGAGTCTCAAATGGGGCAGAGACCACTGCCTGTCACACTAAGAGTTCAGCCAAGTCCAGAGACAGGGGTCAGGAGCCCAGGAAGAGGGCCAGGCTGTCCAAATCCCTGGCCTTACTCTCTGGAATGAGAACAAAGATCTGAAAGCCAGTGAGTCACGTTAAGGAGAATGAGACAGAGGAAGGAAACCCCGTGTGGATGCACGCACCTTGTGCATATGGCTGCAAACACAATGGGCCAGAGTGCTCCTTCCAAGAGGAACAGAGAGAAAACCCGGGCTCTCCTGCATCTGAAAGCAGTCAAGTCCACGCCCTCCACCCGTCCACCCTTGTGGACCACAAACCCCAGGCCCTCACGCAGAGGGTTCCAAGGTCCTTATGCTCCGGGTTGGAGAGTGGTGCACCGCCCCCATCTCTCCATCTGTCCCTCTATAATCTACTTATAAGTTTATATTTTGTCTGCGTGATGTTTGGCCTGCGTGTACATGGGTACAACAGCTGCAAAACCATAGAAATCAGGAGAGAGCTTCGACTCCCTCTGATCTGGTGTTAGGGCTGGTGGTGAGTGACCACATGGGGACTGGAGATTAGACCTGGACCCTTTGCAAGAGCAACGAGTACACTTAACCGCTGAACCATCTCTCCGGCCCCACGTGGCTTCTTTTTATTCCCACCTAGCTAGGTAGTAAGCACCAAGTGCCCATCATCACGAGAGTGATGACTCCCAGACACACACAAATTCATAACCTTTGCAACCGTTAAGGATCAGTGACATCCTTTACAAAGGAGACAGTTACTGACCTAAGGGTGCTTGGCCAGTAGCTGGAAAAGCAGGCTGTCATCACCAAAGCCACTGTCCACCCAGGGAAGCCCAGGGGGAGCCCAGAGGAGCCAATCCTCAGATGCTACAAATGTTAGTAAGGAGGGCCACCTGGGCGGCCAAGGGCCCCAGCCCAAGCACTGGGGACCACAGAAGGAGGCTGAGAGTCCTGTAGTGTCTGTTAGTATCTATAACATCACTGCAAGGTACAGAAGAGCCTAGAAGGGTCTAGAGAAGGTAGTACATTGTATTATGGGCTCAGACTGGAGGCAGGGGTGGTCCAAGGCACCACACAGTTCTCAGCCCATCTATTGCTGATTGGCCTCTTGATACACAAAGCTAGCCTCTTAAAAGCTCTCCATGTGACCTGGACAGGGGGTGCAGAGGTGGCAGCAGCCCCTAATTGCACAGGAAGTCGGCTGGGCCCCATGTGTGTGGAGGGGCCCGGGCCAGCAGGGCAGGACACCAAGTAGCTGGTCTTGGATTCCACTACACTCTCCACAGGATAACAGGAAAGCCTGGCAGTGCTGCCTGCAGCAACTCTGCCTGGAAGGAGGCTTGGCCTCCCTAGCGCTGGGGGGGCCCTGGCTCGTTAAGAAAATAACCCCTCTGCTCGGTGCAGGAGCCCCCTCCTCAGCCCAAGAATAGAAGAGCAGCCTTTGAGGCCCCGGTCAGGTCAGAGAGATACAAAGGGCCTGCTGTGTGTACACACTTGACCCACACCATCTTCCCATCTTGTCACCAAGAAATGGGATCACCACTGCTTTTAAGAAGGGGAAACTGAGGCCCAGAAACACGAGGAGACCTGACCAAAGTCACACAGTGACTGTCCTGAGCAGAGCCTGGGGAGCTGTCCTATGGTCGTTCCCACACAAGGAAGGGCAATCTGTCCCCCTCCCCTTTTCCTGGCAGCCTTAAATACGGGCAGGGGTGAGGGTGGGAGGAGAGTGGCGCTTTGGCTATTTTTAACCAGATACAGTTTTCTGTCTGAGTGGACAAGCTGGGGCTGTCCTCAGACACAGGCCCGTCTGTGATGCCGCACAGAGCCTGCCTTGCTCGCTGAGAACTTGTTTATTTACTCAATTTTCAAAATTATAACCTCTGCAGCCTGGCTGAGCCCAGTCACCCTTCCTGGCTGCTTCGGGGCTGGGCCACGGCATGGAGGGCAGTCAGGCGCCCTGGATCCAGCTCTGCGGCCTCTGAGATTGTGGGCTCCTCTGTTCCCTCTCAGAGTCTCAGTTTTCTCAGTGAAGAAATAGAGGGTAAGACTGGTTAAATATTTCCTTTTGTTCTTCTTTCTTCTTTCCTCCCTCCTTGCCCCTCTCCCGCCTGCCTGCCTTTCTTTCTTTCTTTCTTTCTTTCTTTCTTTCTTTCTTTCTTTCTTTCTTTCTTTCTTTCCTTCTTCCTTTCTTTCTGAGACAGGGTCTCCTATGTACTCCAGGCTGGCCTTGACCTTGTGACCCTACTAGCCTCCTGACATTAAGATCATTTCAGTCTTCCCACCTGAGAACCCAGAAGAGCCCAAGCTAGAGGGAAAAAAAATCATCCAATATCCACCAGAAGCTTCAAGGTGGACCTCAGGTGCCTGTCAACAGTGAGCAAACTTTCCCGAGTCCAGTAGGACATGGATGCCCAAAGCTTAAACTCTCCCCACACTCCCTTTATTCCAAAGAACACAGACACACAGAGCTGGGCATGGTGGCTCCTACCTTTAATCCCAGCCCTCAGGAGGCAAAGGCGGGAAGATTTCTAGGATTTCAAGGATAGCCTGGTCTACCCAGTGAGTTCCACAACAAGCTCAGCTACATAGAACACTGTAAATTTCAGGATTTGGAAAGTGGAGGCTGGCAGAGGCAGGAAGAATGCTGCAAGTTCAAGGCCAGCCTAGATACATGGTGACATTCGGTCTCAAAACAAACCTCAACGCTAAGGATGGGCCTCTGATGGCGGAATGCTTGCAGAGCACCCACAGGGTGCCGAGCGAGCGCTGTCCCCAGCACCATAGGAAATGGGATGTGAGTCAGTGCTTGTATTCCCAGCATGGGGCGGTAAAATACAAGAATCAGAAGCTCAGGGCTGGCAAGATGGCTCAGCGGGTAAGAGCATTAACTGCTCTTCCAAAAGTCCTGAGTTCAAATCCCAGCAACCACACGGTGGCTCACAACCATCTGCAATGAGATCTGAAGCCTTCTGCTGGAGCTACAGTGTACTTATGTATAATAATAAAGAAATCTTTGGGCCGGTAAGCAGGGACTGAGCGAGCTGACTTGACCGGAGCGAGCCGGGCTAACCAGAGCGAGAGGTGTTGACCAGAGCAAGCAGAGGTCCTAAAAATTTAATTCCCAACAACCACATGAAGGAACCACATGAAGGCGCCAACCATCTGTACAGCTACAGTGTACTCACATACATAAAATAAATAAATCTTTCAAAAAAGAAAGAAAGAAAAAAAGAAACTAAAAAAAAAAAAAAATCAGAAGCTCAGAGCCATCTGGTTAGAGTGTCATCGTGTGTACATGGCATAAGCCAAGCGCTCTTTGGGGCATCTCTCAGCACCTGTAGATACCCCAGAGGCAAGAAATGGGGCCAGTGTTCCCACCTTACTGTCACCTGAAGCTCCAAGGAGAGTGCCAAAGTCACACCGCTTTGTCCCTAGGATTAGCCTCCTACCACCCCATCACCACAGGCAGACACAGAGCCTCCTGCACAGGGCTGATAGCGTGTTCACTGCCATGTACTTAGAAAGGCATAAACATGCATTGCCTGTCACACAAACCCCAGTGCTTGTTGGAACCCCCTTGGCCTGCACAAGAGTCCCACAAAATTAAGCCTATGTCACAGCCTCGTCCCCAGCATGTGGTTTACACTGGGCCCACGTCAGCTTTCTGAACAGGTTTTATGTCACTCGGCAAGGTCTCTGTGCAGTTAACATCCACTGCAGCTATTCGGTGCTGTCACACGACTGAGCTGTCAACACGGGCCTAGTGACCACTGCACAGGTAGGCAGAGGGACAGACACAAACAAGAGGAAAGAGCTGACACATGTTCCTTGGCACTCAGACTGTGTGGCCTGCTTCCTGGCCTGTACCCTACAGGGGGAAAGGGAAAGTGGGGTTCGCACTATACAACCATAGTTTATTCTTCTCCCTCCTGGATATGCAGGTTCCTGCTAGAGCCCCCACCTACCCCCGTCCTCACACAAATCCTGATCTGAACGCTGTTTTTTTTAACGATTGATTGATTGATTTCAAGTATGTGAGTACACTATCGCTGTCTTCAGACACCCCAGAAGAGGGCATCAGCTCCCACTACTGATGGTTGTGAGCCACCATGTGGTTGCTGGGAATTGAACTCAGG
>NC_034592.1:20160477-20165778 GCF_900095145.1 Mus pahari | reverse complement strand
GAACTCACTTGGTAGACCAGGCTGGCCTCGAACTCAGAAATCCGCCTGCCTCTGCCTCCCGAGTGCTGGGATTAAAGGCCTGCGCCACCAGGCCCGGCTCAGTCAGTGCTCTTAACCTCTAAGACATCTCTCCAGCCCATGAACGTTCTTATTCTCCCTCTTCTCTCTCTCTCTCTCTCTCTCTCTCTCTCTCTCTCTCTCTCTCTCTCTCTCTCTCTCTCTCTTTTCAGGATTTCTCTGTCCTGGAACTCACTCTGTAGACCAGGCTGGCCTCTAGCTCAGAGATCCCCTGCCTCTGCCTCTTGAGTGCTGGGGTTAAAGGGTTAAAGGCGTGCACGGCCACCGCCCAGCTATTTTGTTTCTTTTCATATTTTATTTTATGTGTCTGGAGAGGGGACACACACACAGGTCAGAGGACAACTGACAACGGGTTCTTTCCTTCCAGTGTGTGGGTTGCAGGGGTCAAAGTCAAGTCACCAGGCTTGGTGACAGGCTCCCTTACCTGCTGAACCATCTCACTGGCCCCCTGCCCTGCACTTCCTCTTGAGAGGAGGGACTTCCTGAGCCAGAGTCTCTATATGGCAGCTGTAGCTGAGACCCCAGGAAAGCCTGCCACAGGTTCCCTGCCCCCACATGGGGACCCAGCAGGCCTGGGTAGGTACTCTGATACCCACTTCTCAGACTCAGAGCTGCTGGGGAACAGAGCAAGCCTCCTGACATCAGAAGGATAGAAGCGGAGGCTAAGGGCCAAGGGGAGGTCATCCTGCATCCAACAATCTGCAGGACGTCAGCCCTGCACAGGTTCCCTCAACCCAGCAGGGTCCAAACTGGTGCACACCAGGAACCTCCTGTCTCTGTCTCTGCGACCTTGGCCATGCTCCCCCCAAAGGGACTTGCCTCTCTGACAACACCCCACCTCCAGCTACCATCCCCATCCATGCTCAGCCCACCACCACGCCTGGTTGTTCACTTCCACCTGGAAAGGACCCAAGGCTTCCCCAGGTCTCTCAGGACAAGGCCCCTCCCCTCCAAGGCCAAGACTTCTGGTGCCTCACACACACACACACACACACACACACACACACACACACACACACTCCCCAACCCTCCCCTGTGAGAACTCAGCCATCCAGGAAGCTCCAGGCAACCAGAGACCACTGAGAATTATGGCTAGCCTGGCCCAGCACAGGAAGGGCTTTGTAACCTCGCTTTGCTTCCTATTTAAAGCAAGCACTCTACCGCTGGTTTGAAACACCGGAACTTTTTTTTAAATGGTATGTAAGTATTTGGGGGTGGGGACCCTCAAGAGTAGCAAGCCTCAACTGTGGAGGACGGCTCCGCAGCCATTCACCCTACTGTCGGTTCTGGGAGTGAACTCGGGAGCTAGGCTTGCACGGTGGGTGTGGCACCTGCTGGACCTCTCACAGGTCCTAACTACTGCTTTGCTGTTGCTTTGAGACAGGGTCTTATGTAACCCAGGCTGGCATCCAACTGGTTACGGAGCCTAGGATGACTTTGAACTCCTGACCCTCCTTCTCCAGCCTCCTGAGAGCTGGGGTTACAGGCATGCACCATGAAGCCCAGATGAAATTCCATAACTACTGAACAAAGGAAAGAATGACCAGGTGTGTCTAGGCCCAACGCACATCACCTTTAGAAAGCCTCGGAGACATACATCCCTATTTCCATAGAGTAAGCTACGTGGTCCTGCCTTCAAAGGATACCTTAAGATCCCTGGGAAAGGGTTTTCTTTTCTTTTCTTTTTTTTTTTTTTTTTTTTTTAAGATTTATTTATTTATTATATGTAAGAACACTGTAGCTGTCTTCAGACACTCCACCAGAAGAGGGAGTCAAATCTTGTTACAGATGGTTATGAGCCACCATGTGGTTGCTGGGATTTGAACTCAGGACCTTCGGAAGAGCAGTCCGGTGCTCTTACCCACTGAGCCATCTCACCAGCCCAGGAAAGGGTTTTCAAAGGCAGAGACTTCCCTGAAGAAGATTTTGATCTTGAAGTCACAAATGAGAACAATCAGAGAGGCACAGCCACTGTTCAGGATCACACAGCAAAGAGTCAACAGGACCAGGCTCAGATTCACAAATCTAACTCCAGACACACGGTGGTTTTATCCTCTGTGTCCCACCTCACAGCAGACACTGAGCGATCAATGCTGGGAATCCCAGTCCTATCTCACAGCTCTGCACATACAGGCCGAATACCTAGGCCTCCCCAACCAAAGGCTGGTGCTGTCATTCTGGCTGGAACACGCATGCTTCCTGGAATACAAAGCTGGCCACTCATGAGGGGGAAGACAAATCAGCCATGTCTCCCGAGATGTCACACAAGCTCAGTGGAGAAACGACCAACAAAAACTGTCACTTGGGATAGACAAGCCCAGACGTTTTAAAAGCCCTTGTCATGTAAGCATGGCAAAGTGTCCGAGTCCCCAGACCCCATAAAAGCTGGAAGGAGAGAACCACCCCTTTAAAGTTGACCTCCAGTCTCCAGATATGCATCATGGTACACGCGTGCGCACACACATCCACCACACATACACAGCCAATTTTTTTTTTAAAAATTCAAAGCTGGGTATTATGGTGCACACCTTGATCCCAGCACTCAGGAGGCAGAGGCAGGTGGATCTCTGAGTTGGAAGCCAGCCTGGTCTACGGAGTGACTTCCAGAACAGCCAGGGCTACACTAGGAAACTCAATCTCGGGGGGGAAAAAAAAAAAATTAAGCTACCATTCAAAATGGGGGCTTAGCTCAGTTGGTACTCATTAGGAAATGTGTTCCAGTCTCAGCACGACATAAACAGGTAATGCCAGCACATGGTGGAGGTAAGAGGATCAGGAGCTCTGGGTCATCCTTGGCAACCATAGAGCATGTTCAAGGCCAACCTGGGATACATGAGACCCTGTCTCTAAACAAACAGAAAAGCAGCTGTCACTCACTGTACTGTTACCACCCACCTACCATACACAGCACCATCCAAAGATTCCATCCCGGATCCTCCCAACTGTCCTGTGATAGCCCAACAATCCTCATCTTTCCAAAGAGCCATATCGCTCAGAGACAGACCGGTGTGCCCAGGGACCCAATTCACATAGGGGCAGCGCCATGACTTGGGCCCAAGCTACACAAGAAAAATCTTGCTGGGGTGGGGCTCGGGGGACAGGGAGCTCACGGGAGCGGGGGGGGGAGGGGGTCCCAGATGGGCAGGGCGACGCAAGGGCAGCACTTCCGGTTCTCGCAGGTCCCGCCTCCTCAGTGACTCAGGTCCTGAAACTCACCAAGAGTGAGGCTTTGCTCGCCACTCCGGCTTCAGAAAAGCCCAGTTTCCCCGGGCAGGGAAGTGGGTGGGGGTGGGGCCGGGGAAGGAAAAGGCAGCACAGGAATCTGTAACCACAGGATGATGCTTCTGCGACAGTGAGTGGTGAGTCAAGCCCTGGGGGGGNGGGGGACGGNGGGGGGGGGGGACGATGGCAGAGGGGGTGTTGCTCAAAGCCCCTGACTGAGTAATGACTACAGGGTGGGATGTATCTGTGCAGCCTCTTGACACAAGCCGCACAGTCCCCACTCATTTCCTCCCACTCCCACGCCCCGCCCCTCATCCCCTGTCCGGGTCTCTCTGGGGCCTTTCCCACACTGTCCCCCCTGTTCATCGTAGCTGTGCAGTCACAGTAGGGTTTGGACCTAGTGGCTAAGACCTTGCTCTCCCCGCTTCCTGCCTGCCCTGGAGGTCGTTCTGTGAGATAATCCAAGCAGAGGATGGCATGGCACTGTGAGTAAGTGCTCAATTAAAAGATTTGGTCTGGGGGCTGGAGAGATGGCTCAGCGGTTAAGAGCTCTGACTGCTCTTCCAGAGGTCCCGAGTTCAATTCCCAGCAACCACTGGGTGGCTCACAACCATCTGTAATGGGATCCGATGCCCTCTTCTGGTGTGGCTGAAGAGAGTGACAGTGTACTCACATACATAAAATAAATCTTAAAAAAAAAAAAAAAAAAAAAGATTTGGTCTGGGCTGTAGCTCAGTCAGTAGAGCTCTGGCCTAGAGCATATGAAGCCCTGGCCTTAGACTCCTGACTAAAATCATCCTCAACTACACAGTGAATTTGAGGCCAGTCAGATTACAGGAGACCATCTTTTTAAAAAAAAAAAACAAAAACAAAAAAAAAACTATTTTAGCACTAACAGTCTGAGAAGTGCCCCTCCCTTCTCTATCACCCGCCATTCTCAGACAGGAAATGGACCAGTCCCTGTGGGCAGCAGGCCAGGGGAGCAGTTACTGTGTAGTCACATGTCCACAGATTTCAGTCCACACTACCAGCTCATGGCAGTGGCTTCAAGTGTAGCATCTAACATATGCTCAGGGGTCCCTGGGTCCCCTGGGCTCCCAAAAGGGAACCTTCCGGGACATGTCGGTCCAGATGAAGGAAAGCAGGCGGGGTAGGGGAAGGGTATGACTGCAAGATGAGTCTGTCTTCAGCAGGAAAGCAAAGGCGGCCAGGGAGAGTTCAGATCTACCAGACACTGCGTGCTCCAGAAGCCGGCACAGCGGGAGCAACCCAGAGACCAACTCTTGGAGGAAGCCTAAGAATGTCTGTGTGTCCTCGCCTGGAAGGACATGCAGCCTTTGGAAGAGATGTTTGTTGCAAATGGTTTCGAAAAAGAAGCAAGACCCACAGCGTTGTCGAATCACAACGCCAGCAACCTATGACGATAAACAGGGGCAGGCGGGTGACCGCCACAGAGGGCAGCGTGGCCAGGCAGGGGTGGGTGAGCAGCCCCGTCTTGTCTTTCAGCTTCATTCCTCAGGCGGCAGGAGGCAGGGAGGGCGGGTACGGCCCAGCTTGGGATTAGAAACGTCTCTTTCGGCAGGCAGCCTGTGTGGGAAGGCCTGGAGGGTGAGGTGGGAGGCCCCCAGGAGGCCAGAGCACAGGCTAAAGGGTGGGAGAGGACCCAATAGAAGACTAGAGGTTGGGGGGAGGGGAGTGGAGGGTCAAAGCCAACAAAAGCACATTATGTAAGACTCAACACAGATAGCAGAGTCCCTAGACAGCTTCACCCCCAGAGGCTGACCCAAGCCTGGTCAAGCATCCGGCCTGCCTAGTCCTTGGCAAAGCCCTAGGCAGCAAAGAGAGCGTGACAGCAAAAAAAAAAACCCTTTACCCCTGTGGAACACACCCCCCTTTACCCCTGTGGAACACACCCCCCTTTACCCCTGTGGAACACACCCCCCTTTACCCCTGTGAAACACACCCCCCTTTACCCCTGTGGAACACACCCCCCTTTACCCC
>NC_034592.1:20137083-20160377 GCF_900095145.1 Mus pahari | reverse complement strand
CCCCTTTACCCCTGTGAAACACACCCCCCCTTTACCCCTGTGGAACACACCCCTCTTTACCCCTGTGGAACCCCCCCTTTACTCCTGTGAAACACACTCCCTTTACTCCTGTGGAACACACCCCCCTTTTTTCCTGTGGAACACCCCTCTTTTACTTCTGTGGGCCCCCCTTTACTCCTGTGAACCCCCCTTTACTCCTGCACCTGCAGCCACTTTTAGAAGGGGAGGGGTAACGGGTGTTGGGGGCTAAGATCAATTTTCAGGTATTATTTGCTTTTCTTGACAAATAAACATGATCCCGTTTTCATACCCAGTTATCAGGAAGGTGATAACCCCAATAATGAAGTAGGTCTTGGCGAGGGGAATGAAATGTGTGCCGCCTTCCAAAGGCTGTGTATGGATAGGTCAGTATATTCCCCAGACCTTCTCCTTGAAGCCTCTAATGCCAGCTCCTAGCACAGGATCCACACAGGGAAGCTTGAGAGGCACAGCACACACTAGCCAGATGCCAGTAAAAAACCAAGCAGCCATTACCAGGACTCTACACAAATAATATTGCCTCGGGCACAGAAAAGCACCCTCAGTAGAAGGAACAGGCCCATAGAGGAGTGGACACTGGTTTGGAAGAGGCGACCATACAAACGATTTCTACTGGAGAAAGGCAGAAGACATGGTTTCTATAGACTTCCCCTCCCAAGGGTCCAGGCACACACTGCTTTGGAAGTTCAGCCAGCACTGCCTAGAGCTGAGGGGACTGGCAAGGATAGGGTATGGTGGCTGCTGATGCATCCTGGGTTTATTTCAAGTGGACTCAAAAAGTCCTCAGACGTATGGGCGGGGGTGGTTCCACATCGCAGGCAATACACAGAAAACCCTCTTCTGTGGGTGGGTGGTACAAGGTGTGGAACTGGGTCTCAGTAAAGCTGTTGTTTTTACAAAAAAAGAGTTAGCCAGGAGACGGGAGAGCAGGGAGGGTGGGTGGAGCTGATCAGAGGTGCTGGGGCAGTCTGCTCACTGTGGCAGCATTCACACGCCTTTACTGAGGGGTGAACCACAGTGGTGGAGCCCCTTGGGGATGTCCTGGAGAAAGGTGACTTCCTTCATCGAAGCCAATGCCAGCCCTCCCACTAGCAGCTCAGGCTCCAGGCCCTGCCCCTCACCTATAGCATCTTGATTTTGGGGTTCTAGGCGATGGCACAAACCCCCCCAAAGTGCTCAAAACCCATATGAGAGTCCTGTCCCCTATCTCATGGAAAGGATGAACTGGCACAGCTCAGTCACCGGTCTGTCTTCTGGCTCGTTCTACACTGTCTCTGTCACTACCAGTTACTCAACCCACACCAGACAGCTCACATCCATCACACATAACCGCCACAGCAGAAGGAAGCCAGGAAGGAATCAAAGCTTTGAAAACTCTGGTTTATGCCCACTCACATCCAGGGAACTTGCCACACCGTCTCCAGAGTCAGGACAAACCCAGGAGAACCCAAACCAGCCACTGCCCCAACCCTTTGAACTCCAACACTAGGGAAGCCAATTACAGAAGCCCACAGGCAATCACAATAATCCGATGTTTGCTGAGCATTGCTGCCCAAGTACTAGGCTGGGCAGAACCTTCTCTGCCTTAAGCCACTAGATCCTCCCAGCAGTACCTAGCTACCATTGCGATTCCCATCTCACTGATAAGAAAACTGAGATCCAATCCTCAGTAAATCATGGGGGCGGGAGGGTTTGGTGGCCCAGGCCTGTAATCCCAGCTAGTCAGGAGTCCAAGAGACAAACAAAAAGAGTTTAGATTCAGGTCCTGCCTGGGCTACAAACTGAATTCAAGGCAACCTGGGAAATTTAGTAAAACTATCCTAAAATAATTAATATAAAAAAGATGTGAGATGTCATAGCTCAGTGGTGGAGAATTTACAAAGAAACGGGGTGGGCGGGGAGGGTAAAGGCTGGAGAGAGCACTCAGGGTTAGGAGGCACTGATCCTGCCAAGGACATGAGTCGGTTCCCAGCACTCACATGGCAGCTCACCACCATCTATAACTCCAGCCACAGAGGATCTGATGCCCACCCTCTTCTAACCAGGAACACATTCCATGCACAGACATATATGGGAGCAAAACATTCACACATATAAAATGAATAAATCTAAAAAAGAGATGCTGGCCCAAGGTCAGCCAGCTAACACTTTGCTCGAGTCAAGGTTTGTAAGGATTTGTTAGACCCTTGGAGCTAGAAGGCACCTCAGCCACCCGGTGCCACACCCCATTCTGTTCCTATCTAGGGGAACTGAGATCTACAAAAAAACAAGCAGTCCCTAGGTGACACAGGCTCAATTGCTCTCAAGCCCCTTCCGTACTAAATGTGCAGAAACCACCCTGCTACCAGCATCTCAGCGCTGGGTTGGAACAAGCCCCTGCTTGCCAGAGGCTTTGAAATCTCAGGATGAAAGATGCCGGGGCAGCAAACAGGCACCCTGGGTGAGAGCGCGTCTGACCTTTGCCAGGGCTTGCAGGCTGGTATTCACCTGCTCACCTGCTAAGGGAGGGTGGAAGGTGGCTAGCCAAGCCTTAGCACCCTAACAGGCCTGGGAGCTTAGAGTCCTGTGGGAGGGGCATTCTCACAGCTGACACTTCCACAGGGAGGGAGGGCTCTGGAATCTTAATCATGTACCTGCTGGGTGGGGTGAGGGGACTGAATGGGTGGCTAGAGGTGGCAAAGTCACAACCCCATTTCCCTCCAACAAATTCTTAAGGAAGTTAGTTACTGTTTCCTGCCACTCTCTCTCTCTCTCTCTCTCTCTCTCTCTCTCTCTCTCTCTCTCTCTCTCTCTGTTGGACTACCTTCTTGTAGCACCCACCCTTATACTTCAGGAGCCTCCCTCCCCAGGTGAGCCTGCCCCGGGATCTAGGGCATCTGAAGAGGGATATTAATAGCACTTTCAAGTGTTTAGAGGAAAGGTAAGCAGGTTGAGTGGGCACAACCCTATTTTCCCCAGCCGGTATCCACAAAACAAACTCAGCCCTCTCCGGAAGGGGCCACTCCACCGTCCCTGGCTCCGGCTCCACTCAGGGAATTGGCCAAGAGGGCAGGGGTGGGTTCTCAGCCTAAGACTTGGGAAGGTGGGAGATCTGGGTGTGGGGAGAGGAAAAAAACCCACTGAAGTAGGGCGCACCCCACCCATGCTTGCCGAGAGAGCCTGAGAGGAGGCCCTGAATGGAGTGACTGTTACAGAACCCCAGGAGGTTGCCACCAACTGGGAAGGGACAGGAAGACTCCGCCCTGCCCTTCCTGAGCCCAGGCCTTGTCCTACAAAGAGCCCTTCCAGGACTTAACCCCTCGCTGTTCAGAGGTAAGAAATGGTCTAAATGACCCCTCCTGTGCCCAGCTCCAGGCCGGGCCCAGTGACTGGAAAGTCATCCTCTGGCACCTTCTTTGTGGAGCCCTGGAAGTGGGGACATCTGCCCTGTTCTAGGGTCCCTGCTATCAAGGGAAATATAGCTAAGCATCCAAGAGGACATCAAGATAATGCAGGGACACCACACTCAATGAACAGAGGGACAAATGGAAACCAAAGCAACCGTCTCCTCTCCCTGTGCTCTGGTACACCCAGCTTGTTGGCACGCCAGGTCTCTGCCTCCTGTACTAAGCAAAGCTCACTAAGCTCTCTCAGCAGCCATCCCAAGAAGGCAACACCCGCCCCTTACAAAGACAAGCTCTTGAACGTTGTGACTGGTTCAAGCAGGGCAGTGGTGGCCCAGGCCTTTAATCCCAGCACCTGGAAGGCAGAGGCAAGTGGCTCTCTTATGAATTCGAAGCCAGCCAGGTCTCCAGAGCTAGTTCCAGAACAGCCACAGCTACATCGTGAGACCCTGGCTGGGAAAACCAAAACAAAAGAGACTGGCTCAGGATCACACACTTGGGGAAAAGGCTGAAATTACATTCAGGACCGCCTGGCCTGAAGCTGAGTGTTGGGATAGCCTGAGATTCTCACCCCATCTCCCAGTCCCTACAATGAACCCAGGATCCTGCACTCCTCCACAGACTTGGGAGCAACTCCCTCTTGAGAAGTGTCCACCACGTAGTGACAGGCTGAGAGCAAGGCTGGCCTAAGGGAGGTGCTGGGAGAGTGAACTCTGGCTCTGAGAGAGCCAGCTCTGGCCATAAACAGACCCCCTTAGGCTGTAGTGCCAGCACTCTGCTGACTTAAAGCCCAAAGCCAGGGACCCGCCCCTTCAAGGGCACCCCATCTCTCCTTAGCGCCACTCTCCACATTAGGTCCCTGGCTCTCTAAGGGCCCATCCCCCTGTAAGCTTCGGCCACGTGTACCCGGGCTAAGGCCAGGGCGAGGAGGGACAAGGCAACAGAGGGGCGAGTCTGGAAGGTCTGACTGTGTGGGGCAGAGTCCAGAGTAGAGGTTAGGCTTGGAACCTTGCTGGGAAAGATGGGGGCGCGACCCCTCCGCCACGCCTATAAGTGCAGGGTTCTGGCCAGGATGGGCTCCAAGGGGAGCAAGTTCCAGTAGAGAAATGGGGTCCCAGGCTCCTCAAAGGGGGAAAGGAGCACACAGAAGGGCCTGGAAGGGCCGTCCAGACCGAGAGAGAGAACAAGTTCGGAGGAAGAGTAAGGGTCTGGCCGGCTCCCGACTCGACCCGGGCCTTGACTCTCGGGGACCCGCTCCCCAGCCCTGTGAGATCGGAGGCGTGGCCCGGGGTGCACCGGGAGCTTCAGGGCGGCCGAGCGCTGAGCGGTGCTCACCTGAGATGTGCTGGCGCCGTGCGTCATCCAGGTGTGTGGACAGTACGTCTCCCATGGCGAAGAGAAGCCGCGGCCGGATCCGCCCGCCGCTACTCAGACGGACGCCGCTGGCGCCATGGAGTCCGCAGGCCCAGCTGCCGCCGCCGCCCCGCAGCCCCGCTGCCGCCTCGGCTGCTCTGCGCTCCCACCGAGATCCCCGCCGCGTCCCTCCCGCCGGCCGCTGCAGCCTCACTAGCCTGCGCCCAAGCCCCGGAGCCCGCCCCGCCCCGCCAGGACACGCCCCGCCCCCGTCGGAGCCACGCCCTCCTCGCCAGGCCAGGGAGGGAGGGGACCTCCAGACAGCGAGGAGACTTAGACAAAGAGAAGATCCCGGGAAGGGAGACCCGGGACGGACCTGCTTGGTGTGCTCCAAATTAAGATAGCAGCGAAGAAAAGGCTGATGGGGTATCGCAGAAAACGGAGCGCCCTTGGGGCTGTAGCCTAAGCGTCTCTCCTCCCCTCCTCACGCCGAGGACTATGTAGGGACTACAAGGGGACGCCCGGACGGACGTGTGGGAATTCAGCATTCCTCCAGCCCCTTTCCTCCTGTCCCCTGCCCCCAATCTCGCCCGCAGCTGCTTGCACTGGGGAAGTCCCCTAGCCTTGATCGGACCTGTCCTAGAAGGTGTGCCAGCCAGTCTTGCACAATCGATAGGGGTAGACGGGGAGGGAAAATGGACAAGCATGGGGCGGAGGACGGAGGGACAAGGGAGGGGAAGGGATGGGGCGGAGGCGAGGGGAACATGGTTAGAGCTCAAAGATATCGGGGCCCAGCTCCAAGAGGTTATTTCTCAGGCCCGGCTTGTGGGCGTTTCATTCGAATCGGCTTGCTGAATAGAGCAAAGCAGGAAGGCTCTTTTTGCACTTTGTTAGACTGTCTGAAATGATAAGCCGGGACCTCAGACTTTGGGTACTTGGACAGTAGGGCTGGGCATGGGTGGGTCACTAACAGAAGGTGTTTCGGTTTCTGGACCTCCCAAGCTGGTAGAGGAGATCAATTTGATGACTTGGTCTGCACTGCCTGTGTGTGACCAGGGCTGGCTAGTTGCTGCTCGCTCGCACCTCTTGGCTCACCACTATAATGTGCTCCACCCGTTATTAGCTGCTCTCCCCGTAACCCTGACACCTGGCAGCAGGATTGTAACAGTTACCTATAAGTAAGCACTCTGTCACCACACCAGGTGATGCAGGCTCTCTGTCAGCAGTCATTAGCCACTGTGGTGAGCATTCATTTGCTAAGCCTCCTGTGCTTGAGTGTAGGGGGCGTGCAGTAGAGAGGACAGATCTGAGGCTGCAGGGCTGGTGAGATGGCTTAGCTTAGCAGTAAGAGCACTTACTGCTCTTGTGAGCTCTCCGGTCCTTTCCTGGACCCACATCAGGCTGTTCACAAATGCCTGTAACTACATTTCCCGGGTATCTGACTACAACTTCTGCCTCCACAAGCTACTATACTCACCTGGGGTGAATAAGTTCATGCAGAAAAACACATGTACATATAAACAAATAAAATAAATGATGAGACTTTGAGATCAGCCTAAGCAAGCTGCAAAGCAAGTTTGAGGCCAGTCTAAGATACATAGGAAGACCCTCTTTCAAAATCCCAATGGTGGGCTGGTGAGATGGCTCAGCAGGTAAGAGCACTGACTGTTCTTTCAAAGACCCTGAGTTCAAATCCCAGCAACCACATGGTGGCTCACAACCATCCATAATGAGATCTGATGCCCTCTTCTAGTGTGTCTGAAGACAGCTACAGTGTACTTGCATATAATAAATAATTAAATTAAAAAAATTCCAAGCCGGGCATGGTGGCGCACGTCTTTAATCCCAGCACTCGGGAGGCAGAGTCAGGTGGATTTCTGAGTTCAAGGCCAGCCTGGTCTACAGAGTGAGTTCCAGGACAGCCACGGCTCCACAGAGAAACCCTGTCTCGAAAAACCAAAAGAAAAAAAAAATTCCAATGACTAAACTGGACAACTAACGGTGCTCGTCTTTAATCCCAGCACTCAGGAGGCAGAGGTAGGTGGATCTCCGAGTTCCAGGCCAGCCTGATCTACAGAGGGAGTTCCAGGACAGCCAGGGCTACAGAGAGAAACCCTGTCTGGAAAACACGCACACAGACATATCCAGGTTTGTGTGCACACACACACACGCATGCGCACACGGATATTACAGGAGAGTGGATGAGGAATTCCAAGCTACCTATCCGCTGTGACCCTGGAAAAGTGGCGTTCCTTGGTAAGCCTCAGACCCCTCACCTGTCAAGTCAGAGTAATGGGACTTTGTGGGGAGGCTAGGAAGAGAGAGTGTGTCTACCATAGACAGCCACTTTCTCAATAAACAGAAATGTCGTTCTGGTCCCTGCCCTCCTGAAGTCTGAGGGAGGGAACAGAACATTGTGTTATAAGGACGGTGATTTAAGCATAGTACCAGAGCTGAAAGTTGAAAAACAAGAATCGTGACAGCATGTAGCAAGGAAAGGCCACTCAGGGAGCGGGGCCCACACAGGCAAAGGGCAAGCCCGTGAAAAACAGGATGTGTTCAGAGTCACCAGGAGGAATTGAAGGCAGGCTGGCAGGGACTTCTAGTTTCCTTATGCAGAGGTGGCCCAGAGAAGGAAAGTGACTTTTGTCCAAGTCTCACAGTAGGGACCCAAGGCCATCACAGCCAACCCTGAATGTCACTTCTCTGGGCTGCCAGAAGCAAGTGATGCTAATAAGCTCATTTTCCTCCTTCCCTCAACCTCAACTACAGAGCCCAGGAAGGTCTGCTCTGCCTGGGAAAAGGACAGCTAGAGACAGCTGGGCCCCACCACGACCTGGTCGGTTCCTCAGCCAAGCTAGAGGCCTGGGCCAGGTGGAGGATGCGGTGACTGGTAGCCTGTCCCTAGCCTTCATGGTGCACCCAGGCCCAGAGCCTGGGCCACACAAACTTCCCAGAACACATGTCAGGTCCCTGGCGCAAGGACCCTTTCCTCTTGGCTTAAAACTCTTTTGTCCCATGACCTCAAAAGTAGGAAAATTCTACCTGGTCGCGGTGGCGCAGGCCTTTAATCCCAGCACTCAAGAGGCAGAGGCAGGTGGATCTGAGATCTACAGAGAGAGTTCCAGGACAGCCAGAGCTGCTCTCTTGAAAAACAAAACAAGGGGGCTGGTGAGATGGCTCAGTGGGTAAGAGCACCGGACTGCTCTTCCGAAGGTCCGGAGTTCAAATCCCAGCAACCACATGATGGCTCATAACCATCTGTAATGAGATCTGACGCCCTCTTCTGGAGTGTCTGAAGACAGCTACAGTGTACTTATGTATAATAAATAAATAAAATCTTAAAAAAGAAAAACAAAACAAGCAAAAATAAAAATGAAGAGGTCCGGGCTGGTGAGATGGCTCAGTAGGTAAGAGCACCCGACTGCTCTTCCAAAGGTCCGGAGTTCAAATCCCAGCAACCACATGGTGGCTCACAACCATCTGTAACAAGATCTGACACCCTCTTCTGGAGTGTCTGAAGACAGCTACAGTGTACTTAAATATAATAAATAAATACATCTCTAAAAAAAAAAAGATACTTTAAAAAAAACATTTAAAATAAAAAAAAAAAAATGAAAAGGTCCTGTAAACTGTAGGGTGCTGTACCCATATGTCACCTCCAGTCTTGAAATCAGTCCCTACAATTGTAGATTGAATGCACTCAGAAACATTGACTGTATAAAAAAAAAAAGTAAACTGGGCAGTGGTGGTGCCCATCTTTAATCAAACACTTAGGGGGATCTCTAGGAGTCTGAGGCCAGCCTGGTGGACAGGGTGACAGCCAGGACAACCAGAGACATAATAGACATACCCAGAGACCCTGACTCAAAAACAAGAAAAGCAAGTGAGTTCCTGGATCCACAGAGGGTAGGAATGGAACGTCTTTCTAGGGCCTGAGAGGTACCAACTGTAGCATATGCTTGCCCACGTGTAATGAAATGTGCATTCAAAAGAGATATATGCTGTGCCTCCCAGATGCTGGAGAGCAAATCCAGGGCCCTGTACTTGGTAGGCAATCGCTCTACCACTGGGCAAAATCCCAACTCCCCAGACAGATGTTCTAATATAAGTTGTTTTATACTAGGTTTGTCTGTGTGTGGTACTAGGGAATTGAACCAAACACCTGAAACTGCTAAGTAACCACACTACTGAATTCCCAGCCGTTGGCCTTTAGAGACAAGCCCTTGATGTTTATATGTAGATCTCAAAATGGCCTTGAAGTTGTAGTGTAGCCAGGCTTGCCTCGAACACATAAGAGTGTGTGTGTGCATGTGTGTGTGTGTGTGTGTGTGTGTGTGTGTGTGTATACTCACATGCACATGCGTGTGAGGGGTGTCTCACATCTTCCAGGCTGGCTTAGTATTCACTATGCCAGACCACAGACTTGAAGCAGCCTTTCTGCCTCAGCCTCCTCAGTGTCTGGGTTACAGTGGCGTCTGGAATAGGTGGATTGAGACATGAGAAAGGGGTGTCAGAGTGAAAGGGTAAGCAAAGGGCAAAGGTGTCCACTAGGACCTAGAGCCACAGGACGTGTGGAGCCTTCCTGCAGGAGGGGAAGGGAGAAAGGATGGGTAGGACTAGCCATGGAGCCTGAGGAATGAGGTTTGTTCTGAAAAGATTGTAAAGTTCTCTAGAGGCTCTTAGCCGTCCCCTGTGCGGCTGTGAATCAGGGCAGTTATAGCCTCTGGGTCAGGGAGGAATGAAGGGTTTGCCACTTGAATTTTTTTGGCTAGGGAGGGAACCTGAGGCAAGCATTTTACCTGAGTGCCGTCCCCTAACCCGTCCCTTCTTTATACAAGGAGAAAAAAAGAAAAGAATAGAGTATAGCCACTGCATGTTGGGTTCCAGGAAGCCAGGCAGCAAAGGCCGAGCCATCTTCCTGCCTGCCAGGTTTTTGTTTGTTTTTCATTAACTTTTATACTAAGTGTATAACGAGTGTGATGACACACTCACACTTTATGTCATTGTCCCTTTGCCCATATTCACACCCATCCCAGGGCTTGTGCATGCCTGACAAGAACTGTACTGCAGGGTCACTTCCCAGCCCTTTGCCCTCCAGATTTGAGCAGATTGGAATGTGGGGTTTTCTCTTTATTTTTCATTGTTTTGTGTGTGTGTGTTGAGACAGGGTTTCTCTGTGTAGCCCTGGGTGTCCTTGAACTTGCTCTGTAGACCAGGCTGGCCTCAAACTCAGAGATCCTCCTGCCTCTGCCTCCTGAGTGCTGGGACTAAAGGGACACACCACCTCTGTGTGGCTGCAGTGTGTCATCACGCGTGTACTGTGTGCGTGTCATTTGCATTCTCTTGTCACGCTGGGGCTTGGACGTGATACAAGATAAGCAGGTTAGTCCTCTGCTGACCTCTGCCCTTGGTCCAATCATCATCTCATTCCTATCCTGTGCTTGCTTTCCATTAGCATGATGAGAGTGAGTGTGTGCGCATGTGTATGTACGTGCATCTGCGCACGCGTGTTATGTACATGTCCCTGTGTATATGCACGTACAGGAATGAAAAAAAGAAAAAGGAGAGGACGTGACCGCTCCTAGGTGTGGTGGAGGAAACCAGAGGCAGAGACAGGGACATCTGGAACCATCATGGTGGACATGACCCTGAGACATGTGAGGAGAAGTGGAAGGGGAACCAGGTGCAGCAGCCAAGACGGTAGATAAAGATATAAAAGGGGGGAAGGTAACCAAAATGGCTGGATTATATAGAGAAGGGCCCCTGGGCTGGAGAGTTCAGGGTAGAGGGTGGAGTAACCCAGCCATTCCCTGAAACAGGTAAGGACTGAGGGATTCTGGGAGAGCCTAGTGGCTAGGTCTACTCTGATATGTTAAATAGGCACCTCAGCCATTTGTCCCAGGGTTGGAGACAAAGCACTATGTGTGTGATCTTGCATGTGGAAGCCAGAGGTTAACCCAACACCACGTGTGTTCCTCATTGGTTCTTCCTCTCAGTGAACCCGGAGCCCAGGGATTCAGCTAGGCTGGCTGGCTGCCTGGCTCTGCCTCTCCACCACACAGGCTCCTGCAGCTTTCAGGTGGGTTCTGGGTATCTGAACTCCAACTCCAGTTTGGGTTTGTCTTGCTACTTACCTGGTTCTGTCTCTGTAGTAAGACATTCTTGAAGACGATTTTTTTTTTTTTTTTTTTTTTTTTGCCTCTACCCTGCACACACTCCCTCCCCCGGCCTTGGTGACTCCAGGAATGTAGTTCAAGGGTAGGAATGTTGGGATCTGGGACAAGGAGGGAAGGGACCCTGCTGCCCACCTGCTGGGCCTGCTCCTCTTAACCAGGAATGCGGCCTACAACCCTTGACTCACCAGGCCTCTGTCAGGAAGTGGCTTCTGCCAACCTACCTCTCAGCAGGGCTGCCCCGCCCAGCCCCACCCTAAAGCGCATTTGGAAACAGCAACCCGAAGGTGAAGAATACCGAGCCTTTACTTTGAAAGGGAGGGTCCAGAGGCTGGAGCCAGAGCCTGGACGGAAGCCCAGAGCAGGGCAAGCATTTCTCTCGTGTTTTCAGAAGGGGCTCAGACAGCACCCTTCCTTGTCCTATAGGAAGAAGGAAGGCCCCTTCTTCCCCCCCACCCCCAGGTTTCTTTCCCTCCAGGTTGGCTCTGAGCCCCAGCTCTGCTTGCCCCACAAACCTGTCAGACTTGAAATAGAGAGAAAAGAAAAACAAACACGGTCAGTAAACTGCAGGGGGTGTGGATGAATCGCGATTTTGTTTTAAGGAATATCATGTGTCCACCTCTGGTTACCTGGTTGGCATGCCCTGTGGTACGGAAGGGACCCTGGCACTGGGCCCAGACCTCCCCCTTGGGCACTGAGAGGCACCGCAGCACACAGCCTGTTCCACCTATCACCTGGCCTCTTTAAAACTCCCTTGCTCCTTCAGAGGTGCGACTGTCACCTCAGGCAGGGCCCAGCAGGGTCAGTCCTTGGTTGGCCTGCCTGCCTGTGGACAGCCTCTCTCTTAGTTCTCACTGGATACTCACATAGATCTAATAAAACACAAATATGGTCATCCCTTTTTAAAAATATATATATATTTTTTACATTTCATTGTCTGTCTGTTTGGGGGACCAGGGGAGGATCTTCTCTCTCCTCCGCTCCCACTGGTGGAGTTAGACAGCCTCTACCCCTGAGCCATCACCAGCCCCAGCCCCTCCTCTCTCCCGCTTCCCCCTCCCCCTTCCTTGCCAGTCACCCAGAACCTTCACAGCTTTAGAGTACCCTGGCTTTAGAGCTCACAAACCAGCCAGTCCTTTCCCCTGATTTCTGCCCCTCTAACCACCATGGATTGTTCAGACGTCAGATAGTCGACCTTTACCACACGTACCGCTCAGCCCACCTTCTTGCTCTTCATCAGCACTCTAGAATCTCCCTTCAGGACAGCCAGCACATTCCAAGAGTTTTCATCGTGTGTTCGGTTATCTGTGTGACTGGGATGTCCTCTCTGTACTAGGACTGTCCCCACTCCACGTAACAAAACACAAGATGGAGTGAGTGCCCCCACCCCACCCCCCACCCCCGATGCACAAACTACTGGCAATGTGATGTGAAGGCCCCTTGGCCCTGTGTACTATCATGCCTGCTGTGGCAGTGATATTTATCTACCTCACTTGACAGCAAAATAAGTCCCTGCCATCAGGGTCTTTTGCAGAACTCTAGGAAAGGTGTGTGTGGGGGGGGGGGGGAGGAACCACCTTACAGATCATGGTTCCGTGGTCAGACCTGATAACGCAGAAGCCAGGTAGGGTGTGCTGGAGTCAATGAGACAGAGAATGGGAAACCCAGTGCAATGGGAACCTCCTGGTATGGGAGCTTAAGCTGAGCTGTCTTTGTCCTTGTGTAGTGCTCTCTGAACTCTTGCCGACGCCTTAGTAACTCCTGCATCTTCTGGGAGACAAAATGAGCTCGAAGGTGCTGTAACTTCTCTGAAATTTCAAACCAAGTCAAGGATGGGATGAAGAGTTGGGGTGTGGCTTAGACACAGAGCACATTCTTGGAGTGCCTGAGGTGTGGGTCCCATCTTTAAGACCAGAATCTGAGGACAGAGAGGAGACCCCCCCCCCCACTTCACACAGCTCTAGCTAGTTCAGAGTGTCAAGGCACCATCCCTTGCTTGAGCCCAGGCCTACCCCTCGTTCATTTCTCAGATCTTTTGTTTGTTTGTTTGTTTTCGAGATTGGGTTTCTCTGTGTAGCCCTGGCTGTACTGGAACTCACTCTGTAGACCAGGCTGGCCTCAAACTCAGAAATCCGCCTGCCTCTGCCTCCCAAGTGCTGGGATTAAAGGCGTGTAACAACACCGCCCAGCCATTCCTCAGGTCTAAGACAGGACTGTCACCCCACTACAGCCTGTCCACATGTCAGAATGTCATAGGAACACTTCCCCTTCCATGGCTGCTCATCTACCCGTTTTGTGGGGCAGAATCTCACGTATCCCAGTCTGGCCTTGAACTCACTGCACAGCAGAGGGAGACGGCCTTGAACTTCCTATCGTCTTGTTTTCATTCCCAGTGGTCACATACATGCATCCCACCACCAGTCTTACGTGGTATTGGTGGATGAACCCAGATCTTCCTGTCTGTTTGGCAAGCCTTCTACCAGCTGAGCTACCTGCCCACCCACCCAACTTTGTTGTTGTTTTGTTTTTGTTTTGGTTTTGGTTTTGGTTTTTCGAGACAGGGTTTCTCTGTATAGCCCTGGCTGTCCTAGAACTCACTCTGTAGACCAGGCTGGCCTTGAACTCAGAAATCTGCCTGCCTCTGCCTCCCAAGTGCTGGGATTAAAGGCGTGCACCACCACCACGCCTGGCTGTTGTTTTTTTTAAGACAGGGCCTCCTTCTGTAGCCCTGACTACCCTGGAACTCACAGAGATCCTCCTGCCTCTGCCTATTAAATGCTGGCATTACAGGTTTGTGCCAGTCTTCTAGCTTGGAGGTGGGCGGCGTGCTTGTTGCAGCACTGGGAGTTGAACCCCTACCTCGGAACACACTAGACACGCCCTCTGTCTTCATCCTTCCTTTAGTTCGAAGCAGGGTCTCAGTAAGCTGCCTCGGCTGCCCTTAAACTCTTTGATTCCAGAGCAGATAGAGTTACATGCCCGTGCCATCTGTCTTGTTTTGGAAATAGTCTCACTGTGCAGCCTGGGCTCACCTCAGATTCACTATGGAGTGGATGTGGCTTTGAACTCTTGATCCTTGTGCATCTCTCACTCAAATACTAGGATTAGAGATGTATGGAACAATGCCCAACTCCATAACTATATATGAGAATTAAAGTTCTAGAAGTGAAATTGCTGGCTGCACCTCTGAGGTTTGATGACTGACTTATTGAGGTGACTGTAGCAGCCAGGGTTCCTCGGGCACTTCCCCCAAGCTGAAGTGTTAGGTCTCCTGTCAATACCTCTGTTAGTTGCTGTGACTTAAGCACAGATCTTGCCACTCCCTGTCCTCCAGAGTGAGACCCCTGAAAGAAGGAGCAGGGCCTGACTCCTAGTGGGCCCTGGTCGCTCTGTGCTGCGGAGCCCACCGGCACCGGGCAGTCAGTCTGTCCCAATTCCTCCAAGCCAGTAAGGGGAAGGGACTCAGGGCCCATTAACCCACACCCCACACACCTCTTCCACTGTAGCCTTGGTTTCCTGCGGGGCCACAGTTGTCCCTCACCAGCCGGTGACTCAGAGCCTTCCAGGACGGCACTGCTGCCAGCCCTGCCCAGCCCTCTGGGTGGGTGACTAAGCTTGTGGTAAAGGCTGGGCTGAGCTCCTGGGGCAGGCAGGGTTCCTCTACCATTTTGCCCTCCTTCCTCTCTGTCTTGTTGATTTCTGTCTCTGGGCCTTCTTCTGAGAACAGGGATAATCTTGAACTCCAAAAAACCATTTTCTGAGCACCAGGTTGTCCCACAGGGACCGAGACTGGATGAACAGCATCTTTTGAGAGTTATAGATAGAAAGCAAAGAGGAGGTGGGAGGGAGGTGGAAAGGACTGATGGGGATCCAGGACTGGGAACTGTCAAGGAGTGGCCCACCCTTCCCCCACAAGATGCCTCTGTGAGAACTGGGAACCTCAGTGCCAAGAATCTGGGCCAGTCTGGTCCCAGGGCCCCAGCTAGCTGACTTAGTAAGTGTCACAGGCTGGATCCAGCCCCCGTGGCCACCCCACCAGTCACACTTGCACAGGGAGGCTTGGGTGAGGAGACTGGGGTAACACCTTCTGGGAGACATTGAGAAATGGGTTCTCAGAGCTGTTTGGGTCATTGTTGTGTTATTGTTGTGTGTATTGGAGAGTGTGTTAATTGCATTATTGTGTCTGAAGTAACAGATGCTATGCATCTTAGTAAGGGACCCAGTCCCATAGTGACCGCCATGGCTATGACACAGATCAGCCTCCAAGCACCAAGGGCCAGGCTTTGGGATTTCTTCATTTTTAGGAGTTCTTTTATGTATATGAGTGGTTTTTCTGCACATATATATGTGTACCATATGGGTGGCTGGTGGCCCCAAAGTCAGAAGATGCTGTCATAGTCCCTGGGACTGGAGTTCCAGATGGTTGTAAGACAGTCGGCTGGGAACCGAGCCTATGTCCTCCACAAGAGCAGCCCATGCTCTGAAGTGCTGAGCCGTCTCTCTGGCCCTCAGGTATATCGTCTCTCTGGCCCTCAGGTATATCGTTAATTTCATCGTCCCCATTTTACAGGTGAAGAAACTGATGCTGAGAGAAGAAAGGATGTGGGTCACAAGGTGAGAAGTCAGGAAGCCAGTTATCCCAATCAGGCTCTTGGATCCCAGCTGGTGGGACAAAAGTTGACCCATTTAATGGACGTGGAAGCTGTAGGCGGGCAGAAGATCTGCTCCCGGATTATCTCTGGTGAAACCTCCAGTGTTTCTGTCCTTCATCCTTCCCTCCCTGATGCCACACCAGGGGGCTGCTTACCTTCTTCCTGCCTAAATTGCCTCTGACCTTAAAGCAGCAAATCCCCTGGGTCCCAATCTGGTGTTTCCCTGGACCTTCTAAGAGAGACTAGATTTGGTCCCTCTCTGGCACACAGGAGACTATCAGCTGTATTTGAGTGACTGGTCACCCTAGACTTGGTTTCTATAAATGGGCCCAGAAGTTCAGCTGAACTACTTGCCTGAGAAGCCCGGGCCAGTGGTCATCTCAGGTGGGTGCAAGTAGGTGCAGATATCTATACTGGAGCCTAATTTTGGGGGTGCTGGGCTGGGCTGGAACCCAGGAACTCCCCCAGACTAAGTGAGTACTCCACCAGTGAGCTCCAGTCTCACCAGATACTAACTGTGACAGTCTGAGGGCAGGCAGATACCTCTGACTGGGAGGGTGTGTGTACATCTCCAGGCACGACGGCACTGTGGGAGGAGGTGGTGCAAGCCAGGCCATCAGGGAGAAAAGAGAGAAGCTGTGTCGCAGGTGTGTCAGCTAAGCTGCCAAGGCCTGATTTGTGGAAATCCTCCCTAAGGCTGCTCCCAGTGGGAGAAGAGGATCCCTCAGGCTTAGGCAGGGCCAGAAGGCCAATCTGGGGGACAGGGTCAGACCTACAGGATTTATTTGTTCCCTTTTTCTTTCCTTTGTTTGCTTTACAAATAGGCCCAGCTTTCAGTAGGAGGTGACAGGGATTTTGTTTTTGTTTGAATCAGGGGCTCATGTAGCTCAGGCTGGCTTCAAATTTACCAGGTAAGCAAGATGACCTTGGATTCCTAATCCTCCGGCTCCTGCTCTCCCAAGTGGTGGGATGATGCAGTGCTAGGGGGCGAAAGCCAGGACTCTGAGCACGTTTAGGCAAATACTCTACCAACTGTGCCACAGCATCCAGCCCTTCTCAGGGAGCCTTTTTGTTGGTTTTGTTTGGTTTTGTCTCTGCCTGTAGCTAGCATTTAAAAGGGCCCACGGAGATGGGCAGGGGGGCACCAGTTGTGTGCCAGCAACTGCCTCGGTGCCACCGTTTAACCCCTCAGTGAGTCTCAAAAGTATGACCTGGGAGCTGGAGAGACGGCTCAGCAGTTAAGAGCATTTGGCTGCTTTTCCAAAGTCCCCAAGTTCAATTCCCAAACCACATCTCTGACCACAATCTATAAGGGGATCTAGTGCCCTCTTCTGGCCTGCAGATGTATATGCGGCAGAGCACTCATTAAGAAAAATAAAGTATGATTTGGGCTGGGTGCAGTGGTACATATTTTGGGAAGCTGAGGCACAAGGATCACTGTAAGATGGAACTTAGCTTGGGCTATGTAGCGAGTTCCAGGCTAGCCTGGGCTACATGATACCTGTCTCTGTGTGTATGTGGTACACACTTATGCATGAGTGCACGTGTGTGTGTGCATCCTGCTGTCTCTTCAGCTTATATAAAACACTTCTGGAAACCAAAAAATCAAGAAGTTCTCACTCACAGGCTACATTACTTCGCAAATAATCACTTTTTTTTTTTTAAGAACAGGGTCTCTGGGCAGGAAAGATGGCTCAAGGGCTAAGAGTACTGCCAGCTTCCAGAGGGCTTGGGTTCAATTTCCAGCACCTACACGGCAGTTCATCACTGTCCATAACTCTAGTTCTAGGTGATCCAATTCTCCCTTCTGGCTTCTGTGGGTACCAAGTACACACAAGGTACACAGACACACATGCAGGCAAAACACTCATATACATAAAATAAATAATTAAAATAAAAATACACATCAAATTAAAAAAAAAAAAAAAAAGAACAGGGTCTCCCTGGCTGTTCTGGAACTCACCATGTAGAACAGGATGGCTTTGAACTCACCTGCCTCAGCCTCTAGAGTGCTGAGTTTAAAGGTATGTGCCACTCTGCCCAGAGATAACTACTACTTTGACTTTTATCATAACAAAACAATTTCATCTGTACTAGAAGTTCATATAAATGGAATCAAACAATAATGTATTATCATCATCATCATCATCATTTTTTGAGACAGGGTCTCTCTGTGCATGCAGCCCTGTCTGGCCTGGAACTCCCTATGGATACCAGACTGGCTTCAAACTCATAGAAATTCGTTCCTCCTCTGCCTCTTGAACCCTGGGATCAAAGGCCAGCGCCACCACACCTGGCCTCTTTTGCACACACTGTTCCTGAGAGGAATCCATATTGTTGCCTGCTGGTAGGCCATTCATTTTTATTGCTATAGTATTCCCCTGTGCAGACACACTACAGAGTGTCTAGATCTAGTCTCCTGTTGATGGACATTTAGGTTTGGGGCTATGAACAAATAATGTCTGACTGAATGTCTGGAAGTCTTATGATTAGTACACATTTTCATTTGTCTTACGCAAATAGCCAAGAATGGAATTTCTGGTTCATAGAGGAAGTATTTGTATTGCTAAAAATCAGCAAACATTTTTCCCCCAAGATGTCTGTTGTGCTTTACGCCCACATGAGGGACCATGAGCACCAGCACTCCAGTTGCTCCATATTCCTGCTGGCATTTGTCATTGTCAGCCTTTCATTCTAGCATGTCCGATGGTAAGCAAAGGCACTGATGCTGGCTTTGTTCTCCCCCACACCTTTCTTCCAAGGTCTCATGCACCCCATGTTAGTACCAAAGTCCCTATATAGGGGAGGATGACTTTAAATTCCCCATCCTCCAACCTCCACCTTCACACACGTGCACACATACATTTTCGAGGTATTAGTGATTGAACCCATGCCCTCCTGCACAATAGTCAAGTGCCACACCGCTGAGCTACACCCCAAGCCTTTTTCAATCATGTATCAATGAGTGTTCAATCCATGCTACAAAGGAGCTGAAGAATCAGCCGCCAGACTAGCCTGGGAATGAAGCCTTTCTTAGAAACAGGGGAAGCAGAAAAACAGCAAGGATGAACCCACAGAGATGCTCGGGGTGCCCAGGGGAGGGACAGAGAGAGGGAAGAGAAAGACCCTACCTAGTTTGGAGTCTCCCCCCCCCCAGGCAGGCTGGGTAGCACGAAGGCTAGTAAGGGGGAGGAAGATGAAGTGTGGGCTGACCACAGAGAGACCTGGGGACAATGTCAGAAGCCTGGTAGGCAGAAAGGAAACTCAGGAAACAGAGCCCTTGGCCAGTGAGATGGCTCACTGGGTAAAGACACCTGCTGCTAAGCTTGGCTACCTGACTTGGTTCCCCAGAACTTGGTGGAGGGACAGAAGCAACTCCTGAACTCTGTATCCTGCTCTCCCCACACCACACACATACTCAACACGCCACTCAGCCCCACAGGCAGACACACACACACAAAATAAATAAATAAGTAAATAAATAAACAAACAAATAAATGTAATTAAAAATAAATAAAAGGCAGCTGTAGAGACAGCTCAGCTATCGAGCTTACGCACTGTTCTTGAATAGGACCTACATGTATTCCATACCAGCACCCACACTGGATGGCTCACAACCACCTGCGACTTCAGTTCCAAGGATCAGACTTGCTCTTCTGACTTCTACAGGCTCCTGCCCACACATAGTATGTACAAACTCAAGCTGGCTCACACACGTATGCATGCAAAATAAATAAATCTTAAAAAATTAAAGAAACAAAGAAACAAAGAAAGAAGCAAAGAAAGAAAGAAGAGGAGAGGAGAGGAGAGGAGAGGAGAGGAGAGGAGAGGAAACACAAGAAAAGAAAAGAAAAGCAAGCAAGGTGCAAGGTGGTGGTGGCGGCGGCAGAGGTGGCCTTTAATCTCCAGCATTTGAGAGGTGGAAACAAGTGGATTTCTGTGAGTGAGAGGTTAGCCAGTCTACAGAGTGGGTTCAAGGACAGCCAGGGATACAGTGAAACCATGTCTCAAAAAAAACAAAAAACAAAAAAACAACCGGGTGGTGGTGGTGCACGCCTTTAATCCCAGCACTTGGGAGGCAGAGACAGGCACATTTCTGAGTTCAAGGCCAGCCTGGTCTACAAAGTGAGTTCCAGGACAGCCAGCACTATACAGAGAAACCCTGTCTCGAAAAACAACAACAACAACAACAACAACAACAACAACAACAAAGAAAAACAAATCATAAGAAGAGGGGAAGTAAAGAAGGAAGGGAAGGAAGAAAAGAATAGAATCCTGCAGGGCTGGAGAGATGGCTCAGCAGTTAAGAGCACCTGATTGCTCTTCCAGAGGTCCTGAGTTCAATTCCCAGCAACCACCTGGTGACTCACAACCATCTGTAATGGTATCTGATGCCCTCTTCTGGTGTGTCTGAAGATTGTAACAATGAACTCATATACATTAAATGAATAAAAGGATTTTTTTTTTTTTTCCTTTTTTGCCACCACACCCAGCAAATAAAAAGATCTTTAAGGGGCTGGTGGTATGGCTCAGCGGGTAAGAGCACCCGATTGCTCTTCCGAAGGTCCTGAGTTTAAGTCCCAGCAGCCACATGGTAGCTCACAACCATCCATAATGAGATCTGACTCCCTCTTCTGGAGTGTCTGAAGACAGCTACAGTGTGCTTATATATAATAATAATAATTAAAAAAATCTTTAAAAAAATAGAGCCCTGATTTTCAGATTTAAAGCCCAGGGTTTGATTTAGGATTTAATTTCTGATCCTCGTGGGGCATCGGGCTTCAGCAGTGCACATGGGGACACCTGCTGCCTGACTTTTGTTCTTCCCTACTTATTCCTCAGGCTGCCTCATAGACCAGGAAGGTGTCCATTGCCCCCTGGTGGTAGCTGGGACATAACCACAGATGGGATGCAACTCTAGAGTCAAAGGGAACCTAGAGATTCAGTTTCTATGGAGGACACCCCCCATGCCCGGCCTCGAGGTGTGAGCAGGCACAGGCATGCACGCACGCACAGAGAACTGTTGGATGATGTGTTCACCCTCAGGTTCCTTTCCTCCCCCAACTCCTGTGTGCCCCACTGCTGCCATCACACCGAGGCTCCCCAACTGGACATCCCCACCTCCTGGCACCTTGTCCATCTGGTGCATGCCCCTACACAAACGCAATGTCAAATTTTTTGTTTGTTTGATTTTCGAGGCAGGGTTTGTCTGTCTAGCCTTGGCTGTCCTGTAACTCATTCTGTAAACTAGGCTAGCCTCGACTTTACAGAGATTCACCTGCCTCTGCCTCCTGAGGGCCGGGATCAAAGGCCTGCGCCACTGCTGCTGGGCTGCATGGCAACCTTTGAAACAGTTAGGATTTCAGTGACTGTTCTATAGAGTGTGTTGGGTGGGGGTTGGTCTGGTGCTGTGTATACAGATGGTAAATTCTGAACCCCAAGATCTGGTCGCCATCCAGGGGAGAGTATCCTCACTTATACCGGCCTTTGTTATGTAAACCTTGCTCCCCAATGTAAAGGTAATGGACAATAAAAAGCTAGAGCCCACGATTGGGCAGTAGAGAGAGAGAAGAGAGAGAGGAGGAGGCCGCCAGGAGAGGAGATGGGCCATGAGCACATGGCCGGAGAAGTCCTCCCTGAGGACATAACCCAGGGGAGACTCAAACAGCAAGTAACGCGGAGCATATGGCTTGGATGCAGGTGGAAACAGGACAGAATCTGCCCGATATAGGCTTATGGCTTGTAAACCGACTCCGACAAGTGATCCTCTGGCACAGACACTGATGTGATGCACAGGCTCGACCCCACAAGTAAGTATTGAAGAGCTGGCGCGTGGTGGCGAACTCCTTAGTCCCAGCACTCTGAAAGCAGAGGCAGGAGGTGTCTGTGAGTCTGAGGCCAGCCTGCTATACAGAGCGAGTTCCAGGACAGCCAGGGCTACACAGAGAAAACCTGTTTTGAAAAACCAAAAAAAAAAATGAATGCGTGTATGTATGGGTGTGTTATCTAAAAGTCTCTCTGTGAATCGCTTGTCTTCTACCCAGGGAAGACAGAAGAGGGTACTGGATTCCCTGCAACCGGAGCAAAAGGTCATGAGAAGGGATTCGAACCCAGGACCAAAACATGTGGCACCAGATAGTTGCTTGTCTTCACTACTGAGGTTTTGATACTCCCTCAAATTGTGTACCCTAAATGTTAGACACCCCCCTTTCTTCCTTGTCCTTCAGGGTTACCTAGTATCTATTTGTTCGTTGACTACTGGGACAGGTTCCCATGTAGCCCAGGCTGGCCTCATTCTCCGTTTGTACTTGAGCATGACCGACTCCTGACCCCCTAGCCTACACCAGGGATTACAGGATTACCTGCCTCTCCCATGCCTTTGTAACCCTAAAGCCTTGACGCTTCACTGTTAGCGCCGTCACCTGTCAGATGGCCTTCTCTGCCATGCAGCCATCAGCAAAAATCCCTCTCCTTTTCCTTCCTGCTCTCCTGGGCCAGGATGCTTGGCTAACAGATCCGGGCGCCGCCCTTAGGCCGCTGTGAAGTAAGGCAGCATCCAGCGGGGGCGTAGTTACAAGAGCTGTTTGTGTCTTAGCCAGAATCTCCCTGTGTATCCCAGCCTCCTGCCTCAGCCTCTGAGTGCTGGGTCCTGGGTGTCTAGACCACCTCAGGCTGCTGACCAAGGGAAGGGACACGTGGGAAGGAAGGACCTGGAAGGCCCCTGCCCCAGTTCCCATCCATGCAAGCTGCTATATCCAAAGCCAAACAAGACTGAAGTCACTGTTGCTAAAATTCCTGTCCTGGGGGAGACCTAACAATGGCTCCCTCCCCTCACGGTCTCATTGACAATCCAAGGGGTGAAGTTGCCAACGTTCTCCCTGGGGCACCAATGAATGCATTTATTGGGCTCCTTGCAGAGCATATTTGAGGGGTTACACACACAGGAGTGTGGGGGACCCTCCACCCATAGTCACACAGATGAAGTCCCCTCCCCTAGGTCTTCCCTACCTGTGTACCTCTTAGCCTCTCCACAAGGCCACATGCAGTTAGAACTGCACATGACTGGCTGGGAACGGGCTGAACAAGGGTCCCAGGTGCCAGTGGACACTCCATGACAAATGCAGCGCCTCACTTTCCTTTGTGGAAGGGAGAAACCAGTGTAGAGAGTCAGGGCTGCTCTGTTCACTGCTCCCCCTGCTGGTCATCTCAGAGTGATGGCGCCATCTGAGGTTTGCCCCTCAGAGCTCATTCTTATACACCCTCCTCCTTCACCAAATATGTGTGTGTGCCTCAGGTGTGCTGGGGCCTGCTCTAGGTGCTGGGGATACAGCAGTAAAGAGCTAAAGGGCTCAGTGCGGTGGTGTGCAGCTTTAATCCCAGCACTCAAGTGGCAGAGGCTGGCGGATCTCTGGGAATGCGGGGCCAGCTTAATCTGGTCTACACAGAGTATTCCAGGTTGGCCGAGGTGACACAGTGAGAGCCTGTCTCAAAAAAATAAAATAAAGCCGGGCGTGGTGGTGCACGCCTTTAATCCCAGCACTTGGGAGGCAGAGGCAGGCAGATTTCTGAGTTCGAGGCCAGCCTGGTCTATAGAGTGAGTTCCAGGACAGTCAGGGCTACACAGAGAAACCCTGTCTCGAAAAACCAAAAATAAATAAATAAATAAATAAATTAAATTAAATTAAATGAAA